>NW_004444015.1:12615439-12654125 GCF_000243295.1 Trichechus manatus latirostris | reverse complement strand
CTGCTGTTGGGTGGAGTGTTTGGTATATGTCTATGAGATCAAGTTGGTGGATTGTAGCATTTAGATCTACTGTGTCTTTGCTGAACTTCTTTCTGAATGTTCTATTCTTCACCAAAAGTGGTGTGTTGAAGTCTCCTACTACTATTGTGGAGCTGTCTATCTCTCTTTTCAGTGTTGTTAGAGTTTGTTTTATGTATTTTGGAGCCCTGTCGTTAGGTGTGTAAATATTATAGTTGTGTCCTCCGGTGTATAGACCCTTTAATCATTATATAGTGTCCTTCCTTAACCTTTGTGGTGGATTTTACTTTAAAGTCTATTTTGTCAGAGATTAATATTGCCATTCCTGCTCTTTTTTGAGTGTTGTTTGCTTGATTTTTTTTTCCATCCTTTGAGTTTTAGTTTGTTTGTGACTGTAAGTCTAAGGTGTGTCTCTTGTAAGCAGTATATAGACAGATCTTGTTTTTTCTATCCAATCTGCCACTCTCTGTCTCTTTATTGGTGCATTTAGTCCATTTACCTTCAGTGTAATTATTGATAGGTAGGAGTTTAGTGCTGTCATTTTGATGTCTTTTTGTGTGTGTTGCTGACAGTTTCTTTGTTCCACTTAATTTTCTGTGCTTAGTAATTCTTCTTTATGCATTTTCTTTTCACCTTTTTCATTGTTGATTTTGTATTTGGTGAATCTTTATATTTTACTTGTTTTTTTCATTATGATATGTAAGATTGTTAGTATTCTTTTTAGTTACCTTAATATTTACCCCTGTTTTTCTGAGTTTATACCAGTCTTTTATTTCTTATATCGCCTTGACTTCCTGTCCATATGAAAACTCTATGTCTACATTATTGAGTCCCTCTTTTTGCATTAAGGTTGTCATCCTTTACATATTGACGTCTCTGTTTCCCTATTTTCAGTGTTTTAGCTTTGATTTATTTTTGTGACTTCCCTGTCTGGGTTTTAGCTATTTTCAGTGTTTTAGCTTTGATTTATTTTTGTGACTTCCCTATCTGGGTTGATATCTGGTTGCTCTGTCCTGTGCTCTAGTCTTGGGTTGTTATCTGATATTATTGATTTTCTAACTGGAGGACTCCCTTTAGTATTTCTGATAATTTTGGTTTGATTTTTGCAAATTCCCTAATCTTCTGTTTATCTGAAAATGCCCTAATTTTGCCATCATAATTGAGAGACAGTTTTGCTGGATATATAATTCTTGGCTGGCAATATTTTTTCTTTCAAGGCTTTATATATGTCATCCCATTGCCTTCCTGCCTGCATGGTTTCTGCTGAGTAGTCCAAGCTTGGTCTTATTGACTCTCCTTTGTAGATGACTTTTCGTTTAGCCCTAGCCCCTCTTAAAATTCTCTCTTTATCTTTGGTTTTGGCAAGTTTGGTTATAATATGTCTTGGTGACTTTCTCTTGGGATCTACCTTATGTGGGGTGCAATGAGCATCTTGGATAGATATCTTCTCATCCTTCACAATGTCAGGGAAGTTTTCTGCCAACAAATCTTCAACAATTCTCTCTGTATTTTCTGTTATCCCTCCCTGTTCTGTACCCCAATCACTCATAGATTATTCCTCTTGATAGAGTCCCACATAATTCTTAGGGTTTCTTCATTTTTTTTCAATTCTTTGATCTGATTTTTCCTCAAATAAGTTGGTGTCAAGTGCTTTATCTTCAATCTCACTAATTCTGACCTCCATTGCCTCCATTCTGCTTCTATGAATTTCTATTGCGTTGTCTAATTCTGAAATTTTATTGTTAATCTTCTGGATTTCTGATTGCTGTCTCTGGATCCTTGCAGCCTGTTAAATTTGTCATTTTTCTGTTTTCTAACCTTTTAAGTTCCTATATTGAGTGTTCTGCTTTTTGCTTAATTTCCTTCCTGATATATTGAAGAGTTCTGTATATTGATCTTTTGTATTCTGTCTCTGGTAATTCCAAGAAATTTTCCTCCTCTGGAAAATTTCTTGATTCTTTATTTTGGGAGCTTGCTGAAGCCATCATGGATTGCCTCTTTATGTGATTTGATATTGACTGTTGTCTCTGAGCCATCAGTAAGTTATTATATTTATTTCTTTTATGTTTACTTATTGTGTCCTAGCTTCTTGTTTTCTTTTGTTTTGATATGCCCAAATAGACTGCTCGTGTGAGTTATCCAAGTCACTATCGCCTCTGAAGCTCCAATGTCCTGCCACCAGGTGGCCAGAACTGTCACTAAGTTTGTTAGCCCAGGAGTCCGTCCACTCCTCTTGTATGGATTCAGCTCAGGTGTCCAGGTAGTCGGCCACCAAGTGTGTGGTGCAGGCGCTCACCTACAGTTCTAGATAGGCATGGGTGGTTGGTGTAGGCACAGGCATCCGGCTGCAGCAGGGGGACAGAGGCTGAGCAAGGCAGGGGGCCAATGGCCACCCACAAGTGTCCATGAGGAAAGTGTGTCCCTGTTCCCTAGAGCGCGTAGATGGGTGGGTTTTGCAGCTGGACTATGAACACCCAGTTCTGTTGGCTATAAGGACTGGGGGACATCTCTTATTCTTGAGCCCCTGTCGGAGGTGGCTAGGTGGCGTGGGTGGAGCCACCAGTCCTCAGGCCCCTGATGTGGGTAAGGGAAGACCCTGCTTAATGGACAGAGCAGTGTCAAATGTCATGAACTTGCCACTTCACAGCTGAAACTGTTGAAGTTAGACTTCATGTATATACCCTGTTATACTGCAGTACTGAGGGCCTATGCTGTTGAAATGGGCCCACACAAGTCCATGCAGGGGGAAAGCCACTCAAAGTCCGTGGATCTCTTATGCCTGTGCCTAGGTAAAGGAGCTGTGCCTATCCTGAATTCCTGACTTAGGGGAGCTGGCAGATTATTTTTTCCCCTGTTTGTTAATTTGTTCACTCTCCAAGGCTGGGTCCTACTTCTGGCCCAGGGGACTTGGCAATCGCTAAAGCCGGTCCCAGACCCAGTGCAGCGCAGGGAGCATGGAGGTAAATGGGAGAGAGGTTTTTCCCTAAGGTGGATGTTTTTGTCCACGCAGTAGGCCAAGCGCAAGAACTTATCTTTTGCCAATCGAGGGCTGCTTCTCACTGATTCTGGATGGCCGAGTAGACTCTGTGCCGCCGGGTCTCTCCTGATGTGGAAAATGCCTCCAAGTGCTGCTGCTTGCCTGCCTCACCACGCACCACGAGCCAATCAGGCCTGAAGGGCTCAGGCTCTCGCCAAGTCAGGTCTGGCAACTCCTCACTGCTTCCAAACCGTCTCCCCCCACTGCCCCCTGCCACTCAGTCTGATTCCTCAACTTTGACTTTGATGTTCGGGGCTCCTAGATTGTCAAATATAATCAATTCACTTGTTTTTTTTTTTTGGTCTTTGTTGTAAGAGGGATGACTGGAAGCATCTGACTTCTCCGCAATCTTGGCCCCGCCCGTCCCCTCTTATTACTTAGAATGTGTTTTCTATCCCATTTTAAATATTATAGCTCCCAGAGGAACCTGTACACAGATCAAGAGGCAGTCGTACAGAGCAAGGGGATACTGCCTGGTTTAAAATCAGGAAAGGTGTGCGTCAGGGTTGTATCCTTTCACCATATTTACTCAGTCTATATGCTGAGCAAATAATCTGAGATGCTGGACTATACGAAGAAGAACAGAGCATCAGGAGTGGAGGAAGACTCATTAACAACCTGCGTTATGTAGATGACACAGCCTTGCTTGCTGAAAGTGAAGAGGACTTGAAGCACTTACTGATGAAGATCAAAGACTACAGCCTTCAGTATGAATTACACCTCAACATAAAGAAAACAAAAATCCTCACAGATGGCTCAATGAGCGACATCATGATAAATGGAGAAAAGATTGAAGTTGTCAGGGGTTTCATTTTACTTGGATCCACAGTCAACACCCACAGAAAGCAGCAGTCAAGAAATCAAAAGACACATTGCATTGGGCAAATCTGCTGCAAAAGACCTCTTTAAAGTGTTGAAAAGCAAAGATGTCATTTTGAGGACTAAGGTGTGCCTGACCCAAGCCATGGTGTTTTCAATTACCTCATATGCATGTGAAAGCTGGACAATGAATGAGGAAGACTGAAGAATTGAAACCTTTGAATTATGGTGTTGGCAAAGAATATTGAATATACCATGGACTGCCAGAAGAATGAACAAATCTCTCTTGGAAGAAATACAGCCAGAATGCTCCTTAGAAGCAAGGATGGCAAGACTATGTCTCACATATTTTGTACATGTTATCAGGAGGGATCAGTCACTGGAGAAGGACATTATACTTGGTATATTAGAGGGTCATTGAAAAAGAGGAAGACCCTCAATGAGATGGATTGACACAGTGGCTGCTACAACGGGCTCAAGCATAACAGTGATTGTGAGGATGGCACAGGACCGGGCAGTGTTTCGTTCTGTTGTACATAGGGTCGCAATGAGTCGGAACCGACTCGATGGCACCTAACAACAATAGTTTGCTGCTGATTCTCCAGTGCCAAGATTAGTACATGGTTTCTGGTAGGAGCTGAATCATCTGTTGTTGTTGATGAATAAGAAGTATGTAGTAGTTACCTCTAACTCCCTATTAGCTTTTGTCGTCTTCCCCATTAGAACATATATTCCAAAAATCAGGGACTGTGCCTGTCTTGTATACTATTTTACCTCCAGCACCTAGCGCAATGTCTAGCACACAGTGTGTATTAAAGTCATTTTTGTTGGCTGAACAAATTTATTTATACAAAATGGGCATTTTCCTAGAAAAATATAATTTATCTAAAATAACTCAAAAAATAATAGAAAGCCTTTGTAGTCTCATAAACATTGAATCAGCAGCTAAGATTTTTTGACAAAATTAACAGACTCAGATGGTTTTACAGGCAAGTTTTGACAAACACTTAAGGACTGGTTGATTCCATTTGACACAAACTCTTTCAGAAAACCGGAGGGAGTACTCCCCAACTCATTGATGACACCAGCATAACCTTGATACCAAAACCTGACAAAGAAAAGAGATAGGAAAATTACAGGTCATTCTCAACCACAAACATAGACACAAACACCTGATGGTATATAAAGTTAACAATACTGTATGGCTTCATATTAGAAATTCTGTCTGTCCAGTCATGGAATTGGACCTAACTTCACCACATAGTGATTCTGTTATAAGTGGAACTGCCTGATCTTCCTCAGGTATATGTTAAGAAGGGTGACTGGGATCCTAGTCTGTTGTAAGTGTTCCCTCAGGCACCACTTTTCCCTCTATTCTTAGAGGTACATTCAAGCACTTCATTCTGTTTGAGTCACTTTGTTCTCTGAAAAGCAGGAGTGCTTCAGGGTCAGGTATGTTAGGGAAGGAGCTTTCTTTCTTTCTGAGATCACATTACCCTTTAGGCAACAAACAGTAAAACTACTCTGAAAACAGATGAAAGTAACAGAGATTGGGTGTAGTGGGAGTCAACAGAGCCTGGCTTGAGTTCTTCCCCAGGTTAAGTAAGTTTTGCATATCATTCCTCCCACTGAGACAGCAATAATATTTCTGAGGGGCCAAAGTTGATGCCAAAAGAGCCAAGTCAATCTGGGAAACAAGTCCAAGATTAGGGGTTGAACAGGCTGCATGAGGGGTGGAGGGATTATGCAGGGTGAAGAGGTCTCTAGGGAGGAAGCAAATGGTTCTTCAAGGGCCTAAAGCAGTCTTTCTTAATCTTGTCAAAGCTCTTCAGTCAAAGACCACCAGAAATACATCTGTAGCTGAATAAATTGAGTTTATCATTTTGATGCAGCCAGTGAAAACACAAACCATGGGGGAAATGTGGGGACTCTCAGAAAGAGGGTGTTAGAAAAGACTTAGAGTTAGGTGAATTTGGGGTGGGTTTAAGGACGCAGTGCTTTGGTTTATATTGGATGCTGTCAAGAAGCAGGGAGAATTTTATGGTTAGGTATCTTAGTAAATCTTATTTATGAGGAATGAAGACTAGAAGGAGGCTAAAGTTGTAATTGGGAAAGAAAGCAGCAGTCACTAACATTAGCCAGGATAGAGGATGTTTGAAACATTTTGTGTGTATGTGTGTGTGCTTTAGGTGAAAGTGTACAGAGCAAGTTAGTTTCTCATTTAAAAATTTATACACAAATAGTTTCATGACACTGGATGCAATCCCCTCATTATGTCAGCACTCTCCCCCTGTCCCTGTCCACCCCAGGTTCCCTGGTTCCATTTGTCCAGTTTTCTTGTCCCTTCCTACCTTCTCATCTTTGTTTTTGGGCAGGTGCTGCCCATTTGGTCTCGTATACTTGATTGATCTAAGAAGCACGTTCCTCATGTGTGGTATTGTTTGTTTTATAGGGCTGCTTAATCTTTGGCTGAAAGGTGAACTTCAGGAGTGGCTTCAGTTCAGGGTTAGGAGGGTGTCTGGGGGCTATAGTCTCAGGGGTTTCTCCAGTCTCTGTCAGATCAGTAAGTCTGGTCTTTTTTGTGAATTTGATCTTTTGTTCTATATTTTTCTCCTGTTCTGTCCAGGACCCTCTGATGTAATCCCAGTCAGAGAGGTCGGTAGTGGGAGCCAGGCACCATCTAGTTCTTCTGGTCTCGGGGTTGTGTAGGCTGTGGTTCATGTGGTCCGTTAGTCCTTTAGACTAATTGCTCCCTTGAGTCTAGTTTTTTTTCACTCTCCTTTGCTCCAGACTAGAAGAAACCAGTAGCTGTATCTTAGATGGCTGCTTACAAGCGTTTAAGACTCCAGATGTTACTCACCAAAGCAGGAAGTAAACCATTGTCTTTAAGAACTATGTTGTGCCAATTGATGTAGATGTCTATGTTCCTTTGCCTTTGAGCCTGGGAACTTCATCCCACGAGATCTTTAGTTATGTCTAAGAGGTTTCCCTGACTGTGCCACTTGTGTGCTCTATTGTCTATATTAATATACGAGGAGCACCTACAGTCATATATTTTGACATTTCCACCACCAAACCTGTATCTGCCAGTGGGTGTGCTCCTTTACCCCCTCCCTCACCTCTTGGCGTATCTATCTATCTATCTATGTACCCATTTGTAGATTATTGTTTGTTAATACTATTTTTGCAGGATTGTCTATGCTATAGTAGTTACCACAGTTGTCCCTTATTCCTGCGTTCCTCTCAGTGTCCTCTCTTGCCTTGGTCTTGTTTTGCTGACTTCTCCCATATTGTGTACTGCCTCTTCCTTCACCAATATTAACAGGTATCTACTATCTCTTTGGTAATTTCCCCTACCTCCACCTCCCATCCATATTAACCATCCAAGAGTTTTTTTTTTCCCCTTGTGTGTAAACATTTTGTTGTTACTTTACAATAGCGGTCTCATACAATATTTGTCTTTCTATGATTGACTTATTTCACTCAGCATAATGCCCTCCAGATTCATCCATGTTTTGAGATGTTTCGCACATTTGTCATTATTCTTTATTTTTGCATAGTATTCTATTGTGCGTATGTACCACAGTTTGTTAATCCATTCACCTGTTGATAGGCACTTAGGTTGCTTCCACATTTTTGCTATTGTGAGTAATGCTGCAATGAACATGGGTGTGCATATATCTATTTATGTCTCGGCTCTTATTTCTTTAGGGTATATACCTAAGAAAGGAATTTCAGGATCATGCGGTATTTCTATTTCTAGCTTTTTGAGGAAATGTCATATTGTTTTCCATAGTGGTTGTACTGTTTGAACATTTTTGTGTCTTAGACAATGTTCTTGTTTTGTCTGCATTTTGATCTGACTATGGAGTGGTCGTGTTTTTGTCTTGATCCATCCGTCATGGTCACAGAGTGGTCTTATCTGATGATGATGTTCTGTGAAATGGTTTGTGTTCAACAGAACACTCTAGTCCCTTGGTAAACCATTTGCCTAAGCATTAGTGCCAACTCACAGCAACACTAAGGCCTACCTGATAGTATCAGGTGAGCTCCTGGATTTCAGGGGCTATTTTGCTCTTTCTCAACCTATTGTCAATTGTGGAAGATCCCATATTTGAGAAAATGATGAAAACTAAAGACCTCCTCTGAAGAAAAGTAAGCCCAAATAACACAATTTACAATCAAATTCAAGGGGTGTTAAGCTCTCACCCCCACCCCAACTATGGACTCTAGGGCCACAATCAATGTAGATTCTCAGAGACAGCAAAGGTGAGGAAATTCAGGAGACTTCCAACTCTGAGTAGATGGATGAATGTTCTCTTGTAGGTGCACCTGGGACTTTCTTCTCACTCAGGAAGTGGCCTGGGCTTGCCGTCAGAGCGACTCAGTTTTGTTTTGGTTCTAAACAATTCCAAAGTAGTATTGGGTTCTAGAATTTACCAAATATACAGATTTGGGAGATATCCACTGCTACTCCTTACCATCATCCACTAGCTAACATATTAACAAATTCTTAAATGTTAAGGACTTCGCATTCATTACCATAATATATCCTTACAACAACAAATTGGTACTCTTGCTATCTGCATTTTAAAAATGACAAAAATGAGGTTAAATCAGTTTTCCAAGTTCATAGATCTATCCAGTTAACAGACGTGGGATGGGCATCCAGGACTTTTTGAGCCCAGTCAGGGTATTCAACCCTGTACTTCACTGATTGTCAGGTTCAGCTTAGGCTTCAGTTCAGAACGTATGTAAACATTATTTTAGGAACGTTGTTCAGAAAGTAAGTTTCAAGTATTTGTCTCTAATGGATGGTGGAGAGCCTGGTCACTGGGATACTCATCTAATACTTGGTTAGGCAAGTGAGACACCACAACAAAGGCCTTGGAGTGAGAGGAGGGGCTGTGATGCTCAGTTTCTAGATACCCTCAGTTAACGTGATGCTTTCTTAACTACGTGGCCTTTCAGCTTCAGTTTTCACTTCTGAATGCCAAATTTTCTACATAATTCCTTGTTCAAATTTCTCAGAGTGAGTATCTGATTTTCCCTGCACATTCCTTTGAGGAGCTTTTTTGGTGAGATTCATCTAACAAGTCTTGTTGACCTATGGGCTGACTTGACTCTGGTCAAATGAATTTTGTTCAAACACCTGTGGCCTGAGAAGTTTTCTTTACATAACAAAACCAACCAACCAATGAAAAAAAATGGTGATCTGGGGATTCCACTTCTTTGAGTACGATAAGCAGAATAATTATCTTTAGAAGTCTCTGTGGACACGATGTGATTTGATTTTTTAGAATTAAATAGAACTGACAAAGACACAATGCTGTAATTTCTGGATGATGCTGTCATTGGCATCTGTATAAAAAGATGTCCTAAATGCTCCATCCAGCTCATGGTCTGCTCTTAAACAATCAATGACTTTTCACCAGGGTAAGCAATTAGATGTTAGAGGTTAACGCAATGGATGTCTCTCCAAAATAGCTAGAGAGAGATGAGTCTCGGGTCCTGGAATGGACAAGTACTATGTAACTATTCCCTCACATTATTTTTCTGAGTAATGTTGGAAATAACCCGGTATGCAGTGTGATCCCACCATTTCCTGTGTCTAAAAGCTCCTGCATAGAATATACAGAATGAATATAATTCCCTGTTCTGTGTAACCCCAGAAGGCTGTGTCAACAAAAATATATCAAACGGGAAAGAGTGAAACAGCTTTTATTTTAATGGCTCAGACAGGGGAGGAGTTTGTTGTTCTAATCCTTTTTTTTGGATTTTTCATATTTCTGGACAGGCATAAGCAGATAAGTCACATGATTTTTTGGTAAAGGCCACCTCCACCCTGGTGTTGCTCGTGTCAGCATCCACAGCCACTTTGTCAGTTCCACATCATTTCCATGTCTCCCTAGTTGCCTACCAAGTAAAAAGCTCAGCATGTTTTTGGGGGCTAGATTGGGTTTTAAGTATTCATCTGCCTTCCTCTTGATCCTTGGTGTGGGCATGCTGGGACTGACTTCAGAGTGTCTTTTGTCCATGAATGGTTGACTCAACAGATGGTGTTAGGAAGACAGCTCAGAAGACAAGGCCTTAAAAAGAAGATGAAACCCAGATAATCAAGTGGATCCAGGGGCCTTTTCCCCACTGCCACCTCCCTACCCTCCCTGCCCCCCCCACCCCCGCACACACTTGTTACCAGCAGTAGTCCTAAGATTCTGCTTGGGGACATCATCCAATGTGAAATGCCAAGGTTATCATTTCTTAGATCCTGTCATATACAAAGGTCTGTACCTAGAATCTCTATTCCTCACTGATATATTTTCAATTCCTGTTTCAATTACTAAATCTATAGTGTAGGTCTCCATATATTTGTGGGGCAAGGTCCCTCTTATGGCTACTCCCATGTATATTCTCTTCCAGTTAACTGAATAATCAGCTCATATTGAGGTTCATGACTGGGATTGCACTGAATTTAGAGATTAATTTGGGGAAGAATTGATACAATCACAAGAATTAATTTTCTTATCCAGGAAGCAATGGTATTTTTAGTGTCAAAACAGGAAACTCATAAAAATGTTTCATGCATATTTCCCTCTGTTTTTAAAAAATCATATATACACGTGTTTTGTGTACTGGGTATATTGTTTATTATTTCATAATTTATTATTAGAGTGGTATACAAAGCTTTTATGTGTTTAACTTGTATTCATCTAACTTATTTGTCAAACATCTAGGTGATTGACTTGGCTTTTCTAAAGAGACAATCACTTAAAAATACAAGAGCCATTTTTACAACCTCCTTATGTTAATAAGGAGCCCTGGTGGCACAGTGGTTAAGAGCTATGGCTGCTAATCAAAACGTTGGCAATTAAAATCCACTAGCCACTCCCTGGAAACTCTATGGGGCAGTTCTACTCTGTCTTACAGGGTTGCTATGAGTCGGAATTGACCCGACGGCAACAGGTTTGGTTTTGGCTTTATGTTAATAAATTATGGCATATCAATAATGTGAAATAAAATGCAACCATTGAAAAGATGAGGATGTCCTCTAGGCACTGACATAAAAAAGGATTTCTAAGAAATGGCTGAAAGCAGAGAATACCAGGAAGATGTTTACCTGTGTTTTATTGACTATGCAAAGGCATTTGACTGTGTGGATGACAAATTATGGATAACATTGCAAAGAATTGGAATTCTAAAACACTTAATTGTGCTCATGAGGAACCTGTACATAGATCAAGAGGCAGTCGTTCAGACAGAACAAAGGGATACTGCATGGTTTGAAGTCAGGAAAGGTGTGCGTCAGGGTTGTCTCCTTTCGCCATACTTATTCAATCTGTATGCTGAGCAAATAATCTGAGAAGCTGGACTATATGAAGAAGAACAGGGCATCAGGATTGGAGGAAGACTCATTAACAACCTGCGTTATGTAGATGTCACAACCTTGCTTGCTGAAAGTGAAGAGGACTTGAAGCACTTACTGATGAAGATCAAAGACTACAGCCTTCAGTATGAATTACACCTCAACATAAAGAAAACAAAAATCCTCACAGATGGATCAATGAGCGACATCATGCTAAATGGAGAAAAGATTGAAGTTGTCAAGGGTTTCATTTTACTTGGCTCCACAGTCAACACCCACGGAAGCAGCAGTCAAGAAATCAAAAGACGTGTTGCATTGGGCAAATCTGCTGCAAAAGACCTCTTTAAAGTGTTGAAAAGCAAAGATGTCATTTTGAAGACTAAGGTGTGCCTGACCCAAGCCATGGTGTTTTCAATTACCTCATATGCATGTGAAAGCTGGACAATGAATGAGGAAGACTGAAGAATTGAAACCTTTGAATTATGGTGTTGGCAAAGAATATTGAATATACCATGGACTGCCAAAAGAATGAACAAATCTCTCTTGGAAGAAGTACAACCAGAATGCTCCTTAAAAGCAAGATTGGCAAGACTACGTCTTACATACTTTGACATGTTGTCAGGAGGGATCAGTCACTGGAGAAGGACATCATGCTTGGTAAAGTAGAGAGTCAGTGAAAAAGAGGAAGACCCTCAATGAGATGGATTAACACAATGGGCTCAAGCATAACAACAATTGTGGGCATGGTGCAGGACCAGGCAGTGTTTCGCTCTGTTGTACATAGGGTCACTATGAGTCAGAACCAACTTGAAGGCACCTAACAACAACAACAAGAAACGGTAATTGAAGAAAGAAAACTGCAAAACCATGTGTATTTTTCATCCCATTTGTGTTTTCTCTCAGAGCCATCTACATGAATAAAAGTAAATGCAGAGAATGAGGTCTGGAAAAATTTGTAGCAAACTGCTAGTGGCAACTTGTCTGCTGTAGGAGTGAAGGATGGAGGGGTAGAGGAAAGGAGATGGGAGAGGGACCATCAGTTTTATCTTTATAAGCATAATTTTTACTTGCGTTACAACAAGCATGTAATGCATTTAAGACATTCTGTAAAAGCTGTTTAAATAAAGCGCTATTCCTTGGAAGCATAGATTTGACACAAGGCACAAACCCAATGCAGATTGCCCCACACTCATTTTATCAGCCTGTTTACTCCAAGGGATAGACACTGGAGCGCCAGAAAGGAACGTGGTCTGAGGAAAGGCACCAAAGCCCGAAAACAAACAAGCAAACATACAAAAGCAGGCAAAGAATGCACCTGGAAATGGAGTCCAAGACAAGACAACAACTCAGGTGGGGAAGATTCTCCCCCTTCTCTGTGACTTTAACTAATTCTCATCCAGTAGGGAGAGAAGAAGAGGTAATGACACCCCTTCTCTAGTCTCTTCGGCTCCTGTTGGCCTCTCTGTTTTACAAGTAATGGTAAGATGACAACACCAGCGCTACTAGACCCCTGCTCAGGTATGTCTGCCTGCCAGCCACTTCTCTAAGGGCTTTAAACACGGTAGTTCATTTAACCTCATGACAGCACTAGGAGATGGGTACCACTGTCATTTCCAATTTTTCCAGGGCAGGACAAGGAGGCACAGGAAGGTTACATAAGTGGCTCAAGGTCATACAGCTAGCATGTGGCAAAACCAAGATGTGAACCCAATTAGTCTGGCTTCACAGCCCCAGCCTCCTACCCCTTCACAGTGCCGCCTCCTCTTGGTCCTCCTGGAAGGCAAGTGAATGATTCTTGTCCTTCCCCAATTTTGGGGCACTGAACACAGTATCAGAGTGTCTTCGTGTGGTTACCTATGCGGAAGGAGGAAACCTGGATGACTGAGCCTTCTTAGCCACTCATGAAAAGGGGTGGATGGTTTGGGTTCCTCTTACAGGCCTCAATTTGTGCCTCAATTTCCTCAGTTGTCACGTGAGACTGAGTGGGGCAGCCAGTGTGGGAGCATGTCAAATCTCATCATAAGTCATTGCAGTCCCTCAGGTAAACAGCACTATAAACAAATACAAAGCCCTGCCATCACTGTTATCCCTCTGATGTGCTGTAAAAATCCATGTCCTACCTCTAGAAAATACCCTCATGGGTTACACTTTAATGTTAAAAATATAGTTGTACTATAGCAAAGATTTAGAAGGTAATATGACATGAGAAGTACAACTACTCACAGCCAAAATCTCAACAATTGAGCAGTTATGATGTGTGTTGTGGGTTATAAATTTCAGGGCCACCGTCAAGGCTGGATCTAGAGATGGAGAAAGAGTAGAGAATCCTACCTGGGACTGGGTTCCCTTGAAGCTCTTGCTGGGTGATTGGATCTTGAGGTCAAAAATCACTGACCATTGCCCAGTGGACCTATTGAAATGCAATAAACACTGTCAGTAAATTTTGGTAACTCCTCCCACAGGAGAAGTTTTAGTCCAGAGATTTTTCACAAACCAGAGAAGAGCTCCTAATCCAAGGAGTGTCCAGGGAAGAGATATGCAGATGGTACCCATCCATGGGTAATATCTGCCCCCTCTTCTGGCCCCTCCCACTCACTGTATTCAGTCCTGAATCAGAAGTATCCCAGGTGGTAGTGGCCAGTGTTTGGAGCTTGACATCAGGTATGGTCTCAAGGTTCTGAAGGCCATTGTGAGTCACCATGACTCATCTTTGTGCTTACACAATCACGTGCTGGGACTTAGGGAACAAGAGTGGGAGAAGGAGAGAGATCATTTTTCCTCTCCTTCCTTGTTCTCGCTTCAAAAATCAGCAAAATTGGCTGAACTTCTTTCCTCTCCTTCCTTGCCCAGACCAGTTGCTATCCCTGCAGAAACTGTGGCTGCTCAGAGTAACCCCAGGGGTCTGAGAGGCAAAACATCCAGATACACAAACATAATGGAGCATCTTTATCTGCCATCACAAATGTATCAAACTGATAAACCCCAGCCCCACTGGGTAATGGTGGGGCCCCACTGGGTAATGGTGGGGTAAGGGACTGCTATTTCCCCATAGTGAAATGAGGCTGCATATAGACGTGGTTAAGAGCACAGGCTGAAGAGACAGGCTCTCTGATTTCCAATTCCAGCTCTGCATGATGTTGGGCATGTCCCTTAACCTCTGTGATCCTCAGGTTCTCCCTTTTGTAAAGTGAAGATAACAATAACACCTCCCCTGTTGGATGTTTGTAAGGATTAAATGGGGTGATACTACTAAAGCCCTCAGAACAGTGGCTGGCGTTCAGGGAGTGCTTGGATGATCTCAGCATTTATCATGTGGTCATCTCAGCCAATCTCGTCTGACTTAAGCAGTCAGTTGGAAGCATGCTCAGCTCATTCAAAGTTCACTCACCAGTAGAGCTGCTCCCCTCCTCCTCTCTTTCTCCCATTTGCAAAGATGAGGTTGGGGTAAGGCAAATCTCATGGTCTCACAGTATCAGAAGGGGCAGGGCTCTGAGCCTCAAGCTGGTCTCCAGAGACCATGACTGATGGTCAGGTTCTTGGCTATGCAACTATATATGTTCACTAAGAGGACATTCTATTTGTGTTCCAGAAAGTCCTGCCAGCATCTGCTATTGAGAATGTTGGCTGGGATACTCAGCATGTGCCCTGTTTTCAAAGATCTAGGGCAACTACCCTTGCAGCCATGCGTGGATCAATTGCAGCTCTTACTGGGACTGGAGATCTCAAGGTCTGTCTGTGACCCAACGGGTCCCAGTCTGGGAAGATAGCCTGAAGCCCTGTCACTGCTAATACTGATGGTGCTCAGGCAGGTAGCAAACCCAAGTCAGGTACAAGACCACAAGATCTCATCTCCTACAGACACAGTGAACTTCAGTCTCTGTCTACAGTGTTGCTAGTGATAGGGAGGTGTGTGTATCTGGCAAGAAAATGCATTTTTATTAATGCAGTAAGAGGCACTGCTGTAAATGTGATCTTCATGCCGAATTGGAATAAGGTTAAAAATACCAGCAGCAATAGCCTGAGATTTAAAGAGTAATTGTATACTGCATATAACTGATGTGACATTTGTCATCAATTGACGAGAATTCAGCTGTATTCAGCTGTATCCACTCCTTCCTTGCTTTGGAAATCCAGTTGTTAATAGTTCAAATGTTTCCCACTTTACCTTGCCTGTGTTAAGAACACAAGCACTGACATAAGGTAAATATATGTCCAAATCCTATCACTGACACTTACAGGCTATGAGAATGTGAGCCATTTGTGTTGACTGATGTCTCTAAGCCCCATTTCCTCATCCATAAAGTGGGGGGTCATAATCACTGCTACCCCAGAGTTTGTCAAGGAAATATCTGTAATAAGTGTCTGACTCTGTTTTTTAGTTGGACTGCTGACAGGTTCAAGCCCTATCACTCCCCCTTCTCCTTCTGTCGCACAGGATGATAGGAGAGCCAGAGTAGTACCTCCTTTACTGCAGGCGAGACATCCAAGACAGGCCAGTCCCAGCCAGCCCACGCAGGAGCCCTCACCCTAACCCCACCCTCTAAACACAATAAACACCCAAAGCTCATCTCATTTCCCTGCTCTATCAAGCCATTTTCAGACCATTTTAGGGAGCATGTCCTGCTCACCTCAAAAACTCCCAGATGTGAATAGTAAACCTGTTAGTACCCTCTTGGTGTGTGTGCACGTGGCATCATCAGTTTCTATATCTGAACCAGACTTTGGCAGTTATCTTAGCACTGGTTGCCCTGGTCAACAATCTGCCAAATCCACACATTTTTACAGACTCTTGGGTTATTGTCATCAGATCTGGCCAATGGCAGCTTCCTTATCCAAGGTTGCCATATTTTGGGTAAATAACTCTGGGAACTTCTTGCTTTACAGATGCTGAAAACATAAATCAAGATCATACGTGTCTGTGCACATACTACATCTACAATACAAGACCCAAAACAGGAGCTCCTTATCTCCTGGTGTGCAGCATCCACTGGAGTCCCGGATGCCCTTGACCAAGAGTTAACAACAACAAAAAAATCCATTGCAGTGGAGTCGATTCTGACTCATAGCGACCCTATAGGACAGGGTACAACTGCCCATAGGTTTCCAAGGCTATAATCTTTACGGAAGTTGACTGCCACATCTTTCTCCCGCGGAGCTGCTAGTGGGTTTGAACCACCTACCTTTCGGGTAGCAGCCGAGGCTTTAACTACCGCAGCCACCAGGGCTCCTCTGACCAAGGGTTAGAGTGCCCGTATGTTCAGGCCCACGGGCGTTGGGAGAAGGGGTTGCGGTAGATATCTTTCGAGATCCCAGGCTGCTGTGGCCACTCCTTCTCCGGGGCATCCGCCCCCTTTAGAAGAAGGCCAGCAGCCTGGGTAAGTAGCGGAGTTTGGTCCTGCAGTCAGGACTGCCCTGAGTACTACGCGAGACTATGCTCCAGGCACATGCAGTCGCCACCTGCCTGCATCCCTCAGTTCACAGCGAGCGCTCGGGACACGCACTGCCGGCTTCTCCACCTTAGCTTCTGCGCGCCAACCACCACTCAGCGGCCCTCACTAGAGACACCGCTGCGGCCCGCAGCCACCTGAGGAGCCACCTGAGGAGCTAACACGTGCTAAGCGCCCCTAACGCCGCCTTCCACCCCCATCAGCCAAAGGGGACACTGCGATCCAGCATCTGCCACTGAGGTGCAGTGGGCGGACAGGTGGGTGTCGTGGCTCTTGCCACCAAGGGCTAGGGTGAACCGTGGTGGGCTTCGGGAAACTGCTGCTGGTTGAGGCTTATGTGTGCATCCCCAGAATAGAGGGTCCAGTCTGTGGGGTTCTGCTGGAAGGGCCTGATGCCAGATCTGGGAAGTCGGGAGCAACCTGGCCATTGGCCGGAGGCGGGCCAGGCTCTGGCTCGGAGGGGTCCAGCCCCCACATTTCACTGGCTCAGGGATTATCTTCTTTCCCTTTGCCTCCAGCACCCTGCTCCCCAGGGCAGAGTTCAGGGGTTAGCTGTGAGTAAGGGCTTTCTGTGCAATGTTAGATGCTACCATAAGTATCGTGGAACAGCCTAGCTTTTGCTTTCATTAAAAACAAAAACAAAAGCACAATTCAAATCCGTTGCAATGGAGTAGATGCCAACTCACGGCGACCCTATAGGTCAGAGTAGAACTGTCCCACAGGGTTTCCAAGGAGCAGCTGGTGGATTCGAACTGCCTGCCGACCTTTTGGTTAGCAGTCGAGCTTCTGTTAGGGCCTCAAAACTCAGGCTGGGCTCAGTTTGCTTGGACGCTGGGGCATAGTCATCTGAGAATGAATGACTCATCTGAGCAATGCCAAATACACATTTCTTCATCAAATTGATCTGGGGATTAGGGTGCTCTCTACTATCCTGCAACTTCTTTTTTCAGGTAAAAAAAAAAAACATTTTCTATAGTATGCATTCATAGAAGTAGAATTTCTAAGTCAAATGACATGCATTGTAAACATTTCTAAAATAACTTTATTGAAGTATAATTTACACATCATACAATTCTCCTTTGTAAGAATACAATTCAATGAATTTTTTTAGTAAAGTTACAGAGTTGTGCAACAATTACCATAGTCCTAATATTTACCATTTTACATGAATATCAAATTATCCATCAGCTCTAACATACTAATTTTCACTGTCAGCAGTAGGGTGTGAGGCCTTTGCCAATACTGGTAAGGATGGGAATATTATCAATTTTTGCCAATCTGAAAAGTGAAAAGCAGTCTCATAACTTAGTTTTGCATTCCTGTAAATGTTAGTGAGGATAGAACAACTTTCCTTTTCTTAGAGATATTTATATATTAGGGACATTAGAGCTGTTTGTATGTTTGGGAAATTACAGCCTTATTGGAGAAATTATCATATAAAGGTTTTGCAAATATATCCTCCTAATGACTACATGGGAAATTTAAAAAATAGTTGGCGAGTAAGAGGATAAATGTGAAAACAGGGGTTTGAGGAGATGCAAAGGAGAAGGGACCCAAGATATATGACAAAAAAAGAGAAACATTCTCAGCTCTGTTACAAAGAGAGGTAAATCAGAAAAACAAGGATGTGTGTGTGTGTGTGTTTACTCAATAAACATTCTCTTTTGTGTGCCAGGCACTGGTTGTGAAACAATTAATAAAATGTCATCCCTGCCTTCTGGGACCTCACAATAGACTTCAAGGTCACAGCAAATGAATAAACAATATAAGTCAGTTTCATACGTATTTCAATAGCAGTGTCACCTATTAATCATCCAACTTGATTAAGAGAGCAACAAGTAGAAAGTTCAATAAAACTAAATCTAAAAATACTGGCCTCCATAAATTGTTTTCAAAACAAAGATGGTTCAATTTGTCTTTTTGGATTTAATGGTAGAGGGGCCTGAGAAGTGCTGGATGTTAATTTCTTTAAAAGTATTTTCCAGGTTCCTGCTATGAGGCAGGTTCTGGGTCTAGTACCGAGGATGCAAACATTGAATAGAATGCAATCACTGAGTACAAAACAGCATACTGTAAATGAAGGCAGACATGTAAACTAGCAATTACAGCTTGAGAAAAGTGCTACTAGAGAGTTTACTAAAGAATGCTATTAGGGCAGAGACACCATAGTTAAATCAAATTTGGAAGCTAAAAAAAAGACTTCCCAAAAGATAAGACCCTTAAACTGGGTTTCAAGGGTAAAACGGAGTATACTAGGCTTAGTAAAAGGGGATGAAAAAAGGGGGGAGGTATTTTAGTAGGAAAGAATAGTATTTGATAAGAGCACAGATTGTCAAAATCATGTGTTAAGAAGTTTGATATTTCTAATCACAATATGGTAATGTCAGCATCGTCTAACTCGTGGGTCAAAAAGAAAATACAATGAAAACTGCAACAATAAATGATTTTGAAATCATCAATAAGAACATTATATATACATACATATATATATATATATATACAAAAATATATATACAGAGTGTGTGTCCCTGGGTGGTGCACATGGTAACACGCTCAGCTGCCAACCCAAGGCACCTCAGAAGAAAGGCCTGGCGATCTACTTCCAAAAAATCAGCCATTGAAAACCCTATGATCACAGTTCTACTCTGACATAAATGGGGTCACCATGAGTCAGAAGTGACTCAACAGCAACTTAGCTTCATATATATGTGTGTGTGTTTTGTGTATGTGTGTGTGTGTGTATAAAATTATGGACTGTGACCAAAGCTAGACTTAGAGGAAAATCCACAAACTTAAATGTTTGTATCATTAAGCAACAAAGAATGAAAATACAATATACAAAGATTTGTTGACAGCTTTTATAGTATTATCAGGTGGGCACTTTTTTGCCCTTCATAGTACTTAATAAGATGGGTACTTTTTTGCCCTTATCTTCTTGAAATGCTCAAAAGTATAACTAGGCATAACTATACAATGTTCTATGTTACCCGTTTTCAAGAAATATTTCACGTTTCTTGATTCAATGCCATGGGTTAGCTATTAAAGCTTAATATATACCAAACCAAAACCAAACCCATTGCTGTCGAGTAAATTCTGACTCATAGTGACCCTACAGGACAGGGTAGAACTACCCCATAGGGTTTTCAAGGCTGTAAATTTTTACAGAAGCAGACTGCCACATCTTCCTCCCTTGGAGTGACTGGTGGGTTTGAACTGCTGACCTTTTGGTTAGCAGCTGAGCACTTAACCACTGTGCCACCAGAGCTCCTCTTTAGTATATACAGGGCGCTGTAATTAATGGATGACCCTGGGAGGCACAAATGGCTTACACTCGACTACTAAGCTAAAGGTTGGTGGTTTGAACCCACCCAGTGGTGCTGTGGAAGAAAGGCCTGGCGATCTGCTTTTGTAAAGATTCCAGCCAAGAAAACCTTATGGAGCAGTTCCACCCCACAACACATGAGGTTGCCATGACTTGGAATCAACTTGACAGCAATAGGTTTTTTGGGGGGTAATAGATGAAGATATGAATAGATGTTCTTGATCCTGCACAAATCCAGTCATGTGTGTTTATGATACAGATTGGGAGGTCACAGCAGTGCTTGTTGCTAGTTCAGGGATGCAGCTCTAAATTGTTCAAACTATTAGTTAATGAGATTGAAACAAGAAGGACATATACATTCACACTTAACTAAAATATTAGATTTGCATCAATTGGGCACATCTATGGTTACTGAGAATATGTTATATTGACTGTAGACCTCAGAGAAATGCCATCATTTGTATGTTTTACAATTACACTTATCATATGGTTGGCTTGGGGCACAAAAATTTTCATTGTAATGAAGAAATAAGAGCTGTGGAGACATAACAAATCAACTTTAGGTGGATATTCTAGAACTCATATGCCTTGGAAGAAGATGGGTTTAAAAAGTGGGGGGAAGCTGTTCATATAGCTCAAACAAAACTGTTCATTCAAGACAAATAAGCTGTTGTAGGTTAAGACTTTTATGAGTTAGTATCAATTTCTATAGGACCTGTTTCCCTCAACATTTCTTAAAGAACTCCTGTCTAAAGTGAAAGGCTTGGTGCATAATAAGGCCTGATCTCTGTCTGAAGGTTTTAGAACAATAGCTACACTCGTATGGCTTCTCCCCTGTATGAATTCTTAAATGAATAACAAGGGTTGGCTTATGTTTAAAGCTTTTCTCACAGTAATTACATTTAAAAGGTCTCTCTCCAGTGTGAGTTCTCTGGTGCAAAGTAAGAGCTGACTGTTGAATAAAGCCTTTCCCACAAGTACCACATCTATGAGGTTTTTCACCTGTATGAGTTTTCAGATGTCTCGTAAGACTTGCTCCATAACAGAAACTCTTCCCACACTGAAGGCATTTAAATATTTTTTCTTCAGAATGGGTTCTCTGGTGCCCTGTAAGGTGTGACCTTCTAGTGAATCGCTTTTTACATATGGTGCATTCATAGGGCCTCTCCCCTGTATGAAATCGTTGGTGTCTGTAAAAGTCTGAACTATGAAGGAAGCTTTTCCCACATTCAGGACACTTGTGAGGTTGCTCTCCTGAATGAATTTTCTGGTGCCCATTAAGTTGTGACCTCTGAGCAAAACATTTTCCACACTTAGAACATGGGTGAAGTTTCTTTCCTGCATTCTCTTGCTGATGCGGTCCAAGACTGAAAGATTCTTCCATGTTGTTGCTCTCAGATTTCTCTCCTGGAGGGTGTTTCTGATAATCTAAAAGCTTTGATAACTGTAACTCCTTTGGGGGATTTCCCCATTGATTTTCTAATTGTCCACAGACTTGTTGTAAATTGGGACCACGGAAAATATTCCCCTCAAAAGTAAAAACAAATGCATATGTATTCTCCATTGTTTTCTGTTGTGAAGAATATTCTTCATTTTCTCTCCCAATCTCAAAATCTGAGAGAAGAAATAGATATTTCAGATGTCACAGTGTTCCAAAGAAAATAGAAAGTGAGGAAAAAAAGCATTACAGTAAACCACTAGTGAGAAGATAGAAAACCCTACACAGAATCCCAAAGTTCTTTACTCTGATTAAGGCTGAATTTTTCTTTTCTCTCTTTTCTAGTATTCAATTAGCAATTACTTACCTATCTTGGAGTAAAGTAATTGTTTTGTTTCTTTGGAGTCCTGTAATTCCTTCACCCGTGGATCTTCTCTATGCTCCAATGGGAAGCTCAGGTCAGGATTTGGTATGGGATATTCTGGCCAAAACAGAGATGGAAGCATGATGGTTTGAGTCACCACCCGCTTTTCTGCAATTCAGGGTGATTTCCTGGAAAATGGTCTCTCCGTATCTAAACCTCCTCAATTAGGTTTACTTCACCTGGACGCCCTGACAAGTGTTTTTATAACTGTAAGAACAAAACCAAAATGAAGGGAATATCCTTTCCTCCTCAAGTCAAAGAACTTTTCCAATATCTATGGAAGTGGAGTAAATTGATTCTGTGTGTTGATGTCAATGCACTGCATTAGTTCTACATCTATTTTGATATTGAATTATTTAGGTTAGAAAAAAAACCATGAAGTAAATATTCTAAAGTTTTGGCATATTAAAACTGAGAAACACTGGGTTCTTCAGTACCAAGTGAAGAGAAAGAGGTAAAAGTGGTCGTTTTGAAATGGTTTACTAGAATAATTTCAGATAAAAACCCACTGCCATTGAGTCAATTCCAACTCATAGCCACCCTGTAGGACAGAGCAGAACTTCCCCATATGGTTTCCAAGGCTGTAATCTTTATGCAAGCAGACTGCCACATCTTTCTCCTGCAGAGCAGCTGGTGGATTCAAACTGCCAACCTTTCAGTTAGCAGCCAAAAATGCTTTAACCACTGAGTCACCAGGGCTCCAAAATTCAGTTAAGAGATGTTCAGATTAAAATGGTAACTAAACTGGGTTGCCAACCAGCAAAAACCATCTTTGTATTTTTGATTAAGCTGAAGTACAGAAGTGTATTGAGTTGAAATTAACCATCAGTATAAAGACAAGGAAAATTTCTCTCTCCCTGTGCCCTGCTACCTCTTTCCTTATTGATAGCAACTGTAGCTTGAATCCTCTTTCCACATTCCTCCCTCTTCCTTACCTCTGGCAAAGTTTGGAAAATACTGATTTAAGAGCTATACCTATGACCATGTTTAAATACTAATAGCATTATTAAAATAATATTAGAACATTACATTGGCTAATGTTAATCTGAAGGAAAATTTTAACTTAAGAAAACTATATCAAAATATAGGAACTGGACAGTATACCATTTTCAATAATGGACAGAACATCTAAAAAGAAGATCAACAAGGAAATAAAGGAATTGAACAACACTATAAATCAACCAGACCTAGCAGACATATATAAAACATTCCACCCAACAACAGCACTATATACACTCTTCTCCAGTGCACATGGATCATTCTCCAGGAGAGATCATATGTTAGGTCACAAAGCAAGTCTCAATAAATTTTAAAAGATTGAAATCATATAAAATATCTTCTCCAAACACAAGGGATGAAGCTAGACATAAATAAAAGGAGAAAAAATGGAAAATTCACAAATATATGCAAATTAAACAACACACTATTAAACAACCAGTAGGTAAAAGAAAAATTAGAAAATACACGGAATTCAATGAAAATGAAAGTACAACATACCAAAACTTATAGGATGCAGGGAGGGCAGTGTCATGGATTGAATTGTGTCCCCCCAAAATATGTGTATTGATTTGGCTAGGCCATGGTTGTGTGATTGTCCACCATTCTGTCATCTGATGTGATTTTCCTATGTGTTGTAAATCCTGTCTCTGTGATGTTAATGAGGTGGGATAGGCGGAAGTTATGTTAATGAGACAGGACTCAACCTACAAGATTGGATTGTGTCTTGAGCCAATTTATTTCGGGATATAAAATAGAGAAGCGAGCAGAGAGACAGGGAGACATCCTACCAGCAAGAAAGCAGCGCCGGGAGCAGAGCGCAACTTTTGGACCTGAGGTTCCTACACAGAGAAGCTCCTAGACCATGAGAAGGTTGATAATAAGGACCTTCCTCCAGAGCCAACAGAGAGAGAAAGCCTTCCCCTGAGCTGATGCCCTGAATTTGGACTTCTAGCCTCCCAGACTGTGAGAGAATAAGTTTTTATTTTTTAAAACCATCCACTTGTGGTATTTCTGTTATAGCAGCACTAGATAACCAAGACAGCAGTGTTCAGAGAGAAATTTATAGGTGTAAATACCATTAAAAAAGAAGAAAGATCTCATATCAATAACCTAACTTTGCACGTTGAGGAACCAGAAAAAGAAGACCAAACCAAGCCCAAAGTTACTGGAAGGAAAGGAAATAATAAAGATTAGAGCAGAGAGAAATGAAATGAAATACAGAACAGAAAAAAAATAGAGAAAATTAAAATTAAAACAAGGAGGCCAAAAGTTAGTTCTTTCAAAAGATCAATAAAATTGACAAATCTTCAGCTAGACTGACAAACAAAAAAGAGAGAAGACATAACTAAAATCAGAAAGGAAACTGGGGACATTACTACTAACCTTACAGAAAATAAAAAGGATTGTAAGAGAATACTATGAACAACTATACTCCAACAAATTAGATAACCTAGAAGAAATGGACAATTTCCTAGAAAAAATACAAACTACCTAAATTGACTCAAGAAGAAACAGAAAATCTCAACAGACCTAAAACAAGTAAAGAGATTGAATCAGGAATCAAAACCTCCTAACACTGAAGACACATTTCTCCAAAATAACAATACAAATGGCCAATAAGAACATGAAAAGGTGCTCAACATCATTAGTCATTAGGGAAATGGAAATCAAACCACAACAGAGATACCACTTCACACCCACTCGTTGCCATAGTGACCCTATAGGACAGAGTAGAACTGCTTAGGGTTTCCAAGGAGCGGCTGGTGGATTCAAACTGCAGAACTTTTGGTTAGCAGCCAAGCTCTTAACCACTACACCTATGGAAATGTTAATATTATTAGCTACTTCTTGCATCTAGAAGTGCCTGGCTTGAATTCAGATGAGGAACTTTTTCTTTTTTTTAGCTTACGTCTTTCTTAGATCATGTTCCATTGCAGAAATGCATTTCTTCACAGGTTGTATAACATTCACCTCAGCATCTTTTCCCAGTCTGCTGTTTTCACTATGCAAATTTATTTTGTATTCTATATTTTATAGGTTTCCTGCTAGTGAGCCCTGCAAACTCTTGAATGTTTTTTTTTCATTTCTGGCATTTCCATTACCTGATATAATGAATTTTCATCCTGCAATATTTACAAGATATTGTTTCTACCTTACATATATTTCCTTTAGATAAGGATGAAAATGATAATCCTATCTTAATAGCATAACCAAATACTATCTGATGTCTGACCTTCATTTCTGACCTCTCTTTGAAGAATTCTTTTGTTTATCCTCTCACTGAAGGCTAAATCATTGTTTTAACCAAGTGTAGACACTCATATTGCAGTAGCTGTCTTGAATTCCCTCTATTCAATCTTGTTTTGATTATCTCCATTAGCTCCTTTCCAAATGACAGGAGTCTAAGTGTGGCAGAGCTTTTCACAAACAGCTGTTAAAGTGATTCATAGACATGCAGTTCTCAATAATACATTAATTTATGCCATGCCATGTTCCAAAAAGGGATTTAGCTTTTGTTTGCAGTTCATTACTAGGTATGCAACTTTCTGTCAGTTATTAGCTAACAGAAAATGTTCCCAAAATACAAACGGTATACGTATCTTAGTTCTTTCTTTTGTGATGACTATATACATATATTCATTACATATGTACATACATATTCATTACGTATATAGCCACAAGCTAACTTCCTGCTGACAGGGAATATAATCCAGACTTCCACAATCAATTGAATTCTTCAATGATTTTAAATTTTTTTCTTTTTTTCCCCACTCTGTCAGCATCTTGTGCTTTCCACTCAATCTCCAATAGGCCCTAGTGGTAGGTCTAGAAGGGACCAAACCCCTCTCTCCAAGCGGAGGGAGGAGTCTCCCCTGAAAGGTGAGATTATTCACTGTGCCCTTCACCACAGTCAGCCAGGCACAAGGAGAGGGAGATGGCTCTCACAATGGAAGCCAGCAGAGATGGAGAAAGCCTTAGGTAAGCATCAGAGCCTGAAGATCCTTGGCTTTGAGCGAAAATGCAGTAAAGTATCCAACAGATCAGTTCTCATATGACTAGAGGGCACTGGGAAGCAAGAAACCCAGGCAAGGTACCTGAAAAGTTGTACAGATCTTTGAATTCAAGTATAATTATGTTATCTGGCATGCTATCTTGCAGGGTCTGCCTACAGGCCCTTGTGCTTTCTCCTTCTGTACCATCCCTGGAAGATCTGGACTACCCTCGAGACTTCAGTCACCTTCTATAAGCCTTTGACTCGCAAATTGCTGCCTTGAACCCTGATCTCTCTCCTGAGCTCCATTCCACGTTGGCCATTTCCATCCGGACACCCATAATAAGCATCTCAAGCTCCACATGATCCAGTCTAAATTCACCTTGACCCACCAAATTGCCTCCTCTGTGTTCTCTATGTCAGTGAATAATAGGGTTTAGGAAATTAGTGTCTCTTACCAGGATGACCGCAACAACTTACTAAATGGTGTCCCTGCTTCCAGGCTTACCCGCTCTTACTATATCCCAAGTGATCTAAAATGCAAATCTGTTTATATCATTCCCTGATTTAAGAACTTCCAATTTCCCCACTGCCCTGATAATAAAGCACAAACTCCTCAACAAGGCTGAAAAAGTTCTTCTTCATCCAGGCGCCTGCTTGTCTCTCCAGGCTCATATGCCGCCACTACCTCTCCTCTCCCCCTTGCTGCCCTGTCACTGCAGCCTGGCTGAACTACTCTCCATTCTTCAAATATGCATGCTTTCTGTGCCTCTGCACATCCTGTTCCTTCTGCTAGAGCCCTCTCCCCTCCCCACTCCACCACTCATCAGGTGAACTCCTACTCATCCTACAGGTTTTATCCTAGATCCCACGTCCTCCAGGAAGTCTTCCTTCTCTTCCAAAGACTGGTTAGGTGGTCCTGCTATGCACACTGATAGCATCCTACTCCCTCTACCACATCACTTTACGGTTCCTATTTACATATCTGACTCTTCCGCAGACTGTAAGCTTCAGGAGGGCTGTGTCAGTCTTGTGTACTACCGATAACCTTGCGTCTGGCACACAGCCTGGCTCTTAACAGCTGTTCATATACGTTTGTCGAATGACTAAATGTGAAGATGTGGAAAGGGACAAGGTTGCTGAGTGCTGGCAGTGAGCCAGTAATGGATGGATCAGAAGCCTATGTTTTGTAACTGGGACTGTTTGCAACTTATTTCCACTTTTTACTGTTTTCTCAGTATTTCACAGTCTCTTCAAAGTGTCAGTCTGCTGCAGTTGTGCCTGGGGAACTTGGGGAGAGGTTTCTGGCCACACTTGGGCCAATGCTTTGTAGGGGAGTGTGGGGACGGGAGCACCTGAAACAGTGTAAAACCCCACAGGGAAGTGACACACGGGGCAACCAGGCTATGCAGTCCCGCTGCCTTTCCCCATCAGGACATTCTCCTTCCATTACTAACCCTGTGGCGCCTGGGCCAGTGGTTCTCAAGCTTTAAATTATCATGCATCTCACTCACTGGGCAGCCTGTGAGACACGCATCCCAGGGGATTTGGATGCTGACAGTCAGTTTACTGACTTTGAGAAACACAGCTCTCAAAGGTTTTGATTTAATAATATAGATATGTCTTTCATAGTGATTAAAAGCTCGACTATTAACCAAAAGGTCAGCAGTACGAATCCACCGTCTGCTCCTTGGAAACCCTATGGGGCAGTTCTACTCTGTCCTATAGGGCCGCTATGAGTCAGAATTGACTCGACGGCAAGGGGTTTTCATAACTTTGTAAGTGGTGAAGCCCCTTTCAAGGTTCTGAGGGGAGTGTATATTACTCTAAGTATTAAGTTTGAAGCTCTTATCACATAAAAGCAAGTGAGGAGGACCCAAGAGTGATAGAAATTCCTCAGGATCCACAACATCGCACATCCCAATGATTAAAATTTGCTGGGGGAAACGAGTCCTTATCCAGAGTATCTAACTTCCCATAGTTTTCCTGTATAAAATTCCAGATGCAAAGTCTTCTGAGCAGGGTCATTAGCTTAATGGGTTCCTAATTCCATTTTCTCTAACTGCTTTGTTCCCTGCTGTTCCCAGAGATAATTTGTTCCTCCTCTTTCTCAGAATGGTCCATTTCCACTGTGTAATCAGTGTTTCTAACCCTAAGCCCAACCCCAGAGAGCTCTTGCTCTCTCAGAACAGAAACAGAAGAAGCGACATAAGCCCCTTGCCTTACCTGGCTCGGAAAAGGGCTGGCATTCCCTAACATCACCATCTGTCGGGTTCTGTGGCCCTGCCTGTGGGATCCACTCCTCTGTCACTGTGGCCTCCTGGGAAGGTCCTAGGACGTGAAGCTCAGGTAACTCCAGTTGGATGTCTGGTGACTCCAGTTGGATGTCTGGTGACTCCAGTTGGATGTCTGGTGGTATGTGTGTTGTTCCCACTGGTGCCAGTTCTTCCAAGAGCATTTCCTGCCCACCGACCTGGGGGACATGACAGAACCCATCGCTCTGACGTCTAGACCAGCACTGCCAGTGGACATACAATGCAAGCTACACATGTAATTTTACATTTTCTAGTGGCCATGAAAACAATAGAAAGAAACAGCAGAGGTCAATCTTAATAGCATGTTTTACTTAACACAGTATATCCACAATGTCATGAATTCAACATGTAATTAATATAAATTATTAATGAGGTATCTTTCACACTAAGCCTTTGGGTTCTGTTGTAGATTTTACACTTACATGTATGTCAGTGTGGAACGGCCACATTTCAAGAGCTCAGCAGTCACATGTGGCTAGCAGCTACTGTACTGTGCAGCACAAGTCTAGACCATATGAAGCTAAAGTCTAAATTAATCAGCAAAACCCAGAAGAGAGAGAAAGGTGGGAAACCACAAACTCCTTCCATCCTAGGACAGTACAACACTTCAGAAGACCTGTTAGGGCAGGACCCCTGTTAGGGCGGGACACCTGCCCTGACGCTCACAGCTACTGCAGAGTCCCACCAACGCACACACTGCAGTGCCCCTAATGCCCACCTAGAAGCAGTGCATGCCTTCTCCCGAAGATCCTGGCCTGGGCTCAGCTAGGAGGCTCCCCAGAGGTTTCACAGGGGGGTTCTCAACAGAAGACACTGCCACCTCCACCCGTCCAAGGCATTTTGGATATGATGGCAGGTGGAGGCTATTGCAGCCTACTGCGCCAGGGATGGGAATAATATTCACAATGCAGAATTATTCCACGTCCCAAACAACTTTGGACTGTCTCCCTCAGGCATCCATATATATAAAAAGAATCTGTCAAGAACCTCACCCTCTTGGTTATATAACTACAAATATCTTTATAGTTTTAACATAACTTGAATTTTCTAGGAATGTACTACTGTGAAAATCAAAGGAAGGGTATACAGTTTTTTTTTGCTCAGAACTTTACCAAGAGTTGTTTGGAAAATCACATGACCAGCAGCAACAGTGCTCACAGTATTTGAGCTATATCAGCCTGAATTGCTGGCTGTTGCATTCACAGTGATTCTAAGCAGAGATGCAAGCATCTGACAACTTCATCAGGTCTTCATTAGGTATATACTGAAATACACATTGTTGGTGGTGGGGGTTGCTGTCCAGTCGGTTCCTACTCACAGTGACACCATTAGTGTATAATAAATTAGTTTCCTTTTACTGTTGCTTTAGATTTCAGCTAGACTCTGCTTGACTTAGGGTTGTCAAGTTTTTTTCTGGAAAGGGTCAGACAGGAAATATTTTAGTCTTTGTGGGCCACGTTCGGTCTGTCAAATATATATATTTTTAATAACCCCTTAAAAAGGTAAAAACCACTACTAGCTCATGGCTGAACAAAAACAGGCCCGGGCTGGATTAAGCCCCAAGGCCATGGAATGTTATATTGATGTTTTTTATCTGATGTATGCGTACAGGTTACGTTTTCTCTGAACTTCACTTCAGGACAGTTAAGGGGACATCACCAACTAACTGTTATAGATTGGGTTTGGGTCTAGCGTTGAGAACCACTGACTCATATGCTGAGTCCAGCAGAAGAAAAAAGTGAAACAGACTTGGGGGTGAAGAATAACACAAAGACCAGACATCTGAGCTAGTCCCAGCTGCCTCTGCTACTTCTTTTTCTCTAATGACAGAGATCCCACCTTCTTTTCTCACCTGCTGCTCTGGTATCTCAAGTTCTCTCTGTAAGTCTTCTATCAGTGCCAGAATTCTTTCCTTATTCTCTGGGCGGTACAGCCTTACCCAGGTCTCTATCTCCGAGGGCAGAATAGTTAGGAATTGCTCCAACACTAGCAGCTCCAAGATTTCTTCCTTAGAATGCATCGTTGGCTTCAACCACTGACAGCAAAGCTCCCAGAGGTTGTTGAAAGCTTCACGAGGCCCGGCTGCTTCTTGGTATTGGAACTGCCTGAAGCGCTGACGGAAGACTTCATACTCAGTATCATACTCTTTAAGCGTGGAGCCATGATTCAAGGAGGCCTGGATTGCACAGCCCAGGGCCACAGCCATCGCTCCCTTCTAGCAGCTTAGAACTTATCTAATATTCGAGGAGTCACCTATAGCTGAGGACAGAAAAATACAAGAAAGTAGAAACAGCAGTGGTTATGAGAGGGCATACTTACTTACTGGTTTACCTTACATTTCAACAAAGCCGTAAAACAGAAGTTCTTAATCTTTTTGGTGGTTTTACGAATCTGATGAAATGTGTGGACTCACTCTCAAGAAAATGAGACATCCATATCCAATTCTACAAACATTAATACAATTTCAAAAGGTTTACAAAATCTCCAAGGCCATCCATGGACCTTCTAGAATTGCGCTGTCCTGGTAGGTACAACACCCACGCGATGATTTAAGTTAAAATTTAAAATAAACATTCAGTTCCTCAGTCACACTAGCCACATCTCAGGCGCTCACCAGTGGAAAGTTCTACTGGGCAGTTCTGCTCTAGAATTCCAAGGATCTCTGGTGAAGAACACCTGCCCTTCCAGAACCCCGTGCAGATGACTGCAACCCCACTACAAATTTAATTCCAACTGTTTTGTATTTCTGAGTAGAGATTGACCTCAAAAAAAATGGAGGAGGAATACTAATGATAAGCTTGAATAACTGGAGGTCCATCTAGCATTAAAACCCCACTGCTGTCAAGTTGATTCAGATTCATAGTGTCCCTATGGGACATAGCAGAACTGCCCCACAGGGTTTCCAAGGAGCCCCTGGTGGATTTGAAGTTCCGACCGTTTGGTTAGCAACTGAACGCTTAACCACTGCGCCAACAGGGCTTGCCATCTAGCATTAAAAAAAAAAAAAAAAAAAAAAAAAACCCGCTGCTTCCGAGTCAATTCCGACTCATAGCAACCCTATAGGGCAGAGTAGAACTGCCTACACGGTTTCCAAGGAGCACCTGGTGGATTCGAACTGCTGACCTTTTGTGTAGCAGTCGTAGCTCTTAACCACTGCATCACATCTAGCATTAAGTAGCCTTTAATAGCCTTCAGTCAAAGGAACCTTAGCTGGAACAGTGCTTTGCAAGAGCAGCAAATCATCATCAACCCCTCATACTTCTCATCTCCAGGCATGTGTCATTCCCCTAACATCTCCGTGCAGACTCCTTGCAATAACATTCCAAGAGGCTTTCATCAAAATGTTCTTAGGGCTATCTCTGAGGTCATAGAGGCGGGTCACACACGTCTCAACAGGTTTCAAGACCTGCATCTGCCATGACTTTCTGCGCAACTTTCCTCTTTGTTCCAGTGGAAAACAAGCGGGGGAAAGGTGCTCCAGACTCTCCGCACCTACTCATCCAAAATTGACACAATGCCCTCATTTCACCCTTGCTATGAAGGTAGCCTGAACTTTAGCGACAGAGCCAAATCCAGGTTTGAGTTACCCACTAGCTGTGTAGCCCAGGCAAGTGACTTAGGTGACACGGAGTGCCGTGGGCTCTAACATGAGAACGACAATAGCACGTACTTCATAAAATTTGCCGTCTGGCTGCAATTGCATGGAAGCGAATAGCAGCGTGCCTGGCACAGAGTAAGGTTACTGCTTGTTCCTCCGAAGCTTCTATTTCCTTAAGCCCAGGCACCTCACCGTCTCCTGAGGGCATCTAGGAATTGTGCCGAACCGGGCTGAGGACACACCCGTGAGCGCGCTCAGCCTCACAACTGGACAGCCCTCCCCTCACTGACCCAAGCCTGCGACCACATTCACCAGGGAATGGACTATACCAGGGCTCCTTCCAGCGGCCCCTCCGAATTGAAAGTCCCCTTCACGCGGGTCCAGTGGTTTCTCCTCCGAACCCCCGGAATGATCCGGCCCTCACAGGGCCGAAGAATAAAGCAGTGTGTGCAGAGTGCACTTGAGGGACGGCCAGTAGGACACGTCCTGGAAAAGTTGAAAATCTGGTTTAAGATCAGACGCAGGTGGCTGGGGCGGTCCCGTGCGCTCCTCGGTGGCCTCCTGCCGCAGGGAGGGGCGCCCACCCGCCCTGGAGAAATCTCAGGAAGGCCCAGCCGCTCCCTGCTGAACCCACACCCGGGGTAGGCCTGGAGGCAGCCACTTCGGGTGATCCGAACCTGGCCTCTGAGGGAGCCAGGAAAACAGCGCCTGTGGCCCCAGGCGAGCCACCCCCTCCGGCCTCCGCAAGACTCACTGACTCAGTGCCCACCGCTCTCCAGCCAGCGCTCGCCCGCCCACAGCTCACGTGGAGGAAGAAGGAGGATTGGCTGGGGATCTCCCAGGATTCTTCTGGGCGCCAAACTGCTAAAGGAAGTGCCCATGATATAGCCCCGCCTCCAGGCCCAAGGGGCGGGGTTGGGTGGGGCCGAGGGTTGGAATCCAGTGAGGCTCCTCCCCTTTCCACCCCATAATAATGGAGCGGGCAGAAACTTCATTCAAGGCATTCAGAGGGGTCAGTGCGTCTCTAACTTTGCTAAGTGGGGAGGTTTCTTGGGAGAACTCCTTAAAATTCCAGAATTCTGAGCCAAGTTCTGACACCCGGACTCGTGGATTGCTTTGTGTTTCCCCTGTTCGGGGTTTGGACAACTCGTATCTGTGGATTTATTTTCTGCCAAATATGGGAAAGTTCCACCCATTCTTTCTTCCAATCCTCTTTCAACCCCACACTCTTTATCTCCTCCCCTTCTGAGATTCCGAAGAAAGGAGTGTTGGCTCTTTTGTTATTGTCCCACAGATCCCTGAGGAAGGCCTCTAGGAAAGCTCCCCATAATCAGGCCACCATACACCAGAAATGCAAGAGCATGGCCAGTGGGGGGAGGGGGGACATAGCTGAGTTCTTGACTGCAACTCCCTTCAGAGACTGCAATGCATTGGCTGTGAACCAAGTCTGGCTAGGAAGGAGAGCTTCCCCCCAAGGCCTGCCAGGTAGTCTTGTATTTACCTAGGGTGACGCCTGACAAGCCACTTGACAAGCAAGAGTCCTCAGATACAAATCTATTTAATATAAATACCTTACATGTAGTGTTAGCAATGCATCAGTGCATCTTGATTGCATGTTTCATCGATTTCAGATTGCAGAAATAATTACTGGTGACTGGAATGTGAAAGTTAGAAACAAAGAAGAAGGATCATTATTGGAAATATGGCCTTGATGATAGAAATGATGCTGGAGATCGCATGATAGAATTTTGCAGACCAATGACTTATTCATTTCAAATATCTTTTTTCAACAACATAAATGGCGACTATACACGTAGACCTCACCAGAAGGAAAACATGGGAATCAAATCGAATACATCTGTGGAAAGAGACGTTGGAGAAGCTCACTATCATCAGTCAGAACAAGGCCAGGGGCCGACTGTGGAACGGACCATCAATTGCTCATAGGCAAGTCCAAGCTGAAGCTGAAGAAAATTAAAACCAGACCACGAGAGCCAAAATGCAACCTTGAGTATGTATATGCCACCTGAATTTAGAGACCATCTCAAGAATAGATTTGACACATTAAACCCTAATGACCAAAACACCAGACGAGTTGTAAGATGACATGAAGGACATCATACATGAAGAAAGTAAAAGGTCACTGAAAAGACAGGAAAGAAAGAAAATGCCAAAATGGACGTCAGAAGAGACTCTGAAACTTGCTCTTGAACGTTGAGTAGCTAAAGCAAATGGAAGAAACAATGAAGTAAAAGAGTTGAACAGAAGATTTCAAAGGGCGGCTTGAAAAGACAAAGTAAAGTCTTATAGTGAAATGTGCAAAGACCTAGAGTTAGAAAACCAGAAGGGAAGAACATGCTCAGCAATTCTGAAGCTGAAAGAACTGAAGAAAAAATTCAAGGCTTGAGTTGCAATATTGAAGGATTCTATGGCCAAAATATTGAACAACTCAGGAAGCATCAAAAGGAGATGGAAGAAATACACAGTTACTTTACCAAAAAGAATTGTTGGACGTTCAACCATTTCAGGAGGTAGCATATGATAAAGAAGCGATGACATTGAAGGAAGAAGGCCAAGCTGCACTGAAAGCATTGGTGAAAAACAAAGCTCCATGTATTGACGGAATACCAATTGAGATGTTTCAACAAACGGATGCAGCACTGGTGGTGCTTACTCGTCTATGCCAAGAAAATTGGAAGACAACAACCTGGCAACCAACTGGAAAATATGAATGTTTGTGTGCATTCAAAGGAAAGATGATCCCATGGAATGTGGAAATTATCGAACAATATCATTAATATCACACACAAGTAAAATTTTCCTGTAGATAATTCAAAAGTGGTTGCAGCAGTACACTGACAGGGAACTGCCAGAAATTCAGGCTGGATTCAGAAGAGGACGTGGAATGAGGGGTATCATTGTTGAGGCCTGATGGATCTTGGCTGAAAGCACAGAATACCAGAAAGATGTTTACCTGTGTTTTATTGTCTATGCAAAGAATTTCAACTGTGTGGATCATCGCAAATTATGGATAACATAGCAAAGAAAAGGAATTCCAGAACACTTGATTTTGCTTATGAGGAACCTGCACATAGACCAAGAGGCAGTCGTTCGAACAGAACAAAGGCATACAGTGTGGCTGAAAATCAGGAAAGGTTGTATCAGTGTGATATCCTTTCATCATACTTATTCAAAATGTATGCTGTGCAAAGAATCCAAGAAACTGGACCATATGAAGAAGAAGACAGCATCATAATTGGAGAAAGACTCATTAACAACCTGTGTTATGCAGATGTCACAACCTTGCTTGCTGAAAGTGAAGAGGACATGAAACACTTACTGATGAAGAGCCATGACTACAGCCTTCAGTATGGATTACACCTCAACATGAACAAATCAAAAGTCCTTGCAACTGGACCAATAAACATGATAAACAGAGAAAATTTTGAAGTTGTCAAGGATTTCATTTTAATGGCATCCGCAATGAATGCCTATGGAAGCAGCAGTGAGGAAATCAAATAATGTATTGCATTGGGCAAACCTGCTGCAAAAGACCTCTTTAAAGTGTTAAAGAGCAAAGATGTCACTTTCAGGACTAAGGTAAAACTGACCCAAGACACAGTATTTTCAATTGCTTCATATGCGTGGGAAAGCTGGATAATGAATAAGAAAGAACAAAGCAGAATTGATGCAATTGAATTATGGTGTTGGTGAAGAATATTATGTACACCACGGACTGCCAGAAGAATGAACAAATGTGTCTTGGGAGAAGTACAATCAGAATGCTCCTTAGAATGGATGATGGAGAGACTTCATATTTCATACTTTGAACATGTTATCAGGAGGGGCCAGTCTCTAGAGGAGGACATCTTGCTTGGTCAAGCAGAGGGTCAGTGAAAAAGAGGAAGACCCTCAATGAAATGGATTGATACATTGGCTGCAACAATGGGATCAAACATAGCCATGATTGTGAGGATGGTGAAGAACCAGGCAGTCTTTCGCTCTGGTGTACATAGGGTCGCTATGATTCAGAACTGACTTGATGGCAGCTAAAACCATCTTGACAAAGAATCAAGTGGGAAGAATCACTTTACCCAATACAGTAGCCAAGACATGGTGGTATTGCCAGAGAGCCAGAAACAAAAACCAATTGAACAGGATAGAGAACTCAGGAATTGACGCACACAAATATGCCCAACTGATCTTTGAAAAAAGTGCAAAAGCAATTCAATGGAGGAAGGGTAACCCTTTTTGACAATTGATACTGAAGCAATGGAGCCCTGGTGGCACAGTAGTTAAGAGCTTGGCTGCTAACTAAAAGGTCTGCAGTTCAAATCCACCAGCCGCTCCTTGGAAAGCCTATGGGGCAGTTCTTCTCTGTCCTGTAGTCAGAATTGACTTGATGGCAATGGCTTTTTTACTGAAGCAACAGGAAATCTGTAGGCAAGACATAAATAAACCACAACATAAACTTCACACTTTATACAATAGTTACCTAGACATGGATCATGGACTTAAATGTAAAGCTATTAAACTTTTATGAAAAAAACATGGGGGAAAATCTTCAGAATCTAGGGCTAGACATAGTTCTTAGAATTGACAGTAAACAAAATCCAGGGTAGGCAAACCCAAGACGGCACTATAGACAGAAGCACCATGCCGTCCCTCTACAGCAAAGATCTGAAAAACAAAGTAAAGCAGATGCAAACAGCAATCCTGGAACCCTAAACATCAAATGATGGGATAAAGAACTCAACCAAGCACCGAACAGAATAAGAAACAGACAGAGAACAGAGAACAAGGAGAGCTACAGAGTGGAGGTCTCCTACCAGCTAATGCAGAACTAATTCACCATCTTGGACCTCAGACATGAAGAACAGGTACAGAGAGTATGGCAAGGCAAATTCACAGAGTTCCCAACAGGAGACACAGCGCCCACTCCACACAACACATCCTCTCCCTTGCCTCCTGCCTACCTTCACTGTGTGCCAGGTGCCACACCCCTGAGTAGCAAATGCGTGGACCACTGGGTCTTGCCCTGCACTGCCACATGGCCCCATGCTGCTGGCCCCAGTACGTGCCAAAAAGACCCATCCCCGCCACTCCCTCTCTGCTGGACTTGCCCTGCTGCACCATAGCTGAGCAACTGGCCCTGCCAACATGGACAAGGTAGTAGGAAGTTTTGTGCCCACAGACGAGTGAGCAACAAAGCATGCCCAGCCCGCCTGTCCAGACATAGCCAAATAAAACAAAAAAGGTGGACGAAGCAAACAAATCCACAATGACTAAATGAAGAAAATAATTCCTAAATGTCCCGAAGACATCAGACAATATCAAAACATATAAAAACACAGGACAGGATGACTCCAGAAAGCGTCCAAAATAAAACACCAGATGATCTTCTGCTAGAAGAAAAGGCACTCGAACTACCTGATAGGGAATTAAAAACTTTAATATTCAGGGTTCTCCAAGAGATGAAGGAAAACGCAGACAAAAGTAAGAAAAAATTAGACAAAATCGTGGAAAACACAGAAAAAACAATGGAAAATTTCAGGAAAATAATACAGGAACAAAATGTCAAAATAAACAACTAGAAATCATAGAAAAACAGAAATTAGAAATCCAAAAGATAAACAACAAGATTTCAGAAATGGACAGTGCAATAGAAGGTTTTAGGAGCAAATTTGAAACAATGGAAGACAGGATCAGTGAAATTGAAGACAAATCCTCGGCTACCACTTTGTTTGATGAAAAATCAGACCAAAGAATGGCAATGGTGGGATACAACCAAAAGCAAAATTTTTCATGTTATCGTAGTTCCAGAATAGGGGGAGAAAACAGAAAATGCAGAGAGGATCATTGAAGATTTACTGACAGAAAATTTCCATAATATCATGAAAGATGAAAAACTGACCATCCCAAAAGCTCAACTAACCCCATATACGGTAGACCCCAAAAGAAAATCACCAAGACATATCATAATTACACTCCCTAAAACCAAAGACAAAGAAAGAATCCTGAAAGCAGCTTGAGAAAAATGAAAAGTCACATACAAAGGGGAAACAATAAGACTAAGCTCTGACTACTGGGCAGAAACCATGCAGGCAAGAAGGCAATGAAATGACATATATAAAACCTTGAAAGAAAAAAAAATGTCAACCAAGAATAATATATCCTGCAAAACTCTCGCTCAAATATAATGGAGAAATTAGTACATTTCCAGATAAACAGAAATTAAGGAAATATGTAAAAACCTAACCAAACTTACAAGAATTACTAAAGGGAGTCGTTCAATTAGAGAACCAACAACATCAGACAGCAAACTGAATCTAAGACACAGGACAGCATCAGCCAGATACCAACCTAGGTAGTGAAGCTACAAGGATAAAGCAAACCTAAAAGATTTACAACAAGGAACCAAAGAGGTCAATTTGTAAATGACAACAACATCAGAGCAATAAAAGAGGGAATAAATGGTGTAGGTATAGAACTTTCAAATGAAGAGGAAATCTAGGTGATATCAAGTAATAAAAGACTGGTTAAAATAGGAATATAGGGGTAAATTACAAGGTAACCACAAAGAAAGTTAACACACATACTTATCAAAATAAACAAGAAACACATAAAGTCTCAGTAAACACAAAATCTACAAAAATGAAAGGAATTTAAAAACAAATCCACAAACAAAAGGAATTCCGCAAAGGTGAGTAAGAGGAACAAAGAAATTGTCAGCACCACAAAAAAAAGCACTACAAAATGACAGCAACAAACCCACATCTGTCAATAATTACACTGAATGTAAATGGACTCAATGCACCCATAAAGAGACGGAGAGTGAGAGAATGGATAAGAAAACAGGATCCATCAATATGCTGGCTACAGGAGACACACCTTAGAAACAAAGATGTGAATTT
>NW_004444015.1:12611288-12615339 GCF_000243295.1 Trichechus manatus latirostris | reverse complement strand
TACGCACCCAATGACAGGGCTCCAAAATACATAAAACAAACTCTAACAACACTGAAAAGAGAAATTGACAGTTCCACAATAATAGTAGGAGACGTCAACACACCACTCTTGGTAAAGGACAGAACATCTAGAAAGAAACTCAACAAAGATACAAAAGATCTAAAGGCCACAATCAACCAACTCGACCTCATAGACATAGATAGAACACTCCACCCAACAGCAACAAGGTACACATTCTTTTCCAACATACATGGAACATTCACCAAAATAGACCACATCTTAGGATACAAAGCAACCCTTAACAAAATCCAAAACACTGATATAATTCTACGTATCTTCTCTGATCACAATGCCATGAAGGTAGAAATTAATAACAGGAATAGCAAGGAAAAAGAAATCAAATACATGGAAACTGAACAACACCCTGCTTAAAAACCACTGGATAACAGAAGAAATCAAAGACGGATCAAAAAATTCCTAGATTTAAACTAGAATGAAAACATATCATACCAAAACCTTTGGGACACAGCAAAGGCAGTGCTCAGAGGTCAATTTATAACAATAGATGCACACGTCAAAAAAACAAAAGGGACAAAACCAAAACATTAGCTACACAACTCGAACAAATAACAACAGAAGAGCAAAAAAGCCTGCAGCCACCAGGAGAAAGGAAATAATAAAGATCAGAGCAGAAATTAATGAAATAGAGAATAAAAATATAAAACAAAGAATCAACAAAACCAAAAGTTGGTTCTTTGAAAGGATCGACAAACCATTGGTCAAACTGACAAAAGAAAAACGTGAGAGGATGCAAATAACCCAAATAAGAAATGCACTGGAGGACATTACAACAGACATAACTGAAATAAATAGGATCAGAGTACTATTAAAATGTATACTCCAACAAATTTGAAAACATAGAGAGAATGAACAAATTTCTAGAAACACTCTACATACCCAAACTAATACAAACTGCAGTTGAAAATCTGAACAGACCCGTAACAAGAGAAGAGATTGAAAAGGTAATAAAAGAAAACTCCCAACAAAAACAACCCTAGCCCAGATGGCTTCACTGGATAATTCTACTAAATATTCAGAGAAGAGCTTACGACAGTACGACTCCAACAATTTCAGAACATAGAAAAAGAAGGGATAGTGACAAATTCATTCTATGAAGCTGGCATAGCCCTTATACCAAAACCAGGCAAAGACACCACAAAAAAGAAAATTACAGACCAATATCTCCCATGAATATAGATGCAAAAATTCTCAACAAAATTATAGCCAAAAGAATTCAGCATCATATCAAAAAAATAATACTCCACAACCAAGTGGAATTCATACCAGGTATGCAAGGATGGTTCAACATTAGAAACTCAACATAATCCACCACATAAAAGAAATAAAAGAATCACATGATCATCTCAATCGATGCAGAAAAGGCATTTGACAAAGTTCAACACCCATTCCTGATAAAAACTCTCAGTAAAATAGGTATAGAAGGGAAATTTCTCAACATAATAAAGGGCATCTATGCAAAACCAATGGCCAACATCATTCTTAATGGAGACAGGTTGAAAACATTCCCCTTGAGAACAGGAACAAGACAAGGATACCCTTTATCACCAATCCTATTTAATGTTGTGCTAGAAGTCCTAGCTAGAGCAATAAGGCAAGAAAAAGAAATAAAGGGCATCCAAATTGGTGAGGAAGAAGTAACACTATTCCTTTTAGTGGATGATATGATACTATACACAGAGAACCCAAAAGACTCCACAAGAAAACTATTAGAACTAATAGAAAGATTCTGCAGATTAGCAGGATATAAGATCAACATACAAAAATCAGTTGGATTCCTAAACACCAGTAAAGAAAACTGCGAAAAGAAAATCAGGAAAACAATACCATTCATAATAGCCCCTAAAAACAAATACTTAGGAATAAATCTAATCAGGGATGTAAAAGACCTATACAAAGAAATCTACAAAACACTACTTGAAGAAACCAAAAGAGACCTACATAAATGGAAAAATATCATGCTCATGGATAGGTAGACTCAAAATTGTGAAAATGTCAATTCTACCCAAAGCAACCTACAAATACAATGCAATCCCGATCCAAATACCAATAGCATACTTTAAAGAGATGGAAAAGCTAATCATTTACTTTATATGGAAAGGGAAGAGGTTCCGGATAAGAAAAACACTACTGAAGAAGAAAAATAAAGTAGGAGGACTCACACTACTTGACCTCAGAATTTACTATACAGCTATGGCAGTCAAAACACCCTGGTACTGGTACAATGACAGACACATTGATCAATGGAACAGAATTGAGAACCCAGATGTAAATCTATCCATTTATGGTCACCTGATCTTTGACAAAGGCCCAAAGTCCATCGAATGGGGGAAAAACATTCCTTTTAACAAATGATGCTGGCAAAACTGGATGTCCATCTGCAAAAAAAAGAAACATGACTGATACCTCATACTGTACATGAAAACTAATTCGAAATGCATCAAAAACCTAAATATAAAACCAAAAACTATAAAGATTATAGAAGAAAAAATAGAGTCTACTCTAGAGGCCCTAATACACAACATAAATGGGATACGAATCATAACTAACAATACACAAACACCAGAAGATAAGCTAGATAACTGGGATCTTCTAAAAATTAAACACTTCTGCTCATCAAAAGACTTCACCCAAAGAGTAAAAAGAGAACCTACAGACTGGGAAAAAAATTTTGGCTATGACAAATTGGACAAAGGTCTAATCTCTAAAATCTACAGGAAAATCCAACACCTCTACAACTAAAAGACAAATAATCCAATTTAAAAAATGGGCAAAGGATATGAACAGACACCTCACCAAAGAAGACATTCAAGTGGCTAACAAACACATGAGGAAATGTTCGTGATTACTAGCCATTAGAGAAATGCAAATCAAAACCACAATGAGATACTATCTCACCCCAAAATTACTGTCACAAATCAAAAAATATAGAAAATAACAAATGTTGGAGAGGCGGTGGGGAGATTGGAACTCTTATGCACTGCTGGTGGGAATGCAAAATGGTACAACCATTTTGGAAAACGATATGGCGCTTCCTTAAAAAGCTAGAAATAGTAACGCCATATGATTCAGCAATTCCACTCCTAGGAGTATATCCTAGAGAAATAAGAGCTGTCACACGACTAGACATATGCACACTTATGTTCATGGCAGCATTATTCACAATAGCAAAAAGATAGAAACAACCTAAGTGCCCATCAACAGATGAGTGGATAAACAAACTATGGTATGTACATAAAATGGAATACTACGCAACGGTAAAGAACAATGATGAATCTCTGAAACATCTCACAGCATGGATGAGTCTGGAGGGCATTATGCTGAGTGAAATAAGTCAATCACAAAAAGACAAATATTGTATGAGACCACTATTATAAAAACTTATGAAAAGGTTTACACACAAAAAGAAACAATTTTTGATGGTTACAAGGGAGGGGAGTGATGGGGAGGGAAAAACTCTAAACAGACAACAGATAAGTGGTAAGTTTGGTGAAGGGTAAGACAGTACACAACACTAGGGAAGCCAGCACTACTTGACCGAGTCAAGATCATGGAAGTTCCACAGACACATCCAAACTCCTTGAGAGATCGAATTACTAGGCTGAGGGCTGTGGGGACCATGATCTCGGGGAACATCTATCTCAGTTGGCATAACATAGTTTATAAAGAAAATGCTCTACATCCTACTTTGGTGAGTAGAGTCTGGGGTCTTAAAAGCTTGTGAGTGGCCATCTTAAGATACTCCACTGATTTCATCCCGTCTGGAGCAAGGGAGAATGAAGAAAACAAGATACAAGAGAAAGATTAGTCCAAAGGACTAATGGACCACAACTACCACGCCTCCACCAGACTGAGTCCAGTACAACTAGATGGTGCCCAGCTACCACCACCGACTGCCCTGACAGGGATCACAACAGAGGGTCCCGGACAGAGCTGCAGAAAAATGTAGAACAAAAGTCTAACTCAAAAAAAA
>NW_004444015.1:12573062-12611188 GCF_000243295.1 Trichechus manatus latirostris | reverse complement strand
TCTAACTCAAAAAAAAAAAAAAAGGCCAGACTTACTGGCCTGACAGAGACTGGAGAAACCCTGAGACTATGGCCCTCGGACACCCTTTCAGCTCGGTAATAAAGTCACTCCTGAGGTTCACCCTTCAGCCAAATATTAGACAGGCCCATAAAACAAAATGAGACTAAAGGGGCATACCAACCCAGGGGCAAGGACAAGAAGTCAGGAGGGAACAGGAAAGCTGATAATGGGGAACCCAAGGCCGAGAAGAGGAGAGTGTTGACATGTCGTGGAGTAGGCAAACAAAGTCACAAAGCAATATGTGTATTAACTGTTTAATGAGAAACTAATTTGCTTTGTAAACCTTCATCTAAATAACAACAACAAAAAAAATCTTCCACTGTTGTCCACACCCCAGAGGCAACCAGAATTTTTGTCAGTTGCATCATTTCCGGAAGTTTACCCCTCTCATGATCTTCAACCACTGGATCTCCTGGGCTTTCATCAACCACTGGGGGGAAGTTTCTCTGCTCAAATCTCAGCTTACATCATCATCATTTTTACCAACTCTGCCGACCCGATTGAAAAGACATGTTTGAAACTGATCAATTAAACCTATTTCTAGATAGAGAGGAAAAAGAAAAGAAAAGAAATCGAACGACGCATTGCATTGGGCAAATCTGCTGCAAAAGATCTCTTTAAAGTGTTAAAAAGCTAAGATGTCACTCTGAGGACTAAGGTGCGCCTGATCCAAACCATGGTGTTTTCAATCACCTCATATGAATGTGAAAGCTGGAAAATGAATAAAGAAGACAGAAGAACTGATGCCTTTGAATTATGGTGTTGGCGAAGAATACTGAGTATACCACGGACTGCCAAAAGAATGAACAAATCTGTCTTGGAAGAAGTACAGCCAGAATGGTCCTTAGAAGCAAGGATTGCGAGACTACATCTCATGTACTTTGGACTTGTTATGAGGAGGGACCAATCCCTGGGGGAGGACATCATGCTTGGTAAACTAGAGGGTCAGAGAAAAAGAGGAAGATCCTCAGCGAGATGGATTGACACAGTGGCTGCAACAATGGGTTCAAACACAGCAACGATTGTGAGGATGGATCAGGACCAGGCATTGTCTTGTTCTGTTGCACATAGGGTCGCTATGAGTCAGAACTGACCAGACGGCACCTAACAACAGCATATCCGTAATAGCCAAAAACTGGGGACAGCAAAGATATCCTTCAATGGGTGAATGGTTTAACAAACAAACAAACAAACAAATCCGTGGAACATCCATTCCCTGGAATACTACTCAACAATAAAAGGCATGGGCTACTCATACATGCAACAAATTGGATGAATCTCCAGGGATTTATGCTGAATAAAAATAAAAAAAACAAGTCTAAAGGTTACATACACTGTGACTCTATTTATATAACCATGGTTGTAGGTATAAAACCTGCACGTGTGATAAAGTTATGCAGAACTAAATACACACACAAATGAGTACAAATAACACTGGGGAAAGCTTAATAAGATGAGTGGATTGTATCAATATCAATAACCTGGTTGTGATATTATAAAATAGTTTTCCAAAACGTTACCATCGTTCGTTCTCTATGTATTATATATTTTAAATATGCATGTGAAGCTACAATTATCTAAATACAAATTTCAATTAAAAAATACAGGAGCAAAATCTTACAATGCTAAGCTCCTCCAAGTTTCCTATCAAGGTGCATTTCTTCTCTTCCCCTGTGTACATTTAACTCTAAGATATTCTCCAAGATTGTCTTTGTACTCTTGGAGACCTTGGATCTACGGTTTTTCCCCTTGCTGAAAACAAATCACTTTAGGATTAGGGTGCAAAAACAATGCTCTGAGAAGAAAATCTTGAGGCCGTGGACTGCCATCTTAACAGTGAATTGATTCACTAATTCCAGATGATTTCAGGAAGAGAGAATGACCCTTTTGCACCTTTTTTTTTTAACGCAAATGGTTAAATGGGCAGAATCTTGATCCAATATCTAGAATATACTCTACTGTGGTCGTGGGAGAATATGCAATGAGAGAGCTAAGAACCAAACCTAAGGTATAGAGATGAAAAGGATATGGGGAATGGGAATCCAGTACATGATCTCCATCTTCCGCCACCAGGAATACCCTGTTTAGACCAAGGGGAAACTGAGCTCCAGAGACGGCAGGGAATATGATCTGGTTTATTAACGGTTTGGGAGTGACTTTGCGTTTGTGCCAGAGAAAGAGGGAAGTGGTCTCCACGGAAGTCAGTGCTGTCTGGAGGTAGCCTAGAAGCAGATTTTCCCTTTATGATGAGGATATGGCTGCTTAGTCGGGGCACTTGGTGATAGAAATAAGGCCTCTTTTTCCCTTACTATTTTCCTTCTATTCGGTCTCACTCTCTCAGCTCTCCTGCCAGTATTAGTATGAGGGAAAGGAGAATATAAACTGCTCCACCACCAGGAAGGCTTCCATCTCCATTTCCCGAGTGTTACTTGTACTCATTTGTGTGTGTATTTAGTTCTGCATAACTTTATCACACATGCAGGTATGTATATCCACAACCATGATTATATAAATAGAGTCACAATGTATGTAACCTTTAGAGTTGTTTTTTTTTTCATTCAGCATAAATCCCCGGAGATTCATCCAATTTGTTGCATGTATGAGTAGCCTATGACTTTTTATTGTTGAGTAGTATTCCAGGGAATGGAAGTTCCACAGTTTTGTTGTTTTTTGCCTTTTTTAAACTACTCACCCACTAAAGGATATCTTTGCTGTCTCCAGTTTTTGGCTATTACGGACATGTTGTCGTTAGATGCCATCTAGTCAGTTCTGACTCATAGCGACCCTGTGTACAACAGAATGAAACACTGCCCGGTCCTGCGCCATCCTCACAATCGTTGCTATCTCGTGGATATAGCTGCTATAAATATACATGTACAGGTCTTGAAACACAAGTTTTCATTTCTCTGAGAAAAAATTCCCAAGGATACAATTACTGCTTCATATGGTAATCACATGTTTAGTTTTATAAAAACTGCCGAACTGTTTTCCAGGGTGGCTGTACTGTTGTACATTCCCGCCAGCAAGTTACGAGTGATCCCACTTCTCCACATCCTCGCCAGCATCTGGGGTTGTCACTATTTTTTATTTTAGCCATTATTTCAGGGTGTAGTTATACCTCATTGTGGTTTTCATTTGACTCTTCCTGTTGGCTAATGATGTTCTACATCTTTTCATGTGCTTATTTGCCATTTCTATGTCCTTTTTGGTGAAATATCTTTTGCCTGTATTCTAATTGGATTGTTTGAGTTTTTTTGTTTGTGTCTTTGTTTTTACTGTTGAGTTCTGAGAGTTCTTTATAAAGATACTAGTTCTTTAAAAAAGAAACTAGTCCTTTTTTGGGATGTGTCGTTTACAAATAGTTTCTCCCAGGCTGCAGCTTGTCTTTTTGTCCTCTTCTCTTGGGGTTCTATAGAGCAAAAGTTTTTCATTTTTGATGAGGTCCAATTTATCTTCCCCCTCACCCACCCCATTATGGATTTTTTATTTTGCTGTCAACTCTAAGAACTCTGCCTAGCCCTAGATTCTGAAGATTTTCCCCAATGTTTTTCCTAAAAGTTTTATAGCTTTATGTTTAAGTCCGTGATCTATGTTTAACTAAGTATTGTATAAAGTGTGAGGTTTATGTTGTGGTTTATTTATGTCTTGCCTACAGATTTCCTGTTGCTTCAGTAAAAAACCCTGTTGCTGTCAAGTCCATTCTGACTCATAGTGACCCTACAGGACAGAGCAGAACTGCCCCATAGGCCTTCCAAGGAGCGGCTGGTGGATTTGAACTGCAGATCTTTTGGTTAGCAGCCAAGCTCTTAACTACTGTGCCACCAGGGCTCCATTGCTTCAGTACCAATTGTCAAAAGAGGTTATCCTTCCTCCATTGAATTGCTTTTGCACTTTTTTCGAAGATCAGTTGGGCATATTTGTATGCATCAGTTCCTGAGTTCTCTATCCTGTTTCATTGGTCTTTGTGTCTATCCCTCCAGTAGTACCATCTTGTCTTGGCCACTGTAGCTGTACAGTAAGCCTTAATATTGGAAAAGTGGTTCTTCCCACTTGATTCTTTGTCAGGATGGTTTTAGCTATTCTAGGGCCTGTACCTTTCCATATAAATTTCCAGAATAAACCTATGTCCACAAGAAATTTGTAGGCATTTTGATAGGAATTTCATTAAACCTATACATCAATTTGGGGAGAATTGACATCCATGATATCCATGAACACGGTATGTCTCTCCATTTATTTAGGCCTTCTTTGTTTTATTGCATCAGCTTTTTGTAATTTTCAGCACCAGCTCCTCTACATTTTTTTTAGGTGTATGCCTAAGTATTTCCTTTTCACTGGAGTGATTATAAATGGTATTGTGCTTTTAATTTCATTTTCCAGTGTACTTGGCCAATAAAAGAACCTGTAATTTTATATTGTCCAAAAGGGGCACCAAAAAAACCCAAATTCATTGCCATCGATTTGATTCTGACTGATAGCGACACTGCTCTTGATGTCTCTGAAATCAGGGAATGAGTAGAACAATCCAGCATTGAAATCTTTTTGTCTTTTCCAGGGCAATGAAAAACTCTGGAATTCCGCAGAACACCCACAGACATACACCACACATACTACATGTGTTGTTGTTGTTGGGTGCTGTCGAGTCAGTTCTGACTCATACTGATCCTACGTACAACAGAATGAAACACTGCCCGGTTCTTCAGATCCTCAAAATCGTTGCTATCTTTGAGCCCAATGTTGCAGTCGCTGTTTCAGTCCATCTCTTGAGGGTCTTCCTCTTTTTCGCTGACTCTCTACCAAGCAAGATGTCCTTTTCCAGGGACTGGTCCCTGCTGATAACATGTTCAAAGTATGAAAGATGAAGTGTCACCATCCTCCCTTATAAGGAGCATTCTGGTTGTTCTTCTTCCAAGACACATTTGTTCATTCTTCTGGCAGTCCATGGTATATTCAATATTTTTCACCAACACCCTGATTCAGAGGCATCAGTTCTTCTTTGTTCTTTCTTATTCATTGTCCAGCTTTCACATGCACATGAGGCGATTGAAAATACTGTGGCTTGGGTCAGTCATACCTTAGTCCTCAAAGTGACATCTTTGCTTTTTAACACTCTAAAGAGGTCTTTTGCAGCAGATTTGCCCAATGCAATATGTCATTTAATTTCTTCACTGCTGCTTCCGTGGGCATTGATTGTGGATGCCAGTAGGATGAAATCCTTGACAACTTCAACATTTTCTCCATTTATCATGATATTGCTTATTGGTCCAGTTGTGAGGATTTTTGTTTTCTTTAGTTGAGGTGTAATCCATACTGAAGGCTGTAATCTTTGATCTTCATCACTAAGTGCTTCAAGTCCTCTTTGCTTTCAGCAAGCAAGGTTGTGTCATCTGTATGTCAGAGGCTGTTAACGAGTCTTTCTCCAATCCTGATTCCTGGTTCTTCTTCATATAGTCCAGTTTCTCAGATTATTTGCTCAGCAAACATACTGAATAAGTACAGTGAAAGGATACAACCCTGATGCACACCTCTCCTCATTTTAAACCATGCAGTATCCCTTGTTCTGTTCAAACGACTGCCTCTTGGTCTACGTACAGGTTCCTCAGGAGCAAAATCAAGTGTTCTGGAATTCCTTTTCTTTGCTATGTTATCCATAATTTGTTATGATCCACACAGTTGGAAGTCTTTGCATAGACAATAAAACACAGGTAAACATCTTTCTGGTATTCTGTGCTTTCAGCCAAGATCCATCAGGCCTCAACAATGATACCCCTCATTCCACGTCCTCTTCTGAATCCAGCCTGAATTTCTGGCAGTTCCCTGTCAGTGTACTGCTGCAATCACTTTTGAATTATCTACAGGAAAATTTTACTTGTGTGTGGTATTAATGATATTGTTTGATAATTTCCACATTCCATTGGATCACCTTTCTCTGGAACCAGCACAAATATGGATCTCTTCTAGTCGGTTGTCAGGTAGCTGTCTTCCAAATTTCTTGGGATAGACAAGTGAGCACCTCCAGCACTGCATTTGTTTGTTGAAACATCTCAATTGGTATTCCATCAATACATGGAGGCTTGTTTTTCACCAATGCCTTCAGTGCAGCTTGGCCTTCTTCCTTCAATGTCATTGCTTCTTGATCATATGCTACTTCCTGAAATGGTTGAACATTGACCAATTCTTATTTGTACAGTGACAGTGTATTCCTTCCATCTTCTTGAGATGCTTCCTGAGTTGTTCAATATTTTGGCCATAGAATCCTTCAATATTGCAACTCAAGCCTTGATTTTTTTCTTCAGTTCTTTCAGCTTCAGAATTGCTGAGCATGTTCTTCCCTTCTGGTTTTCTAACTCTAGGTCTTTGCACATTTCACTATAAGACTTTACTTTGTCTTTTCAAGCCGCCCTTTGAAATCTTCTGTTCAACTCTTTTACTTCATTGTTTCTTCCATTTGCTTTAGCTACTCAACGTTCAAGAGCAAGTTTCAGAGTCTCTTCTGACGTCCATTTTGGCATTTTCTTTCTTTCCTGTCTTTTCAGTGACCTTTTACTTTCTTCATGTATGATGTCCTTCATGTCATCTTACAACTCGTCTGGTTTTTTGGTCATTAGGGTTTAATGTGTCAAATCTATTCTTGAGATGGTCTCTAAATTCAGGTGGCATATACATACTCAAGGTTGCATTTTGGCTCTCGTGGTCTGGTTTTAATTTTCTTCAGCTTCAGCTTGGACTTGCCTATGAGCAATTGATGGTCCGTTCCACAGTCGGCCCCTGGCCTTGTTCTGACTGATGATAGTGAGCTTCTCCAACGTCTCTTTCCACAGATGTATTCGATTTGATTCCCATGTTTTCCTTCTGGTGAGGTCTACGTGTATAGTCGCCATTTATGTTGTTGAAAAAAGATATTTGAAATGAATAAGTCATTGGTCTGCAAAATTCTATCATGCGATCTCCAGCATCATTTCTATCATCAAGGCCATATTTCCAATAATGATCCTTCTTCTTTGTTTCTAACTTTCACATTCCAGTCACCAGTAATTATTTCTGCAATCTGAAATCGATGAAACATGCAATCAAGATGCACTGATGCATTGCTAACACTACATGTAAGGTATTTATATTAAATAGATTTGTATCTGAGGACTCTTGCTTGTCAAGTGGCTTGTCAGGCGTCACCCTAGGTAAATACAAGACTACCTGGCAGGCCTTGGGGGGAAGCTCTCCTTCCTAGCCAGACTTGGTTCACAGCCAATGCATTGCAGTCTCTGAAGGGAGTTGCAGTCAAGAACTCAGCTATGTCCCCCCTCCCCCCACTGGCCATGCTCTTGCATTTCTGGTGTATGGTGGCCTGATTATGGGGAGCTTTCCTAGAGGCCTTCCTCAGGGATCTGTGGGACAATAACAAAAGAGCCAACACTCCTTTCTTCGGAATCTCAGAAGGGGAGGAGATAAAGAGTGTGGGGTTGAAAGAGGATTGGAAGAAAGAATGGGTGGAACTTTCCCATATTTGGCAGAAAATAAATCCACAGATACGAGTTGTCCAAACCCCGAACAGGGGAAACACAAAGCAATCCACGAGTCCGGGTGTCAGAACTTGGCTCAGAATTCTGGAATTTTAAGGAGTTCTCCCAAGAAACCTCCCCACTTAGCAAAGTTAGAGACGCACTGACCCCTCTGAATGCCTTGAATGAAGTTTCTGCCCGCTCCATTATTATGGGGTGGAAAGGGGAGGAGCCTCACTGGATTCCAACCCTCGGCCCCACCCAACCCCGCCCCTTGGGCCTGGAGGCGGGGCTATATCATGGGCACTTCCTTTAGCAGTTTGGCGCCCAGAAGAATCCTGGGAGATCCCCAGCCAATCCTCCTTCTTCCTCCACGTGAGCTGTGGGCGGGCGAGCGCTGGCTGGAGAGTGGGGTACGCTGAGTCAGTGAGTCCTGCCGAGGCCTGAGGGTGGTGGGGGGCCGGCCTTGGGCCACGGGCGTTGTTTTCCTGGCTCCCTCAGAGGCCAGGTTCGGACCACACGAAGTGGCTGCCTCCAGGCCTACCCCGGGTGTGGGTTCAGCGGGGAGCGGCCAGGCCTTCTGGGGATTCCTTCAAGGGGGGCTGGTGCCCCTCGCGACAGCGGGAGGCCACTGAGGAGCTCGCGGGACCACCCCCACACCGGCATCTGCGTCCAATCTTAAACCATATTTTCAACTTTTCCGGGATGTGTCCTGCTCGCCGTCCCTCAGATACCTTATCTGCACACGTTGTTTTACTCTTCAGTCCTGTGAGGGCCAGATCATTACGGGGGTTTGGAGCAGAAACCACCAGTCCTGCGTGAAGGGAACTTTCAATTCGGAGGGGCCGCTGGAAGGAGCCCTGGTATAGCCCATTCCCTGGTGGATTTGGTCGCAGGCTTGGGTCAGTGAGGGGAGGGCTGTCCAGCTGTGAGGTTGAGCGGGCTAACGGGTGTGTGTCCTCAGCCTGGTTCGGCACAATTCCTAGATGCCCTCAGGACGGTGAGGTGCCTGGGTTTAGGGAAATAGAAGCTTCGGAGGAACAAGCAGTAACCTTACTCTGTGCCAGGCACGCTGCTATTCGCTTCCATGCAATTGCAGCCAGACGGCAAATTTTATGAAGTACGTGCTATTGTCGTTCTCATGTTAGAGCCCACGGCACTGCGTGTCAGCTAAGTCACTTGCCTGGGCCACACAGCTAGAGGGTAACTCAAACTTGGATATGGCTCTGTCGCTAAAGTTCAGGGGACCTTCATAGTAAGGGTGAAATGAGGGCATTGTGTCGATTTTGGACGAGTAGGTGTGTCAGTAGAACTTTCCACTGGTGAGCACTTGCGATGTGGTTAGTGTGACTGAGGAACTGAATGTTTACTTTAAATTTTAACTTAAATCTTAACATGGGTCTTGTACCTACCGGGACAGCGCAATTCTAGAAGGTCCATGGATGGCCTTGGAGATTTTGCAAACCTTTTGAAATTGTATAAATGTTTGTAGAATTGGATAAGGATGTTTCTTTTTCTCTGAAGTGAGTCCACACCTTTCATCAGTTTCTTAAAACCACCAAAAAGATTAAGAACTTCTGCTTTAAAGCTTTGGTGAAAAGTAAGGTAAACCAGTAAGTAAGTATGCCCTCTCGTAACCACTGCTATTTCTACTTTCTTGTATTTTCCTGTCCTCAGCTATAGGTGACTCCTCGAATATTAGATAAGTTCTAAGCTGCTGGAAGGGAGCGATGGCTGCGGACCTGGGCTGTGCAATCCAGGCCTCCTTGAATCACGGCTCCACGCTTAAAGAGTATGATACTGACTGTGAAATCTTCCGTCAGCGCTTCAGGCAGTTCCAATACCAAGAAGCAGCCGGGCCTCGTGAAGCTTTCAACAACCTCTGGGAGCTTTGCTGTCAGTGGTTGAAGCCAACGATGCATTCTAAGGAAGAAATCTTGGAGCTGCTAGTGTTGGAGCAGTTCCTAACTATTCTGCCCTCGGAGATAGAGAGCTGGGTAAGGCTGTACCGCCCAGAGAATAGAGAAAGTGTTCTGGCACTGATAGAAGACTTAGAGAGAGAACTTGAGATACCAGAGCAGCAGGTGAGAAAAGAAGGTGGGATCTCTGTCATTAGAGAAAAAGAAGTAGCAGAGGCAGCTGGGACTAGCTCAGATGTCTGGTCTTTGTGTTATTCTTCACCCCCAAGTCTGTTTCACTTTTTTTCTAATGCTGGACTCAGCATATGAGTCAGTGGTTCTCAACTCTAGACCCAAACCCAATCTATAACAGTTACTTGGTGATGTCCCCTTAACTGTCCTGAAGTGAAGTTTAGAGAAAACGTAGCTTATATGCATACATCAAATAAAAAAACGTCAATATAATATTCCATGGCCTTGGGGCCTAATCTAGCAAATGGCCTGTTTTTGTTCAGCCATGAGCTAGTAGTGGTTTTTACCTTTGTAAGGGGTTATTTAAAAAATATATATGTATATATATATATTTGACAGACCAAATGTGGACCACAAACCCTAAAATATTCCTGTCTGGCCTTTTCCAGAAAAAAACCTGACCACTCCTGAGTCGAGTAAAGTCTAGCTGGAATCTAAAGCAACAGTAAAAGGAAACTAGATTATACACTAATGGTGTACACCATGAGTCGGAATTGACTCGATGGCAACCCCCACCACCAACAATGTGTATTTCAGTATATACCTAATGAAGACCTGATGAAGTTGTCAGATGCTTGCATCTCTGCTTAGAATCACTGTGAATGCAACAGCCAGCATTTCAGGCTGATACAGCTCAAATACTGTGAGCCCTGTTGCTACTAGTCACGTAATTTTCCACACAACTGCTGGTAAAATTCTGAGCGAAAAAATAGTATAGCCTTCCTTTGATTTTCACAGTAGTGCATTCCTAGAAAATTCAAGTTATGCTAAAACTATAAAGATATTTGTAGTTATATGACCAAGAAGGTGAGGTTCTTGACAGGTTTTTTTATCTATGTGGATGCCTGAGAGGGACAATCCAAAGCTGTTTGGGACGTGGAATAATTCTGCACTGTGAATAATATTCCCATCCCTGGCCCACTAGACTGCAATAGCCTCCACCTGCCATCATATCCAAAACACCTTGGAGGGGGTCGGGGTGGCAGTGTCCTCTGTTGAGAACCCCCCTGTGAAACCTCTGGGATCTTTGGAGAAGGCACATAGTGCTTCTAGGTGGACATTAGGAGCACTGCAGTGTGTCCGTTGGTGGGGCTTTGTAGTAGCTGTGAGCATAAGGCTGAACCGGGGTCTTCCAAAGTGTTCTGCTGCCCTAGGATGGAAGGAGTTTGTGGTTTCCCACCTTTCAATCACTTCTGGGTTTTGCTAATTAATTTAGATTTTAGCTTCATATGGTCTAGACTTGTGCTGCCCAATACAGTAGCCGCTAGCCACAATGGGTGTTGAGCACTAGAAATGTCCCAAAGGCTTAGTATGTAAGATACCTCATTAATAATTTATATTAATTACATGTTGAATTCAGGACATTGTGGATATACTGTGTTAAGTAAAACATGCTATTAAGATTGACCTCTGCTGTTTCTTTCTATTGTTTTCATGGCCACTAGAAAATGTAAAATTACATGTGTAGCTTGCATTGTATGTCCACTGGCAGTGCTGGTCTAGATGTCAGAGCGATGGGTTCTGTCATGTCCCCCAGGTCGGTGGGCAGGAAATGCTCTTGGAAGAACTGGCACCAGTGGGAACAACACACATACCACCAGACATCCAACTGGAGTCACCAGACATCCAACTGGAGTCACCAGACATCCAACTGGAGTTACCTGAGCTTCACGTCCTAGGACCTTCCCAGGAGGCCACAGTGACAGAGGAGTGGATCCCACAGGCAGGGCCACAGAACCCGACAGATGGTGATGTTAGGGAATGCCAGCCCTTTTCCGAGCCAGGTAAGGCAAGGGGCTTATGTCGCTTCTTCTGTTTCTGTTCTGAGAGAGCAAGAGCTCTCTGGGGTTGGGCTTAGGGTTAGAAACACTGATTACACAGTGGAAATGGACCATTCTGAGAAAGAGGAGGAACAAATTATCTCTGGGAACAGCAGGGAACAAAGCAGTTAGAGAAAATGGAATTAGGAACCCATTAAGCTAATGACCCTGCTCAGAAGACTTTGCATCTGGAATTTTATACAGGAAAACTATGGGAAGTTAGATACTCTGGATAAGGACTCGTTTCCCCCAGCAAATTTTAATCATTGGGATGTGCGATGTTGTGGATCCTGAGGAATTTCTATCACTCTTGGGTCCTCCTCACTTGCTTTTATGTGATAAGAGCTTCAAACTTAATACTTAGAGTAATATACACTCCCCTCAGAACCTTGAAAGGGGCTTCACCACTTACAAAGTTATGAAAACCCCTTGCCGTCGAGTCAATTCTGACTCATAGCGGCCCTATAGGACAGAGTAGAACTGCCCCATAGGGTTTCAAGGAGCACCCAGTGGATTCGTACTGCTGACCTTTTGGTTAATAGTCGAGCTCTCAACCACTATGAAAGACATATCTATATTATTAAATCAAAACCTTTGAGAGCCGTGTTTCTCAAAGTGCAGTAAACTGACTGTCAGCATCCAAATCCCCTAGGATGCGTGTCTCACAGGCTGCCCAGCGAGTGAGATGCATGATAATTTAAAGCTTGAGAACCACTGGCCCAGGCGCCACAGGGTTATTAATGGAAGGAGAATGTCCTGATGGGGAAAGGCAGCGGGACTGCATAGCCTGGTTGCCCCATGTGTCACTTCCCTGTGGGGTTTTACACTGTTTCAGGCGCTCCCGTCCCCACACTCCCCTACAAAGCATTGGCCCAAGTGTGGCCAGAAACCTCTCCCCAAGTCCCCCAGGCACAACTGCAGCAGACTGACACTTTGAAGAGACTGTGAAATACTGAGAAAACAGTAAAAAGTGGAAATAAGTTGCAAACAGTCCCAGTTACAAAACATAGGCTTCTGATCCATCCATTACTGGCTCACTGCCAGCACTCAGCAACCTTGTCCCTTTCCACATCTTCACATTTAGTCATTCGACAAACGTATATGAACAGCTGTTAAGAGCCAGGCTGTGTGCCAGACGCAAGGTTATCGGTAGTACACAAGACTGACACAGCCCTCCTGAAGCTTACAGTCTGCGGAAGAGTCAGATATGTAAATAGGAACTGTAAAGTGATGTGGTAGAGGGAGTAGGATGCTATCAATGTGCACAGCAGGACCACCTAACCAGTCTTTGGAAGAGAAGGAAGACTTCCTGGAGGACGTGGGATCTAGGATAAAACCTGTAGGATGAGTAGGAGTTCACCTGATGAGTGGTGGAGTGGGGAGGGGAGAGGGCTCTAGCAGAAGGAACAGGATGTGCAGAGGCACAGAAAGCATGCATATTTGAAGAATGGAGAGTAGTTCAGCCAGGCTGCAGTGACAGGGCAGCAAGGGGGAGAGGAGAGGTAGTGGCGGCATATGAGCCTGGAGAGACAAGCAGGCGCCTGGATGAAGAAGAACTTTTTCAGCCTTGTTGAGGAGTTTGTGCTTTATTATCAGGGCAGTGGGGAAATTGGAAGTTCTTAAATCAGGGAATGATATAAACAGATTTGCATTTTAGATCACTTGGGATATAGTAAGAGTGGGTAAGCCTGGAAGCAGGGACACCATTTAGTAAGTTGTTGCGGTCATCCTGGTAAGAGACACTAATTTCCTAAACCCTATTATTCACTGACATAGAGAACACAGAGGAGGCAATTTGGTGGGTCAAGGTGAATTTAGACTGGATCATGTGGAGCTTGAGATGCTTATTATGGGTGTCCGGATGGAAATGGCCAACGTGGAATGGAGCTCAGGAGAGAGATCAGGGTTCAAGGCAGCAATTTGCGAGTCAAAGGCTTATAGAAGGTGACTGAAGTCTCGAGGGTAGTCCAGATCTTCCAGGGATGGTACAGAAGGAGAAAGCACAAGGGCCTGTAGGCAGACCCTGCAAGATAGCATGCCAGATAACATAATTATACTTGAATTCAAGGATCTGTATAACTTTTCAGGTACCTTGCCTGGGTTTCTTGCTTCCCAGTGCCCTCTAGTCATATGAGAACTGATCTGTTGGATACTTTACTGCATTTTCGCTCAAAGCCAAGGATCTTCAGGCTCTGATGCTTACCTAAGGCTTTCTCCATCTCTGCTGGCTTCCATTGTGAGAGCCATCTCCCTCTCCTTGTGCCTGGCTGACTGTGGTGAAGGGCACAGTGAATAATCTCACTTTTCAGGGGAGACTCCTCCCTCCGCTTGGAGAGAGGGGTTTGGTCCCTTCTAGACCTACCACTAGGGCCTATTGGAGATTGAGTGGAAAGCACAAGATGCTGACAGAGTGGGGAAAAAAAGAAAAAAATTTAAAATCATTGAAGAATTCAATTGATTGTGGAAGTCTGGATTATATTCCCTGTCAGCAGGAAGTTAGCTTGTGGCTATATACGTAATGAATATGTATGTACATATGTAATGAATATATGTATATAGTCATCACAAAAGAAAGAACTAAGATACGTATACCGTTTGTATTTTGGGAACATTTTCTGTTAGCTAATAACTGACAGAAAGTTGCATACCTATTAATGAACTGCAAACAAAAGCTAAATCCCTTTTTGGAACATGGCATGGCATAAATTAATGTATTATTGAGAACTGCATGTCTATGAATCACTTTAACAGCTGTTTGTGAAAAGCTTTGCCACACTTAGACTCCTGTCATTTGGAAAGGAGCTAATGGAGATAATCAAAACAAGATTAAATAGAGGGAATTCAAGACAGCTATTTTAATATGAGGGACTACACTTTGTTAAAATAATGAATTAGCCTTTAAAGCAAGGATAAACATAGTGGTCAGAAAAGAAGGTCAGAGATTAAACAGTATTTGGTTACACAGTTCTTGGAACATGATAACATTGGCAGTTTCTATTTCTTCTCTTAGGTTTTGATATTTGTAGCGAAACTGAAGAAAATATTTCCCAACAGAAAACACTGGAGAATATGTATCAATTTATTTTTACTTTTGAGGATAATGCTCTCCATACTCAAGTTTTACAAGAAAATGATAAACAATTAGAAAATAAAGGGGAAAACCTCCCATATTTATCAAAGCTTTTAGATAATCAGATCTGCCCTCTAGGAGAAAAACCTGAGAGCTCTAACCTGGAAACACTTCCCACTCCTAGACCCAGTAAGAAAAAGAGTCCACAAGGGAAAACTCACCAATGTTCTCATTGTGGTAAATGTTTTCCTTGGAAGTCACAGCTTACTGGACACCAGATTATCCACTCAGGAGCAGAACCTCATAATTGCCCTGAATGTGGGAAAAGCTTCCTTCGTAGGTCAGACTTTTACAGACACCAACGACTTCACACAGGGGAAAGGCCCCATGAATGCACCGTATGTAAAAAACGATTCACTCGGCGGTCACACCTTATAGAGCACCGCAAAATTCATTTTGAAGGAGAAACACATAAATGCCTTGAGTGCAAGAAAAGTTTTTGCCATTCATCAAGTTTTAAAAGACATCTGAAAACTCATACAGGTGAAAAACCTCATAGATGTAATACTTGTGGAAAAAGTTTTATTCGACTGACAGCTCTTACTTTGCACCAGAGAACTCACACTGAAGAGAGACCTTTTAAATGTAATTACTGTGAGAAAAGCTTTAGACAGAAAGCAAGCCTGGTTATCCATTTAAGAATTCATACAGGGGAGAAGCCATACAAGTGTAGGTATTGTTCTCAAAGCTTCAGGCAAAGAACAGGCCTTACTATGCACAAAATCACTCACGTTACAGAAGATTCTTCTAAGAATTGTTGAGGAAAACTGGTCCTACAGAAGTTGACAGTGACACATAAAAATCTTAACCTGCAACAGTCCATTTGTCTTGAAAAAATAGTTTTGTTTGAGCTATAAGATCAGCTTCCCCTCCCTTTTAAAAACCCATTTTCCAAAGTATATACATTCTTAAATATCTAACTACTCTTGGCAGCTGTTCTAGATTTGATTCATTCTGTCTCCACAGCTCTTATTTCTTCCTTACAATGACTAGTTATACTTCTTAACATTTCAAAAAGATAAGAGCAAAAAATGAGGCTCATAAGTACTATGAATGTCAACACTGCTTAGGTACAGTGAAGAATAAATGAAATGTTTTTAAGTGTAGGTCCTACATACAGCAGGATTCCACAAATAGCAGCATATTTTAGCTTCATTCTTTGTTTTGTCTTTTTTTCATGATAAAAGCATTTAAGGTTATGAATATTCCTGTATGTCTGGCTTTGGTCACATTCTTTAATTTTTGTATATAATATTCTTACTGATGGTTTCAAAATTGTTCATTATTTCCATTTTCATTTTTTCTGTCCCAGGAGTTGGACAGCGTTGACATTTTCCTCTTAATTTTTGGTTTTATAATGAGTTTCATTTACTTCTGGCTTTAAAGTTCATTTGGTTTTTCTTGAAATCCTATTTGATAAAATAGGATAGGATACAAATCTAGAATACATTCTTTGAGCTCTATATTAATTTTATGTTTTTATAAGTATCCATGGTATTTGTGAAGGTCAGTGACATGGAAGAGACTGAATTGCTCCCCATATCTATTCTATAGATGTTATATAGCAATTGTTAATAGCTGCTTAGCTATTAAGGTTGGCAGTAAAAACAGGAAGCTGAAGGACATACGAACAATGTAGCTCCTCCAAATGACGCTGAGAAAGCCTTTCTTAAGGATTCCATAATTGTTCTCCTAAAAGCAGAAAGAACCTACAGGAGTCACTTTAAGATTTTTGCAATTGTGATGCTCCAGAATCAGCAGGGATTATTTCATAGTGTGCTGAGGATGTTGTCTACACTACTATCAAGAAAACAAAGGAATATACAAGTGAATCAGCCTCCAGGGTGCTCACAATCAGGTGACGGGGGAGAGATTTTACACTTAGCTCTCTTGTACCTAAAGTCACCATAACATTCCCAAGAGAAACCGTTTTGGGACCCACGAGGAAACTATTTGAACTTTATTCCTGAATTCTGTCCTGAAACCCTCTCTCATTTCTTGATTAGTGACATGGGCTGAGTAATCTCAGAAATAACCAAAGCTTAAGCCTTAGGTCTTCAGCCCATCTCCCTACTTTCTCTCCTCTAGACCTCTGTAACAGATGTGGAACAGAGAGAGAATAGATCTCATTTCGTAGCCTCTACTTAGCAGTTATAATCAGTTCACTCTGCTTCCTATTCTGGAAATGTTAACAACTGGGATGGGGTGGTAGATTCAGTTGTCCCCAGAGTGATGTATAGGTCAGCCTCCATCAAGTGGTTTTCACTTTATATCATCAGACAGGACTTCTCAGAGATCTAGCGAAGCATAGGATCACATTTTTAAGGATCTAGAATATTAAAATATAAAAAATATTGATATATGTTAAATATTTACATTTAACTAATATGTTTAACCCCCAACACAAGAATAGGAATTTACAAATTACTACAGGTGACTTTAAAAATCTAAAATTTGAGTCCTTTCATGAAGGCCAGACTATATCAATTAGCCCTAGTTGAAGCCTGTTTATCCCTACTTTGCATTGCAGTTTATAGTAGTTCTTTAGGCATCTCTTCCTAACTAGTTTCCTTTCTTAAGAAGGAGGGAGAGTAGAGAGTGAGAAGTGAAGAACTAGAGGCCCCTCACCTTGGTCTGGGGCATGAGAGGGAAGAGTTCCACCGGCTTATCTCCTGAGATGGTATAGTTCACTCAGAGCAGAATGGAGTCCCTCCTCCGAAGATATTCGTTCCTCTCAGGCAGGGTGCTCCCACAGATGCTAAGGAGTCCCACACACACACCAAGGGAAGAAGAAAGAGAGAAGGAATCCTGTGATTCTTATCCCAGTTCTTCCAATTTCAAGCTGAGAGATGGTATAATTCACATTGAGAAGGTCTTCCAAATATTTATCAAATAAATGAACTTGATGAAATCTCTAAGTCTTGGTTTCTTTATCTGTCATTGTAGTTTTAAAATGTGGCTGCAAAAACTTTGTCTATCCACCTGTAGCAGGCAGAATTATGCCCTCCCACAAAATGCCCATGCCCCAGAACCTGTGAGTATGTTACCTTACATGGCAAAAGGGACATTGCAGATGTGATTAAGGATCTTGAAAAGGGGAGATTAACCTAGATTATTCGGGTGGGGCCCAGTGTAAGCACATGGGCCCGGTCTTAGTCATCTAGTGCTGCTGTAACAGAAATACCACAAGTGGATGGCTTTAACAAACAGAAATTTATTCTCTTGCAGTCTAGTAGTCTAGAAGTCCAAATTCAGGGCATCAGCGCCAGCGGAAGGCTTTCTCTGTCGGCTGTGGAGGAAGGTCTTTTTCATCAGCCTTCCCCTGGACTAGGAGCTTCTCCGCACGGGAATCCCGGGTCCAAAGGATGAGCTCTGCTCCCAGTGTTGCTTTCTTGGTGGTATAAGGTCCCCTTGTCTCTGTTCACTTCTATCTTTTATATGTCAAAAGAGATTGGCTCAAGACACAATCCAATCTTGTAGATGGAGTCCTGCCTCGTTAACATAAGTGCCGCCTATCCCACCTCATTAACATCAAAGAGGTATAATTTACAACACAGGAAAATCACATCAGATGACAAAATGGTGGGCAATCCCACAATACTGGGAATCATTGCCTAGCCAAATTGATACACATATTTTTGGGGGACACAATTCAATCCATTACAGGCCCTATAAGGGGAAGACGCGGGCAGGAGAGTCAAAGAAGCAGATGCGGTGACAGCAGCAGACATTTGCTGGAAGGGGCCACGAGCCAGGGATTGCAGGCAGCCTCCAGGAGCTGGAAATTTCAAGGAACAGATTCAACCCTGCTGATACCTTGACGTTAGCCAGTGAGACCCATTTTGGACGTCTGACCTCCAGATCTGTAAGAACAAATCTCTGTTATTTTAAGCTGCTGAGTTTGGTAATTTTTGACGGCAGCAATAGGAATCTAATACGCCCCCCATTGAGAGGTGGATTTACGTACCCTCCCCTCAAATCTGGTCAGGCCTGAGAAAGCTACCCATTCGGTACAGCAGAAATAAGGCTCTGAATTCTGAGGTGAGATCATAAGAGACCATGTAGCTTCCTCTTGTTTACGAGGCATTAAGGGGTAAGACTGTGCCACAGTTAAAGAGTCTGTGTTTACATTTGTATGATGTTTGGTGTGTGCGTGTGCGCACCTGTACGTGTGTGTGTACACTTTGGAGATGGGTCTGGGCAGTGTTTAGTTCAATATTGGCTGAAGTTTCTTTATTTGACTTGCAAACTTAAACTCATTCTAGTTCAGAAAACTCACAAATTTATTTCTCTACAGGAGCAATCTGCTGTTAAAAATCACTTTCTGAATTCTCGGCACCCCAGTGAAACAAATACCTCAGCTAATGAGATGTTTAACAATTTTTGACTATAAAATTTATGGAGAAAAACATGAAAGCCCAGCTATCATTTAGCTTGCTATATTTTCTTTATTACTTTATTATTTTACACTGAAAATATATTCATGGACTGTAATTAATGTTACATAAAACTTCTCATTGAAAAAATCAAAATTTATAGAAGACATAGAGTGAAAAGTAAAAGCCCTCCCTAACCTCCAGTTCTACTCTTTAGAGAAAGTCATATTATCTCGTGTATCCTTCCAGCTATTTAAACATAAAACATATTTTCCAGTTTTTACAAAAATGGAATCATATTATATGAACTGTACTGCAAACTCGATTTTTCATTTAATATATATTAGCTATCTGTATACATGTGCACACAGAAATTCACTATATTGTTTTCAATGGCTGTAGTATAGTCCTTGGAATGGATTCACCACAATTTATTCATCTAAACCCCTGTTGATAGACATTTAAGCTGTTTCCAATTTGTAAATAATTGGCCAGTGTGGCAGGCAAGTGAATGTCCCAGGACAATGACAGTGATCTGAGTAAGAAAGTGCCACCTCAAACAACCACAAAACCATCTGAAAACAAGTAAGTAAACACAATCTTGTTATGTTTACCTGAAGAAAGTAAACAGGGAAATCATCTTGATGGGTAGAAATTTTAAAAATTGAATGTTGGAACTACAAACACAGATATATCATCTAACTCAGTGTTTCCAATTTGTTGGCAACTGGGGTGGGGTGTGTGGGCTGCAGTACACTTAAACAAAATCTTTCTTGAACATTCAATATGTTAAAAAATAGGGCTTATCTGGATGAAGGAAGGGTCGAGGTTTAGATCTACCCCTCTAGTTTCACCCAGGTCAACTTTAAGGAGTCCATGGGCCCCGTGAAAGGATATACAAAGTTGTATGGTTTATGAGCAAAACGAAGATTCCTATGGCCCCATAGCATTTTAATATTTTTTTTTTTAATAGGGAACCTTGATCCACCAAAGTTTGACAATCTGAACTTTAGGGTTCTGAGGGACAGAGTTTGAAAACCCATTCGCTAGTCTAAATCTCTACCATATTTATGAATTAGGAGACTGCAGTGCTGGTATTTGGATTGAATGGCTTCTTTCCCAGCTTTGATCTTAATAGAAAATTATTGTTTACATATTATGGTTGTTTCTGGCCCCCGCTTTTGGAAGACAAGTTCCTTGGGGCAGGGATCTTACCTGTCATAGTAATTGGTTTGCACCTGGCACAGTGAGTGGCACTATCAAGAAAGTGAAAAGACAATCCACAAAATTGGAGAAAATATTTGCAAATTAGATATCTGGTAAGTGTCTGGTATCTAGAATATGTATATATATTCTAGAATATATATTTTTCTATGATATATATTTTTCTGTTGTTAGGTGTCATAGAGTCAGTTCCGACTCATAGTAACCCTATAGGACAGAGTAGAACTGCCCCATAGGGTTTCCAAGGAGTGGCTGGTGGATTTGAACTGCTGACCTTTTGGCTAGCGGTGGAGCTCTTAACCACTATGCCACCAGGGCTCCCTAACAACAACAGAAAAATATACACTGTAGAAAAATATATATTCTCTAGAAAATATATATTTTTCTAGAATATATATATTCTAGTGTGTGTATATATATTCTCTAGAAAATATATATTTTTCTAGAATATATATATTCTAGTGTGTGTATGTATATTCCAGTGTGTGTGTGTGTGTGTGTGTGTGTGTGTGTATGCCCTGGTGGCACAGTGGTTAAGAGCTCGGCTGCTAACCAAAAGGTTGGCAGTTCAAATCCACTAGCCACTCCTTAGAAACCCTTGGGAGCAGTTCTCCTCTGTCCTTTAAACTTGCTATGAGTCAGAATTGACTCGACAGCAACGGGTTTAATATCTTAGACACTTTGTTGTTGTTGTGTGCCATCAAGTCGATTCCAACTCATAGTGACCCTATATGACAGAATGGAACTGCCCCGTAGGGTTTCCTAGGCTGTAGTCTTTAAGGGAGCAGAGTGCCAGGTCTTTTCTCCCACGGAGCAGCTGGTAGTTGAAACCACTGATCTTATTATGGTTAGCAGACGAGTGCTTAACCACTATGCAACCAAGGCTCCTTACTAGACACTTATCAGATATATAAATTGAGTCTTGAGGATAGTTATGGTTCACATTGGGTGTGGGGGGAAGTTGGGGGCCTTTGACCCCTTTGAATCCTCTCACCCAATCTAGCAAGCATCACCCTACTCTGCACCAGCCTTCATAGGTACCAGTCGGCTCCATGCCTGAGTTCTCAGGGAGTCTGACTCTTCCTTCCAGATGGCTTGTGCTGTCCCTCAAAATTCCCCTTATCCCTCTCTCACTCCCTCAAAATTCCCCTTATCCCTCTCTCACTCCCCAGGCCTGGGTAAAGCTTCCTCTCCCTGCTTAGTCGGCTACCCTGGCCCGCCCCTACTCCACTTTCCAGGGCCTAGGGTCCTCCTGTCTGCCATTGGCTGCTTCTGTCAGCCTGGCGTCTCTCCCTTCCTGAGTGAGAACTGGGTGCACGGAGGATGCCGGCTCCTTGTCAGTGTGTCCTGCCCAGGATGACCATGCACGTTGATTGTATCATCATCTATTCTAATCTTCACAACCACATTCGAGGCAGGTCTTGCATCTATGTACCATTTGACAGACCTGAAAACAAACTTAGAGCAGTCTCATGGTGGGAAAAAATCTGAAGGCATCTATTCCAAGAAAGTGAACATTGGTCATCTCTGAATGATTTGGTAACAAATGAGTTTTGTTTAACATTTAAATTTATAATGAAGCATGCTACTTTTGCAAAAAGAAGTTAACTATACAATATGTAACTAAATGAACAAAAGCCTTGGCCAGTATCATAAACCCAAGACTGACAGAGAACAGATACATGTCCATGTCTTCCAAGTTCCCTGTTCGTTTAACACCACATTGTCTTTTCTTAGGAAACAGCCACTGAGGTGGATGGGGAAGAGAGGAAAACCGCAAACATCAGAAAATGGTTTCCCTCCAGCCTGGCTCTGACTGGGGCCATTGCTCCAAGCCACTTGCCCTACTTTGCTCTGACACTTCTGGATGTTACCTCCTGGTAGCAGATGTTCACCAAGGCTACAGGGCATCAGTGGCGTCCTAGGGGGTGCAGGGGATGCAGACCGCATCGGGTGACACTCTCGGAAGCGGTGACATCAAAATGACTGTCTTTAAAATTTCTGTGCAGTGTTTTCCACCGCGCGGCCCAGGAGGAGGCAGCGAGGCCGCAAGAAGAGGTGCCCGCAACTCCTCCCGTCCCTCCGCCTTCACCCAGCGGCGCCCCGGAGCTGCCCGCACGGTGCCCCCGCGGGCCCTGCACCCCGCGAAGCGCAGAGTCATGGTCCGAGCGGCTCCCGAGCACTGCGGGTAGCACTGGCCCCGCTCCTAGGCACAACCAGGCCCGCGCCCGCTCGGTGCCGGCTCCCCCGGCCTCGCTCTGAGCCCGGGATCCCTCTCCCCCATCCCGTTCCGGCACTCTGGATCTGACTCGCGACGCGAGGTTCCCCGCCCCAGGGTGCCCCGCGATCCGCATCTGCTTCTCACCTGCAGCGACAGTATCTGCTGGCACCAGGGGAGGAGGCCCATGGGGCGTAGGGGATGACACCATGAATTAACCCACTGGGTGGCACCAACCCTAGTGACGCCACTGCAGGACACCAGAGCTCTCCTTGCTATTCTCAGTAAATAACAATTTTGCAAAACCTCAGACCTTTCCACAGAGCAGCCGGGTGTACGGGGGTTGTAGGAGAGCAGTCATAAAGATGGGCCCCGTTTCGGCCCTGGAGCAGTGTGGTACCAAGTTCAAGGCCTCCAGTCCATATAATTAAAGTCAGAGAAAAGCAATTCACCACTGCCCTATGCTTCCTATCAAAAGGCAGACAGATACCTGGATGGGCCCCCAGACTGCTTTCCTCATCATTTCACCCTGGGAAAAGGGGCAACAATCCAGAAATCAAAAATCAGAAATGAGGAGAATGGGACTCCAGCTGGGACAGAGAGTTCTGGCAAAAGTTGTCATAAAATGACACATTCCCCTTTGTTCAAATCTCCCTGTTAAGAAATTTCCCTTTCCTGGCAAATAAAGGGCATCCAGGAGGCTCGTATTATCTGGTGGCTGATATTTTTGACCCTCTATTTCCCCAAGTACAGCCCGCTGTCCCCAGATAGCCTGAGCTTCAGAGTCTTCATTGAACTGACCCCCACTCTGCCCTCACCATGACAACCGAGTGAGGCCCAGCGAGCAGGAAGGAACAAGAGTAGGAATCTCCTGGATCTCCATTTCTTTCACCACAGTTTCCAAAAACCAAGTATAACCACTGTCATAGGAGTTCACATCATTCTGATGACATCAATACTTTGTTGATCCTGCCATCCTTAAACTGCACACCCTTTGCTATGTACACCAGATTACTGCATTCTGTATCAGTCAACCACAGAAGAGGCTCTGATGTAACCTAGCCTGATGTGGGGACATAAAAAACCCATTGCTGTCAAGTCGATTCCCACTCACACCAACCCCAAGCTATTAACCACTGCACGACCAGGGCTCCTATGTGGACATACCCTCACGCGCAGAAATTAGGAGATGATTTTATAACTCTAAAGTGCGTGAAGTATTATTTTAGCTAAAGAACACTGCCAAAACATTTCAATTTTATAAACAAATGAAATACTATTCCAAGGTTAACATTTCTATGGAGCAATGTTAGCTACCCATACTTCTTAATCTGATTGGTTCTTGTCTTCGAGCATGGAAGTTTATTTATAACTATCTTTGATGTAGTGTGTGTGTGCTCTTCTGGTTTTTCAGAATCTGTGTCTTTGATACAACTTCTGAAATGTCAAAAAGATGTAGACAACCGATTGTTCTGCTCATTCTCTAATTTTAGGCCTTCTAGAGAGTATTTCTGCTTCTAAACTGGTACCCCTTTTCAACAATATAAAATCAAATTTCCTTCTATTAATGTATATAATTTTTGTTTTACTTGCCAGGTATACTATTATAATGTTTAATATGATGGGTCAAATCATGTTGGCCCTTGTGTAATATTCTTTCTCTAGAAAATGTGTTTGATTCCTGGTCTGGCTGCCTTTTTATCTGAGATACTTACATAATGAGGGTCTGAAACTCCACTTGAGTCTAAGCAGTGCTATTCAGAGCATGAGTCATGGACCAGGGCCAGTTCATGGACTGTTTGTTACTGGTCTGCAAGGAGATAAATACAAAAATTCAGGGGAGTGTTTAGAAACTTCTGTAGAAATTTGACAGTGTAGCTTTGTCTGTTGAAACTTAAAAATAAGAAAATTGGCTTTGTATTTTGTGTGCATTTGGCCTTTTTATTTTACTTTTTTAGTAACTCATTTTTATTGTATTTAACAAAAATATCAGTCTGTGACAGATTGGAAATTAAACAAACAATCAAGCAAGCAAAATCAAAACAAAAACAAAAACACTGGCCATTAACCACAGACTATTTGGGAAGTTGTGGTCTAGTCTAGAGGACCAGTCAGAAGTGAATCCCTCCTACCTACTCTTTCCTATAGCAGCTGTTGGAAGCTATTGAGACTCTTTCTTGCTAAAAACACTTGGATGTTCTACTAAATATGGGAGAAGATTCCAAACAGAATTGGTTGCTTTGACCTTGGAGAAGTGAATCCCTCTGGAAAGGCCCTGAGGAGAGAGATTTCTCCACCTTATCTCCTAGAAAGGGAATACATGGATGCTACTTCTGCTCTGGAGCCCTGGTGGTGCAGTGGTTAAGAGCTCGGCTGCTAACCCAAAGGTCGGCAGTTCAAATCCACCAGCCACTCCTTGGAAACCCTATGGGGCAGTTCTACTCTGTCCTAAGTGTCCCTATGAGTTGGAATTGACTAGACAGCAACGGGTTAACCTCTGCTCTGCCACCAATGCCCAGCCACGGAATCTTACTGTTCAGCTTCCTAATACATCTAATGGTGATGCCTGTCTTCCCACCCTAGAGGCTGTGTGGAGGAAAGGGCATTTAATTGTGAGTTTTGGGATGTAGGATCTGATTTTTGCTCAACTAAGTCAATTAACTTCTCAGGGCCTCAGGTTCTCATAATGGAAAAAGGTTTAACTAGGTCAGTGTTTCCCAAACTGGTGTCTCACAACACTGTTCTGAGCAGTTAGGTGACACACCACAAAGGCTTCCATGGTTAATCATGGAAAACAGTCCAAATTTACTATATCCCTCTGCCTTGATTCCCCTTAGTTTCATATTGTACATTTATACATAAATGCTCTGAGAAGTCCTCCAGTAAAGAAAATTAACTTTATCTAACACATTGATCCCAACTTACTTGGGTGAAGAACACTTTTTCCTTGGCACACCTCTTAATAGCTCACAAACTATATATACATATATATATTTTATTGTACTTCAGGTGAAGGCTTACAGAACAAATAGTTTCTCATGAAACAGTAATACACATGTTGTTTTATGACATTGGTTAACAACCCCACAACATATTAACCCTCTAACTTCTCAACCTTTATTTTTGGTGAAAATACGCATAGCCAAAGATACACCATTTCAAAAATTTCTACATGCACAGTTCAGTGACATTGACTACACTCTTCCAATTGTGCTGTTATTCTCACTTAACATGAAGGCTTACAGAACAAAATAGTTTCTCATTTAACAGTTACTACAAATGTTGCCCTATGACAATGGTTAACAATCTCACAACTCATCAACAATATCCTTACTCAACGTTGGGTTCCCTATCACCAGCTTCCTTGTCCCCTTCTGCCTTCTGGCCCTTGTCATTGGACTTCTGTACCTCGTTAGTCTCATTTGGTTTTATGGGGCTGTCCACTCCCAGGCTGAACAGTGAACCTCGAGATAACTTCACCACTGAGCTAAAAGGGTGTCTGGGGGCCATACTCTCAGGGTTTCTCCAGTCTCCTTTAGGCCAGTAAATCTGGTCTTTTTTTTTGTGAGTTAGAATTTTGTTCTACATCCTTCTCCAGCTCTGTCCAGAACCCTCTGTTGTGATCCTGGTCAGAGCAGTCAGTGGTGGTAGCCGGGCACCATCTAGCTGTACTGGACTCAGTCCGGGGGAGGCCTTGGTAGCTGTGGACAATTAGTCCTTCGGACTACTCTTTTCCTTGTATCCTTTTCTTTTCATTCTCCCTTGCTCCCGAAGGGATGAGACCAGTGGAGTATCTTAGATGGCCGCTCACAGGCTTTTAAGACCCCAGACACTACTCACCAAGGTAGAATGTAAAGCATTGTCTTTATAAGCTGTGTTATGCCAATTGAGCTAGATGTTCCCTGAGACCATGGTCCCCACAGCCCTCCGCCCAGCAGTTCAGTCCCTCAGGGAGTTTGGATGTGTCTATGGGGCTTCCATGACCTTTCCTAGTACAAGTTGTGCTAGTTTCCCCTGGATTGTATACTGTCTCACCCTTCACCCAAGATACCACTTATCTGTTATCTATTTAGTATTTCCCCTGCACCCCTCCCATCCCTGGTAACCAACAAAGATTGTTACATTTTGTGTGTGAACTTTTTCATGGGTTTTTACAATAGAGGTCTCATACGATATTTGTCCTTTTGTGATTGACTTATTTCACTTAGCATAATGTCCTCCAGTTTCATCCATGTTATGAGATGCTTCACAGAACACAAACTATATTTTTTAAGTACCAGCTTGGGTGAATCGAATAAACCAGACTTCTAAGGTCCCTTTTCTATATGCTTCAGTGTTGACAGGATCAACAGAAAGAAAGACGTCAAGTTCTTGCAAGGCCCATAGGTTGGTGTTAACATTCCAGCCTCGTTGCTTGGAACTGCTGTACAGAAGACAATGCAGCAGTGCGAGCTGGGAGGAAAGGAATTAGAGTGGAGGCGCTTCTCTCGGGGCACACATTTTTTTTAAGTAACATTTTATTGTGTTTTCAGTGAAGGTTTACGCAGCAGTTTAGGTTACCATTCAACAATTTCTGCACAAATTATTCAGTGACATTCGTTATATTCATTGAAGTGCGTGAACATTCTCATTATTTCTGTTCTGGTTGTTCCATTTGCATTAATCTAGTTTCCCTGCCCCCTTACATTCTCATCTTTGTTTTAAAGTAATTGTTAACTGTTTAGGTGATTTTTTTTTAAAGGAGCATAGTACTTCAAGTCCTCCCGTCTAAACTAATCCTGTAAGTCTGTTTTTTTTTTTCCCCAGGAATTTGAGATTCTGTTCCACATTTTGCTCCCATTCTATCAGGGTCCATCTATTGTGACCCTGATTAGAACAGCCAGTAGTGGTAGCCAGGCACCATCTAGTTCTTCTAGTCTCAGGGTAGATGAGTGTTTTCAGGGTAGGTGAGGCTTATGGTTCGTGTAGACTATTTGTCCTGCAGACAAATTTCTTCTTTGAGTCTTTGGTTTCCTTCTTTCTCTTTTGCTCCAGATAAGTAGAGACCAATAGTTGTATCTTAAATGGCTGCTAGCAAACTTTTAAGACCCCAGACACTACTCACCAAACTAGGATGTAGAACATAACTTTATGAACTACATTATACCAGTTGACTGAGATGTCCCACAAGACTACAATCCTAATCCTTCAAACTCAGAAATCAAATTCTGAAAGGTGTTTGGTTATGTCTAAGACATATTCATAACTGTGATCCATATGTGCTTTATTATATATATGAATATATGTGCATACAGTCCCATATACATATGCACACACTGGTATATACTCACATATATACATACTTATAAAAGCCTCAATTTGCAATAGTGAAGGACTCTATGGGCAAAATACTGAATCACATAGGAAACATCAAAAGAAGATGGAAGGAATACACAGAGTCGCTGTACCAAAAAAACTGGTCGACGTTCATCCATTTCAGGAGGTAGCATATAATCAAGAACTGATGGCACTAAAGGAAGAAGTCCAAGCTGCACTGAAGGCATTGGCCCAAAACAAGGCTCCAGGAATTGACAGAATACCAACTGAGATGTTTCAACAAACAGATGCAGCACTGGAAGTGCTCACTCGTCTAAGCCAAGAAATTTGGAAGGCAGATACCTGACCAACCAACTGGAAGAGATCCACATCTATGCCTATTACAAAGAAAGGTGATCCAACCGAATGTGGAAATTATCGAACAGTATCGTTAATACCACATGCAAGTAAAATTTTGCTGAAGATCATTCAAAAATGGTTGCAGCAGTACATCGACAGGGAACTTCCAGAAATTCAGGCCGGATTCAGAAGAGGACGTGGAACCAGGGATATCACTGCTGAGGTCAGACGGATCCCAGTTGAAAGCAGAGAATACCAGAAAGATGTTTACCTGAGTTATACTGACTATGCAAAGGCATTTGACTGTGTGGATCGTAACAAATTATGGATAACATTGTGAAGACTGGGAATTCCAGAAGACTTAATTGTGTTCATTTGGAACCTGTACACAGATCAAGAGGCAGTCATTTGAACAGAACAAGTGGATACTTCAAGGTTTAAAGTCAGGAAAGATGTGCATCAGGGTTGTATCCTTTCGGTTAGCAGCCTAGCACATAACCATTGCACCACCAGAGCTCCTTATATATATGTGGCGAAAGCATAAACACAGATTGGAGATATATATATATATATATATGTATATATATATATATATATATATATATGATAGTTGTCTCTGGGAAGGGAGGGAAATGAAATTGGGTAAGCACCTAAGGAACAAGAATTTTATCTGTAATGCTTTTATTTCTTTAAAAAAAATCCAAAAGAACCCTGATAAAGAATTGTTGTTGATGGGTGCTGTCGAGTCAGTTCCGACTCCTAGTGGCCCTATGTACAACAGAACGGAACACTGCCTGGTCCTGTGCAATCCTCACAATCTTTGTTATGTTTGAGCCCATCATTGCAGCTACGGTGTCAATCCATCTCATTGAGGGACTTCCTCTTTTTTGCTGACCCTCTACTTTACCAAGTATGATATCCTTCTCCAGGGACTTGTCCCTACTGATAAGATGTCCAAAGTATGTGAGACGAAGTCTCGCCATCCTTGCTTCTAAGGAGCACTCTGGCTGTACTTCTTCCAAGACAGATTTGTTCGTTCTTCTCGCAGTCCATGGTATATTCAACATTCTTCATCAACACCATAATTCAAAGATGTCAATTCAAGAAATTAAACAACACATTGCACTGGGCAAATCTGCTGCAAAAGACCTCTTTAAAGTGTTGAAAAGCAAAGACGTCACCTTGAGGACTAAGGTGCGCCTGACCCAAGCCATGGTGTTTTCAATCGCCTCATATGCATGTGAAAGCTGGATGATGAATAAGGAAGACCGAAGAAGAACTGACACCTTTGAACTGTGGTGCTGGCGAAGAATATCGAATATACCATGGACTGCCAAAAGAATGAACAAATTTGTCTTGGAAGAAGTACAACCAGAATGCTCCTTAGAAGTGAGGATGGCGAGACTATGTTTCATATACTTTGGCCATGTTATCAGCAGGGATTAGTCCCTGGAGAAGGACATCCATGCTTGGTAAAGAAGAAGGTCAGTGAAAAAGAGGAAGACCCTCAACAAGATGGACTGACACAGTGGCTGCAACAATGGGCTCAAGCATAGCAACAATTGTGAGGACAGCCTAAGACCGGGCAGTGTTTTGTTCTGTTCTGAATAGGGTCGCTATGAATTGGAACTGACTCGACGATACCTAACAACAGCAACAACTGTAAAAGAAGGGTTTCCAGGAATACTTGTAAGTAGTTTGAGACTACCTGGTAAGGAAGTCCTAGCTAATGGAAGATAATGTTGTATCTGGATGAGTATCCATCTAAATATATTTAAATAAATGATAAATATATCTAAATACATTTTAAGTAGCCCTGGTGGCACAATTGTTAAAGCACTTGGCTGCTAACCAAGAGGTTGGTGGCTCGAACCCACCAGCCACTCTGAGGGAGAAAGATGTGGCAGTCTGCGTCCATAAAGATTTACAGCCTTGGAAACCCTATGGAGCTGTCCTGTAGGGTCGCTATGAGTTGGAATTGACTTGAAGGCATTAAAAAAAAATACATTTTGTAAATTTGTATTTGTATATTAAAAAATCAGAATAATGTTGGCAAAAATCAGCATTTTAATCAACACTCATACAGATAAACATTTTTTAATTGAATTTTAGATGAAGGTTTACAGAACAAACTAGCTTCTCATTAAACAGTTAGTACATATATTGTTTTATGGCATTGTTTAACCCCACCACATGTCAGTACTCTCCCTTCTCAACCTTGGGTTCCCTATTACCAGCTTTCCTGTCCCCTCCTGCCTTCTAGTCCTTGCCCTGGGCTGGTGTGCCCCTTTAGTCTCGTTTTGTCTGATGGGTCTGTCTAATCTTTGGCTAAAAGGTGAACCTCCAGAGTGACTTCACATACTTTGGACACGTTATTAGGAGGGATAAAGTCCCTGGAGAAGAACATCATGCTTGGTAAAGTAGAGGGTCAGCAAAAAAGAGGAAGACCCTCAACAAGATGGACTGACACTGTGGCTGCAACAAAGGGCTCAAGCATAACAACGATTGTGAGGATGGCGCAAGACTGGGCAGTGTTTCGTTCTGTTGTACATAGGGTTGCTATGAGTCGGAACCGACTCAATGGCACCTAACAACAACAACATGAAGCGAAAGGAAGCTCTCTCCTGGGTGAGAAATGGTGCCTGTGGGGATTGCTAGTTCTTCATTATCCTTTGATTCATATTTGACCACAACTTTTGATGCCCTAATGGGTGCTAGAAGACCCATCTAGACTGGCTCATTAAAGGCTCAAACACAGTCACTCATTGTGTAAGATGATGGTCTACCCGTTTTTTGGATACAGGTCATAACCGTGTCTGCTCTCTCCATTTTCCAATCTATACTGTTTCTAATGGCTTCACCCAACGGTCCTCTCAGTGGTAGACAGAATGACTTGTTAAATTCAAAGCCGTGTTTGTGTATTTTGCAACGGTGCTATGGAAAGACACTGATAGCTTTCTGGTAGGTCAGCCCCCAAGTCTACAACTTTGATGCTAGTTCCTGCCCTACTCCCCACTACTGCCTTTAACCATATGGCAGGTGATGTGAATCACACCATATCTGCTTCCCTCGCAGTCCTTGCTGCATGAGCACACGAGGGATAAAAAAGCATAGAAAGCACACATGACAAATGTAAGATTTATCTTTTTTTTTTCCTTTTAAATTTGGGCTGTGCCAAAATTATGCTGTTGATCTTTTTTTAATTGCATTGTAGTACATATATAACAAAAATCTGTCATTTTAACCATTTTAAGTGTACAATTCAGTGACACTAATTACATTCACCATGGTGTGCAATCATTACAACGGTCGATTTGCAAATCTTTTTCATCACCCCCAAACAGAATCTCAGTACCTCTTAAGCAATAACTTCCCATCTTCCCTTCCCCCTGCCTCTGGTAACCACTAATAACCTTTTGTCTCTATGCACTTGCCTATTCTAGATATTCCATATAAGTGGAACCATACAATATTGTCCTTTTGTGTCTAATTTACTTCACTTAGCATAATGTTTTGAAGATTTTCATCAATGTCATAGCATGTATCAAAACTCCATTCCTTTTCATGGCTGTATGTATGTACATTTTGTTGATACATTCATCTGTTGATGGACACTTGGGTTATTTCCACCTCCTGGCTATTGTAAATAATGCTGCAATGAACACTGGTGTACAAGTATCTGTTTTGAGTCCCTGCTTTCAATCATTTTGGGTATATACCTCGGAGTGGAATTGCTGGGTCATATGGTAATTTGATGTTTCACTTTTTGAGGAACCACTAAACTGTTTTCCACAGTAGCTGTACCATTTTACATTCCCACCAGCAATGCACAAGGGTTCGAATTTCTCCGGATCCTCACCAACATTTGTTATTTTCCATTTTTCTGATAATAGCAGTTGTTGTGAGGGTGAAGGGGTATGTCATTGTGGTTTTGATTTGCATGTCCCTAATGACTGATAAGGTCCCCGGGTGATGCAAATGGTTTGCAGTTTGCACTCATCTACCAACCTAAAGGTTGGCAGTTCAAACCCACCCAGTGGCACTGTGGAAGAAAGGCCTGGCAATCCACTTCCATAAAAATTAAATCCAAGAAAACCCCATGGACCATTTCTACTCTGTAACACATGGGGTCACCATGCGTCAGAACTGACTCCACAGCAATGGTTTTGGTTTTCATGTGCTTATTGGCCATTTGGATATCTTCTTTGGATAAATGTCTATTCAAGTCCTTTGCCCATTTTTTAATTGGGTTGTTTGTCTTTTTATTGTTGAGTTGCAGGAGTTCTTTACATATTCTGGATATTAAACACTTATCAGATATATGGAGCCCTGGTGGCACAGTGATTAAGAGCTTGGCTGCTAACCAAAAGGTCAGCAGTTTGAATCCACTAGCTGCTCCTTGGAAACCCATAGGGCAGTTCTACTCTGTCCTATAGGGTGGCTATCAGTAGGAATTGACTCGACGGCAACGGGTTTGGTTTGGTTTCTCATGAGATATATGGTTACTTAAGACTTTCATGTTGCATTTATATGGCATTCTCCTCTGTATGCATAATGCCTCAACTATTAAATTATGATAACTGAAATTTGGGTTCTTATAAAGGTGAGAAATTTGTATCTTAGATGTACAAATATAATTTATTCAGAATATCAGGGGATTTTAAGCATAAGACTCTTGCAGGAAAATTATTTAACCCTTTTATAAATAGTTGCTATTAAAAACTCAAGATAATCAAGGCATTTATTAACTATTGAATAGACAGTTCATGAATATAGCTCACCTTTGAAATCTATACACCTGAATATTTAAATGGGTCTGCAGAAATTTAAATGAGTTCAGTACATTATTGTAAACAATGCAGAGCATTGATGAGTTTGTAAACAATTATTAAAGTAATAATTGTGTAAAAAAAAACCAGTTTTTCAAGTCTTATGCTCACTCCCCTCTTTTTGTCTGTTTGTATAAACCTAAGTATATGTAAATAGAATACCTTGGCTCATTTGGACTGTCTTGCACTTTATTTGACAGTGAGTTAAACCACAGGGTCTCATTTCCCAAATATAATCCTTAAGCATGGTTTACTGATGAGATTACATCTCAACCAGTCTAATGACTGTAACTGAATGTCACTGCGCCCAAATCTATCCTTTGAAGAACCAATTAATAGATTTGCTGCCACAGTCATCACTTTAAACAAAGTGATAAATGGGCTGGTTTTTTTTAACTTTAGAAAATTCAGAGACATTCAGCCTCAGTTTTAGAATAAGCAGCCAGGTGTGCTGCAGGCTGATAAGATTGATCAGTCTGAAAGGTCACACATAAGCTGTTCCCAGCACAAAGTGGAGAAGCAGGATGTAGAGAACAGGTATTTTAACGGGTAGTTAACAAGTAGTTAAATACACATGGGGTCATTAAAGGGAGGGGGGCAGGGTGACTCAATGTTGTTGTTGTTATGTGCCATCGAGTTGATTCCGACTCATAGCGACCCTATGTACAACATATAGTTCAGTTTATCAGATTATTTGCTCAGCATACAGATTGAATACGTATGGTTAAAAGATACAACCCTGATGCACACCTTTCCTGACTTTAAACCAAGCAGCATCCCCTTGTTCTGTTCGAACTACTGCCTCTTGATCTATGTACAGGTTCCTCATGAGTACAATTAAGTGTTCTGGAATTCCCATTCTTCACAATGTTATCCATAATTTGTTATGATCCACACAGTCGAATGCCTTTGCATAGTCAATAAAACACAGGTAAACATCTTTCTGGTATTCTCTGCTTTCAGCCAGGAGCCATCCGACATCAGCAATGATATCCCTGGTTCCACGTCCCCTTCTGAATCCGGCTTGAATTTCTGGCAGTTCCCTGTAGATATACTGCTACAGCCACTTTTGAATGATCTTCAGCGAAATTTTACTTGCGTGTGATATTAATGATATTGTTCGATAGTTTCCACATTCGGTTGGATCACCTTTCTTTGGAATGAGCATAAATATGGATCTCTTCCAGTCGGTTGGCCAGGTAATTGTCTTCCAAATTTCTTGAAATGATAGATGGCTTCCTTCTGAGAGTGTCTTTTATAGTTAAATTTCATTATGGTGCATCAATTGCTGTGACTCCTTGGAATAACTGAGAAACTCATATTTAAATACTTGGAAAAACTCATTTCCCAAGTCAAATGCAAATGATATGTGAATTATTTGTATTTTAATTATTACTCACTCAATTGTTCTCAAAAATTAACCCTATTTCAAAGCAAGAATTTCACTTCCAGCCCAAACAATCCAGATAATATCTCAAATTCTACACTTCAAAAAACATGTTCCTGTATTATTTGCATAATTAAAAATAATTTTAATGAAAATAAAATAAAAAATTCAACACTTAGATATTTTAGAAATTAGTTAAAACTTCCTCTTCATAGATGAGGAAAAAGAGTTTCAAAGGGCAATCTCACTGCCAGTAATCGATGTCCAAATTTCTAAGCAGGAAATGTTTTCTTTTAAATTTTCTTCTAAAATGCTCTATATTTCTACCTTTCTTTGGTTGAGTTATCAAAGCTTTAAAATCTAGACATAGAACCATGTATACCTTTTACATAATTGCTTAAAACTACAATATTTAAAAATAAGGTAATGACACAAGATTAACTAGATAACTGGGATCTCCTAAAAATTAAACACTTAAGCTCATCAAAAGACTTTACTAAAAGAGTAAAAACAGAACCTACAGACTGGGGAAAAAATTAGCTATGACATATTCAACAGGGTCTAGTCTCTAAAATTTTTAGAAAACTTCAACACCTCAACAACAAAAAGGCAAACAACCCAATTAAAAAATAGGCAAAGGACATGAACAGACACTCCACCAAAGAAGACATTTAGGTGGCTAAAAAACACATGAAGAGATGCTCCAGATCATCAGCCATTCCAAAAAACAAAAACAAAACCCACTTCTGTCCAGTCGATTCTGACTCATAGTGACCCTATAGGACAGGGTAGAACTGCCCCATAGAGTTTCCAAGGAGTGCCTGGTGGATTTGAACTGCCGACCTTTTGGTTAGCAGCTGTTGCACTTAATCACTATGCCACCCATTAGACATTAGAGAGATGCAAATCAAAACTACAATGAGATACCATCTCCTTCTGGCAATAATGGCACTGATCAAAAAAAAACAAACAAACAGAAAACAAGAAATGCTGGCAAGGTCGTGGGAGACTGGAACTCTTATACACTGCTGGTGGGAATGTAAAATGGTACAACCACTGTGGAAAACAGTATGGCATTTCCTTAAAAAGCTAGAAATAGAAATACTGTACAGTCCAGCAATCCCACTCTTAGGAATATATCCTAGAGAAATAAGAGCCGTCACACGAATAGACATACGCACACCTATGTTCATTGTAGCATTATTCACAATAGCAAAAAAGATGGAAACAACCTAAGTACCCATCAACAGATGAATGGATAAACTGTGGTACATAAACACAATGGAATACTATGCAACGATAAAGAAAAATGATGAATCTTTGAAACATTTCACAACATGGATGAATTTGGAGGACATTATGCTGAGTGAAATAAGTCAATTACAAAAGGGCAAATATTGTATGAGACCACTATTATAAACAGTCAAGAAAGGGTTCACACCCAGAAAGAAACATTTTTTGATGGCTGCCAGGGATGGGAGGGGGAGGGAGGAAAATCACTAACTAGAGAGTAGACACGGGTTAACACTGATGAAGGCAAAGGCAGTACACAATATGGGGAAAGTCAGCACAACAAAACCAAGGCAAGGAAAGACACTGAGAGGTACACAAGAATAAAAGGCAACAAAGGTAAATACTATAACATACACAATCCTACAACAACAGTAATACCCATTGCCGTCGATTCTGACTCATAACGACCCTATAGGACAGAGTAAAACTGCTCCATAGGGTTTCCAAGGAGCAGCTGGTAGATTTGAACTACTGACCTTTTGGTTAGCAGCCGTAGCTTGCCATAGCTCTTAACCACTGCGCCACCAGGGCTCCAACAACAGTAATAACAAACAATAATTTATGAATGGATACATATGCAGATACGCATGCTGAATAGGTGTGTGGGAGGGCATATGGGAGTACACCCACGGGCACATATAGGTTTTCCCATGGATATTTCTACATACATATTTGTATGTGCTGCATGTATATTCATATATATAACAGAGCACAAAGGGGGCACAATCATGGAAACAGCCGAGACATAACCAAACACCTCTGGAGACTGAGTTACTGGGCTTGCAAGGCTGAGGACCATAGTCTCAGAGGACGTCTAGGTCACCTGGCATAATATAGCTCATAAAGAAAACGTTCTACATCCTACTTTGGCGAATAACTTCTGGGGTCTTAAAAGCTTGTGTGTGGCCAACTAAAGATACAGCTGTTGGTCTCTTTCTGTCTGGAGCTAAGGAGAGTGAAGAAAACCAAAGACTCAAGGAAATAATTAGTCCAAAAGACTAACAGACCACAGGAACCACAGCCTCCACCAGCCTGAGACAAGAAGTACTAGATGGTGGCCAGCTACCATTACCAACTGCTCTGACCAGGATCACAGTAGAAGGTCCCGGTTAGAGTGGGGAAAAAAAACAATGTAGAACAAAATTCAAATTCATAAAGAAGACCAGATTTACTGATCTGAGAGAGACTGAAGGAACCCCCGACACTATGGCCCTTTGACACCCTTCTAACCTGGAACTGAAGCCAATCCCGGAGATCACCTTTCAGCCAAATAATAGACAGGCTTATAAATAAACAACAACACACGTGAGAAAAGTGCTCCTTAGAACAATCATCTACATGAGACCTAAAGAATAACATATGCCCAACAGCAAAGATGAGAAAGCAGGAAGGGGCAGGAAAATCGGATGAATATAAATGGGGAATTCAGGGTGGTAATGGGGAGAGTGCTGATACATTGCAGGGATTGCAACAAATGTCATGGAATAATTTGTGTATAAACAATTGAATGGGAAACTAATTTGCTCTGTAAACCTTCATCTAAAGCACAATAAAAAAAATAAGTAAAAATAAGGTAATGAATTTCTTAGAATATGTGATGGTTAAGGTTATATGTCAAATTGGCTAATCCATGATTCCCAGTATTGTGTGACTGTCCACCATTTTGTCATCTGATATGATTTTCCTAAGTATTGTAAATCCTACCTCTAAAATGTTAACGAGGTGGGATTAGCGGCAGTTATGTTAATGAGGCAAGATTGAATCTTCAAGATTAGGTTGTGTCTTAAGCCAATCTCTTTTGGGAAGTAAAAGACAGAAGTGAGCAAACAGACATGGGAACCTCATACCACCAAGAAAGCAGTGCCGGAAGCAAAGCGGGTCCTTTGGACCCGGGGTCCCTACACCTGAGAAGCTCCTTGACTGGGGAAGATTGATGACAAGGACCTTCCCCCAGAGCTGACAGAGAGAGAAAGCTTTCCCCTGGAGCTGGCACCCTGAATTGGGCTTCTAGCCTCCTAGACTGTGAGAGAACAAACTTGTTAAAGCCATCCATTTGTGGTTTTTCTCTTATAGCAGCACTAGATAACTAAGCCAGCATTTGGTACCGAGAGTAGGGTGCTGCTCTAACGCTATTGTTGTTGTTAGGTGCCGTCAAGTTGGTCCCGACTCACAGCGGCTCTGTGTACAAAGAACGAAACACTGCCAGATCCTGTGCCATCCTCACAGTCGTTATCCTTAAGTCCACTGTTGCAGCCACTGTGTCAATCATCTCACTGAGGGTCTTCCTCTTTTTCGCTGACCCTCTACTTTACCAAGCATGATGTCCTTCTCCAGAGACTGATCCCTCCTGACAACACGTCCAAAGTATGTGAGATGTAGTTTCGCCATCCTTGCTTCTAAGAAGCATTCTGGCTGTACGTCTTCCAAGACAGACTTGTTCGTCTTTTTAACAGTCCATGGTATATTCAATATTCTTCGCCAACAC
>NW_004444015.1:12550065-12572962 GCF_000243295.1 Trichechus manatus latirostris | reverse complement strand
TATTCGTCGCCAACACCACAATTCAAAGGCGTCAATTCTTCTTCGGTCTTCCTTATTCATTGTCCAGCTTTCCCATGCATATGAGGCGATTGAAAATACCATGGCTTGGGTCAGGTGCACCTTAGTCTTCAAGGTGACATCTTTGCTTTTCAAAACTTTAAAGAGGTCTTTTGCAGCAGATTTGCCCAAAGCAATGCGACTTTTGATTTCTTGACTGCTGCTTCCATGGGTGTTGATTGTGGATCCAACTAAAATGAAATCCTTGACAATTTCAATCTTTTCTCTGTTTATCATGATGTTGCGTATTGGTCCAGTTGTGAGGATTTTTGTTTTCTTTATATTGAGGTGTAATCCATCCTGAAGGCTGTGGTCTTTGATCTTCAACAGTAAGTGCTTCAAGCCTTCTTCACTTTCAGCAAGCAAGGTTGTGTCATCTGCATAACGAAGATTGTTAATGAGTCTTCCTCCAATCCTGATGCCCTGTTCTTCTTCATATAGTCCAGCTTCTCGGATTATTTGCTCAGCATATAATATATAATATACACATACCTCTACAGTAGAAATTTCAAAAAGCCTTGCCATTTTGCCAAAAGCCATAGAAATCTCTAAAACTGTTTTTTTTTTTAAATAATATTTTATTGTGTTTTCAGTGAAGGTTTTCATAGCAGTTTAGGCTCCCATTCAACTATTTCTACACAAATCATTCAGTGACATTGGTTAGATTTTCACAATTCGTCAACAGTCTCAATATTTCCATTCTGGTTGTTCCATTTTCATTAATTTAGTTTCTCTGCCCCCTTACATTCTTATCTTTGTTTTAAAGTAATTGTTGACCTTTTGGTCTCATATAGATGATTTTTTTAAAGAAGCACAGTACTCATGGGTGATATTCTTTATTTTGTGAGCCAATCTGCTATTTAGCTAAAAAGTGACCTCAGGGGCAAGTTTTGGTTCAAGGTTTAAAGAGAGCAACAGTTTTGGGGAGTCCTCCAATCTCAACCTGTCCAGTAAGTCTAGTTTTTATGTTTTTTTTTTTTAAAGAAATCTGAGGTTCTGTTCTACATTTTTTCTCCCATGCTATCAGGGTCCATCTATTGTGGCTCTAATCAGAACAGCTGATAGTGGTAGCCGGAAACCATCTAGTTCTTCGGGTCTCAGGGTAGATGAGACCATGGTTTGTGCAGACTATTAGTCCTGTAGACTCTTTCTTCTTTGAGTCTTTGGTTTCTTCCTTTCTGTTTTGCTCTGGATGAGTAGAGATCAATAGCTGTATCGTAGATAAAATTCTGGGTTTTTAAATAACGTTTTCTTTTTGAATTTTTATGTGCTGGAATAATTTTGGTGGAAAGAAAACTAATGGCTTAACAATGTGTGGAAAGGTGGATCCCATTATTAACCTGTTTAACTCTTTTAAGGACATAAGTTTAATCCTGGATTAAGTTTTAAAAATCACCTTTACACAAGATCAGTGAAAATGACAGAGTAGGGAACTTCAAATCTTCATGATTTTGAATTTGGCAATGAATTCTTAGATATTATACCAAAAGCACAAGCAACAATAAAAACAAAAAAACAGATAAATTGGACTCTGTCAAAATTAAAAACTTTTGGCCATCAAAGAACACTATCGAGAAAGTGAAAAGAAAACCTACAGAATGGGAGAAAATATTGGCAAGCCATGTATCTAATAAGGGTCTGTTTTTGTTGCTAGTTTTCCCATTGAGTCAGCTCCGACTCATGGCAACCCCACGTACAACAGACCAAAACAGTACCGAGTCCTGCACCATCACTGGTTGGTAGGCTCAATTCCACTGTTGTGGCCACTGTGTATTTTGAGTGCCTTCCAACCTAGGGAGGCTAATCTTCTAGCACTATATTGGATAATATTCTGCTAGTGATGCATACAAGGTTTTTATCAGCTAATTTTCAAATCTAGGAAAATTGGAAATCATCAAAAACGAAACGGAACACATAAACGTCGATATTCTAGGCATTAGTGAGCTGAAATGGACTGGTATTGGCCATTTTGAATCGGACAGTCATGGTCTACTACGCTGGGAATGACAACTTGAAGAAGAATGGCATTGCATTCATTGTCAAAAAGAACATTTCAAGATCTATCTTGAAGTACAACGCTGTCAGTGATAGGATAATATCCATACGCCTACAAGGAAGACCAGCTAATACGACTATTATTCAAATTTACGCACCAACCACTAAGGCCAAAGATGAAGAAACTGAAGATTTTTACCAACTTCTTCAGTCTGAAATTGATCAAACATGCAATCAGGATACACTGATAATTACTGGTGACTGGAATGTGAAAGTTGGAAACAAAGAAGAAGGATCGGTAGTTGGAAAATATGGCCTTGGTGATAGAAACAATGCCAGTGACCACATGATAGAATTTTGCAAGACCAATAACTTCTTCACTGCGAATACCTTTTTTCAACAACATAAACGGCGACCATACATATGGACCTCACCAGATGGAATACACAGGAATCAAATCAACTACATCTATGAAAAGAGACGATGGTAAAGCTCAACAGTAACAGTCAGAACAAGGCCAGGGGCCAAATGTGGAACAGACCATCAATTGCTCATATGCAAGTTCAAGGTGAAATTGAAGAAAATGAGAACAAGTCCACGAGAGCCAAAGTACGACCTTGAGTATATCCCACCTGACTTTAGAGACCATCTCAGGAACAGATTTGACACGTTGAACACTAATGACCGAAGACCAGACGAGTTGTGGAAGGACATCATACATGAAGAAAGCAAGAGGTCATTAAAAAGACAGGAAAGAAAGATCAAAATGGATGTCAGAAGAGACTCTGAAACTTACTCTTGAACGTCGAGTAGCTAAAGCAAAAGGAAGAAATGATGAAGTAAAAGAACTGAAGAGAACATTTCAAAGGGCAGCTCAAGAAGACAAAGTAAAGTTATTAGAATGACATGTGTAAAGAGCTGGAGATAGAAAACCAAAAGGGAAGAACACGCTCGGCATTCCTCAAGGTGAAAGAACTGAAGAAAAAATTCAAGCCTCGAGTTGCGATAGTGAAGGATTCTAAGGGGAAAATATTAAATGATGCAGGAAGCATCAAAAGAAGATGGAAGGAATACACAGAGTCATTATACCAAAAAGAATTGGTCGACCTTCAATCATTTTAAGAGGTACCATATGATCAGGAACCGATGGCACTGAAGGAAGAAGTCCAAGTTGCACTGAAGGCATTGGCGAAAACAAGGCTCCAGGAATTGACGGAATATCAATTGAGATGTTTCAACAAACAGATGCGGCACTGGAAGTGCTCACTTGTCTAGGCCAAGAAATTTGGAAGACAGCTACCTGGCCAACCGACTGGAAGAGATCCGTATTTATGCCTATTCCCAAGAAAGGCGATCCAACCGAATGTGAAAATTATCGAACAGTGTCATTAATATAACACACAAGTAAAATTTTGCTAAAGATCATTCAAAAGCGGCTGCAGCAGTATGTCGACAGGGAACTGCCAGAAATTCAGGCCGGATTCAGAAGAGGACGTGGAATCAGGGATATCACTGCTGATGTCAGATGGATCGTGGCTGAGAGCAGAAAATACCAGAAAGATGTTTACCTGTGTTTTATTGACTATGCAAAGGCATTCCACTGTGTGAATCATGACAAATTATGGATCACATGTTGAAGAATGGGAATTCCAGAACACTTAATTGTGCTCATGAGGTACCTGTGCCTAGATCAAGAGGCAGTTGTTCAAACATAACAAGACGATACTGATTTGAAGTCAGGAAAGGTATGTGTCAGGGTTGTATCCTTTCACCATACTTATTCAATTTGTATGCTAAGCAAATAATCTGAGAAGCTGGACTATATGCAGGAGAACCAGGCATAGGACCCAGCAACACACAAGACACCACAGTACGACAAACTGACGGGGGTGAGCTAAGGGTCAGTATCCAGAATAGGAGCTGCTCTAGTGGCCCAGTGGTTAAGCATTTGGCTGCTAATGAAAAGGTGGGTGGTTCAAACCTGCCAGCCACTCCGTGGAAGAAAGATGTGGCAGTCTGCTTCCATAAAGGTTTACAGCCTTGGAAACCTTATGGGGCAGTTCTATAGTTCCTATAGGGTCGCTATGAGTCAGAATTGACTCTATGGCAGTGGGTTTGTTTTTGGTTTTATCCAGAATATACAAACTCTTAGAGCCCTGGTGGCATAGTCGTTAAGAGCTTGGCTGCTAACCAAAAGGTCACAGTTTGAATCCACCAGCTGTTCCTTGGAAACTCTACGGAGTGGTTCTACTCTGTCCTATAGTGTCGCCATGAGTAGGAATCGACTCAACAGCAACAGGCTTATACAAACTCTTACAACTCAACAACAAAAAGACAACCCAATTACAAAAATAGGCAAAGGACTTGAATAGACATTTCTTCAGAGGATATGCAAATGGCCAACAAGCACATGAAAAGATGCTTAATGACATCAGTCACTAAAGAAATGCAAATCAAAACCACAATGAAATACCACATCACACCCACTAGGATGGCTGTAATAATAGGAAAAGGAAAATAACAATTGTTGGCAAAGACGTGGAGAAACTGGAATCTTCAAATATTGCTGCTGGGAATGTAAAATGGTGCAGCCACCATGGAAAATTGTTTAGCAGTTCCTCAATAAGTTAATCTCAGCTTGTGGAGACCCTTTGCGTGCAGAGTAGAACTGGGCTTCATAGGGTTTCCAAGACTGTGAACTTTCCGGGACAGATTACCAGACCTTTCTTCTGAGACACCTCTGGGTGGGTTCAAACCACCAACCTTTCAGTTAGTTGTTGTTATGGATTGAATTGTGTCCCCTAAAAATATGTGTCAACTTGGTCAGGCCATGATTCCCAGTATTGTGTGGTTGTCCATCATTTTGTCATCTGATGTGATTTTCCTATGTGTTGTAAATCCTACCTCTATGATGTTAATGAGGTGGGATTAGCAGCAGAGGCAGGACTCAAGCTACAAGATTAGGTTGTGTCTTAAGTCAATTTATTTTGAGATATAAAAGAGAGAAGTGAGCTGAGAGAAGGGGGTACCCCATACCACCAAGAAGTAGTGCCAGGAGCAGAGCATGTCCTTTGAACCCGGGGTCCCTGTGCTGAGAAGCTCCTAGTCCAGGAGAAGATAAATGACAAAGACCTTCCTCTAGAGCCATTAGCGAGAGAAAGCCTTCCCCTGGAGATGACACCCTAAATTTGGATTTCTAGCCTACTAGACTGTGAGAGAATAAACTTCTGTTTGTTGAAGTCATCCACTTACGGTATTTCTGTTATAGCAGCACTAGATGACTAAGACAGTTGTCAAGTGCTTAACCAACTGCACCACCCAGGGGTTCCCAAATTAAACACAGTAGTACCATATTACCTGGAATTCCACTCCTAGGATATACCCAAAAGAATTGAAAACAGTGTTCAAACAAAACCTTGTACACGAATGTTCGTAGCAGCACTATTCATAATAGCAAAAAGGTGGAAACAACCTATAAGTCCATCAAAAGATGAAAGGATAAAATTTGATATATCCATGGAGTTATCACTCAGCACTAAAAAAGGAATGAAGTACTGATACATGCTACAACATGAACGAACCTTAGAAACATTATGCTAAGTCACACACATAATGTATGATTGCACTTGTATTAAATATCCAGAAAATAGGCAAATCCATACAGACAGAAAGCAAATTAGTGATCTCCAGGGGCTGGAGGGAGGGGGGAATGAGTGACTGCTTGATGTGTACAGGGTCTCCTTTGGGGGTGAAAAAAATATTCTGGAACTAGGTAGTGGTGATAGTGGTGTACTAAATGCCATTGAACTGTACAAATTAAAATAGTTAATATGGTTAATTTTATGTTAGCGAATTTTACCTCAATTAAAAAAAAAAGATTCCAGTGATTTTCTTTGTTTCCTGGAATTAGTTATATAATCTTTTGAGAAAAGTTTTCCAGCTGTTGACTGGTATAGGTGCATTCAGATACAAGGGGAGGTATTAGGGACGTTTATTTCACAATAAAAAATGGATTAGGCAAGATGGGTATCAACTGATAAAAGTAAGGATAGCCCATAAACTGACAACCAATCAGGCCTGGAGTGTTAATTCAAACACAAACTTAAAAAGTCATAAAGCTTCTAATTTTTTTTTTTTTTTACTTTTTAACTTCTTTTATTGTACTTTAGGTGAAAGTTTACAGTTCAACTTAATTTATCATACAAAAATTTATACACATACTGTTCTCTGGGCAAGATGGCAGGGGGCGAAGCTGGAGTGACTCTGGGGCAGCCACATCTTTCTTGCCAGGATCTCACCACCTTGGATGTTACCAAGTTGACACCACTTTCACAGGAAGTCGTCAGCAGACAAGCCACAATTAACATAGGTACAATTGGTCATGTAGCTCATGGGAAATCTACAGTTGTAAAAGCTATTTCTGGAGTTCACAACGTCAGTTTCAAAAATGAACTAGAAAGAAATATTACAATGAAACTTGGATATGCTAATGCTAAGATTTATAAACTTGATGACCCTAGTTGTCCTCGGCCAGAATGTTATAGATCCTGTGGAAGCAGTATGCCCTGTGAGTTTCCTACAGACATTCCAGGGACCAAAGGGAACTTCAAATTATTCAGACATACTTCCTCTGTTGACTGTCCCAGCCACGATATTTTGATGGCTATGATGCTGAACGGTGCAGCAGTGATGGATGCAGCTCTTCTGTTGATAGCTGGTAATGATTTCTTGTCCTCAACCTCAGACTTCTGAATACCTGGCTGCTACAGAAATCATGAAATTGAAGCATATTTTGATTCTACAAAATAATATTAATTTGGTAAAAGAAACTCAGGCTAAGGAACAGTATGAACAGATCTTGCATTTGTACAAGGTACAGTAGCAGAAGGAGCTATTATTCTGATTTCTGCTCAGCTGAAGTACAATACTGAAGTTGTCTATGAGTACATAGTAAAGAAAATTCCAGTACCTCCAAGAGACTTTACTTCAGCACCCTGACTTATTAGGTCCTTCGATGTCAACAAGCCTGGCTGTGAGGTTGATTACCTTAAGAGGGGTGTTGCTGGTGGTAGTATTCTAAAAGGAGTATTAAAGGTGGGCCAGGAGATAGAAGTCAGATCTAGTTATCGTTCCCAAAGATAGTGAAGGAAAACTCATGTGTAAGCCAATCTTTTCCAAAATTCTGTCACTTTTTGCAGAACATAAGAATCTTCAGTATGCTGCTCCAGGGGGTCTTATTGGAGTTGGAACAAAAACTGACCTGACTTTGTGCCGGGCTGACAGAATGGTGGGGCAGGTACTTGGTGCAGGTGGAGCTTTACCTGAGAACTTCACAAAATTAGAAATTTCCTATTTCCTACTCAGACAGCTTCTAGGTGTACGCACTGAAGGAGACAAGAAAGCAGCAAAGGTGCAAAAGCTGTCTAAGAATGAACAGCTCATGGTGAACGTACGATCCCTGTCAACAGGAGAAAGAGTTAGTGCAGTAAAGGCTGATTTGGGCAAAATCGTTTTGACTAATCCTGTGTGTACACAAGTAGGAGAAAAAACTGTCCTTAGCCAAAGAGTTGAGAAACACTGGTGCTTAATTCGTTGGGGTCAGATAAGAAGAGGAGTGACAATCAAGCCAACAGTAGATGATGACTGAAGACTCCCAGTTAAATAATACATTTGGATGAAGTTGGAATTTTTCTTAACAACCTAGGGGTATATTTTCAAAGCAATACCAGGGGATTAATTTCACAGTAGCAGCAGTAAGGTTATTCTCGTTTTTTGGTGATGAAAATGTAACCTCTAGTACTAAAATGGGGTCTACAATAAATGTAAAAATTGGCTTAATGTTGGATTGATTCTATATTATAGCAGAAATTAATCATTCCCAAATAATGTCTAATTTACACATCGATGCAGGTTTGAAATCAAATTGTTTGCTACAGCCAGCCTTTGCAGTAGTACACGTGCCACTGAACCTGTTTGGAATAAAGTTTTAATTCTTAAAAAAAAAAAATTATACACATATTGTTATGTGACACTAGTTGCAATCCCTATAATGTAACAGCACGCTCCCCCCTTTTCCACCCCGGTTTTCCTGTCTCCCTCCAACCAGCTCCTGTCCCTTCCAGCCTTCTCATCCTGCCTCCGGAGAGGAGCCGCCCATTTGGTCTCTTGTATCTGCTTGAACTAAGAAGCACACTCTTCACGAGTATTATTTTATGTTTTATAGTCCAGTCTAACCTTTGTCTGAAAAGTTGGCTTCGGGAATGGTTTCAGTTCTGGGCTAACAGAGAGTCCGGGGGCCATGTCTTCTGGGGTCCCTCCAGTCTCAGTCAGACCATTAAGTCGGGTCTTTTTACTAGAATTTGAGTTCTGCACCCTACTTTTCCCCTGCTCCGTCAAGGACTCTCTGTTTTGTTCCCTGTCAGGGCGGTCATTGCTGGTAGCTGGGTACCATCTAGTTGTTTGGGTCTCAGGCTGATGGAGTCTGTGGTTTATGTGGCCCTTTCTGTGTCTTAGGCTAATATTTTCCTTCTGTCTTTGGTGTTCTTCATTCTCCTTTGCTCCAGGTGTACCTGAGATGACTGCTCGCTAGCTTTTAAGACCCCAGATGCCACTCACCAAAGTGGGATGCAGAACATTTTCTTAATAAGCTTTGTTATGCCAATTGACCTAGATTTTCCCTGAAACCAGACCCCTGCCCCTGCTACTCTGTCCCTCAAAGTGTTTGGTTGTGTTCAGAATGTTCTTAGCTTTTGGTTTAGTCCAGTTGTGCTGACTTCTCCAGTATTGTGTGTCGTCCTTCCCTTCACCTAAGATTATTCTTGTCTACTATCTAGTTAGCGAATACTCCTCTCCCTCCCTCCTCACCCTTGTAACGATCAAAGAATGTTTTCTTCTGTGTTTAAACTTTTTCTTGAGTTCTTATAATAGTGGTCTTATACAATATTTGTCCTTCTGTGACTGACTAAATTCACTCAGCATAATGACCTCCAGCTTCCTCCATGTTATGTTTCACAGCTTCATCGTTGTTCTTTATTGTTGTGTAGTATTCCATTGTGCACATATACCATAATTTGTTTATCCATTCGTCCATTGATGGGCATCTAGGTTGTTTCCATCTTTTTGCTATTGTGAACAGGGCTGCAATGAACATGGATGTGCATATCTCTATTCGTGTGATGGCTTTTATTTCTCTAGGATATATTTCAAGGAGCAGGATTGCTATTTCTAGCTTTTTAAGGAGGCACCAAATTGATTTCCAAAGTGGCTGTACCATTTTACATTCCCACCAACAGTGTATAAGTGTTCCAGTCTCTCCACAACCTCTCCAACATTTATTATTTTGTGTTTTTTGAATCAATGCTAGCCTTGTTGGGGTGAGATGGTATCTCATTGTAGTTTTGATTTGCATTTCTCTAATGGCTAATGATCGTGAGCATTTCCTCATGTACCTGTGAGCTGCCGGAATGTCTTCTTTGGTGAAGTGTCTGTTCATATCCTTTCCCCATTTTTTAATTGAGTTATTGGTCTTTTTGTTGTTGAGGTGTTGTAGTATCTTGTAGATTTTAGAGATTAGACTCTTATCGGATATGTCGTAGCTAAAAAATTTTTTCCCAATCTGTAGGTTGTTTTTTTACTTTTGGTGAAGTCTTTTGATGAACGTAAGTGTTTGATTTTTAGGCGTTCCAGTTACCTAGTTTCTCTTATGGTGTTTGTGCATTGTTACTTATGGTTTGTATTCTGTTTATGCCATGTACTAGGGATCCTAGCGTTGTCCCTATTTTTTCTTCCATGATCTTTATCGTTTTAGATTTTATATTTAGGTCTTTGATCCATTTTGAGTTAGTTTTTGTACATGGTGTGAGGTTGTGTCTTGTTTCATTTTTTTGCAGATGGATATCTAGTTATGCCAGCACCATTTGTTAAAGAAACTGTCTTTTCCCCAATTAACGGACTTTGCACCTTTGTCAAATATCAGCTGCTCACAGGTGGATGAATTTATGTCTGGATTCTCAATTCTGTTCCATTGCTCTATGTATCTGTTGTTGTACCAGTGCCAGGCTGTTTTGACTACCGTGGTGGTATAATAGGTTCTAAAATCAGGTAATGCGAGGCCTCCTACTTTGTTCTTCTCCTTCTTCAGCAATGCTTTACTTATCCGGGGCCTCTTCCTTTTTCATATGAAATTGGTGATTTGTTTCTCCATCTCGTTAAAAAATGTTGCTGGAGTTTGGATCAGGATTTCATTGTATCTGTAGGTCGCTTTGGGTAGAAGTGACATTTTCACAATGTTGAGTCCTCCTATCCATGAGCATGGTTATGTTTTTCCACTTATGTAAGTCTCTTTTGGTTTCTTGCAGTAGTATCTTGTAGTTTTCTTTGCATAGATCTTTTATGTCTCTGGTTAGGTTTATTCCTAAGTATTTTATCTTCTTGGGGGCTATTGTAAATGGTATTGATTTGGTGATTTCCTCTTCGAAGTTCTCTTTGTTGGTGTAGAGGAATCCAACTGATTTTTGTACGTTTATTTTGTATCCTGATACTTTTCTGAAATCTTCTGTTAGTTCCAGTAGTTTTCTTGTGGATTCTTTGGGAGTTTTCTGTGTGTAAGATAATATCATCTGCAAATAGGGATACTTTTACTTCTTCCTTACCAATCTGGATGTGCTTTATTTCTTTTTCTTGCCTTATTGCTCTGGCTAGGACCTCCAGCACAATGTTGAATAAGAGTGGTGATAAAGGGCATCCTTGTCTACTTAAGCCTCTAATTTGACTTTTAAAATACATAATTTTTTTGCAGTTGAATTTTATTCATCAGCTCTACATCCAATCCCCCCATAGAAAGTCAAGAGACAGTCTCCTCTAAACCACTCTTTCAGGCTGGGTGGAACAAAAAGGGACCTTCTGTTCCATCACTCCCATCAAAAGGAATCGTAAGATTCATTTCAACTTGTGGCATGTCTCACGCCAATACAATGTGTTCATGAATTTAAATGGGTACAAAAACCTGTGTTCGATTATTTACTTTCTTGATACAGCAATTTTTGGTATCCTTCTTCCTATCATTGAGAAAAATAAAATAAATGGTACCCTACGAAAGCTGAAGCCTTTCTAAAATTTGCTTATAAAGCATGTCTAAAATTGAGCATTTAAGAACTTTACTGTCTTTGTTAAAATAGAGTAATAATGACTTTGAATCGAAGGAAGAAACACTAGGGTGAACAAATGAGTCTTGGAGGCTAAGTGCCTGTTTATTACAAATGAAAACAATTGCTCTCTTGAAACTGTTTTATATAGACATGTCTCTTTTATGAAATCATCAACATCATATGCAGTAGTCCAAATAGTATAATCCCAGGCAAAAACAACCAACCCATAGAATGCAAACAAACACCTTTGTGACTACTACTGAAAATAATCAAAACCAATTTCCTGGTCAACCATAGCAACCACTTTTTCTCAGACATAAACCATATAATTAAACTACTGATTTTCCATTTATTTTCCTGGACTTATGTTTTAAAATAAATTTAGTTCTTATAGAAAATATGTTAAATGTAACAGTTTCTGAAACTATCTGATCTAATCAAATTACGAGCCCTAGAAATCTAGCTCAGTTATGAGCTTAGATGGAGAAAATGTACGTTCCAAGACTGGCTTGTGCTCATTTTCAGAATGGCTGCACTATGCCAGTGGAGCAGTGCAACGTGGTCAGCTGCCTTGGGAACAGAATTGATAGCTGCAACTCGGCTCAAACTGTTACATAGGCTAGTTCCTTTTCCCCCTGATGCCTGGGTAAACGTAAACCAGTCTCAAAAGCTTAAGTATCTATAGATTCCCAGTGCTGGCTGACTCTTTGGACTAGAACAGTCTCACATAGTATTTAAACACGGTTTCTCAATTTTCAAAGACCGGATCAGGAAAAGGTTGTCAGGTTCAAAATTGTAGCTGAATTTCTCAGTCCTTTGCTGTAAAAAAATTTTTCTTTTGCTACCAAGCCATAAAGTTAAAAAGAAATAAAATCCAAAAGAAAGGATCTAGTTATCAAGTGAAAATAATTCCTGGGAAGACTACTGTGGCAAAAAGGGCAAGAAGCATCATTCCTATGTTACAAAATGCCTTAAAAAGCACATAACCCTGAAAGTGAGGTTGGAAAACCAAATTCAAATATGAATTGTATATACTAACACAGAAAAGAGAGGTAGAACAAGTTACAAAAGACAGACAATTAATAAAGTTGTTCTTCAGCATTGGAAGACATTAGGTTTTCTTCCATTTCAGTAGAATTCCTCTGTCACCCTGGGCTGCTGGAGTTTACATTACAGTTGTTCTTACCAAATGGAGGTTGGCCCAGAATGAAGGAGTGGTAGGGGAGAGGGAGTGTGTCAAAGAAAAGTCACTTTGAAATTTAAACTATTGCCCAGAAAAGTGACTGCGTGCTTCCGTGACTTTCTCCAGAGCCTGCACATTTATTTAAATGCCTATATTCAGCTCAGAATCAGTGGACTCCAACATTAATACATTATCAGGTGACCCAGAAAGCTTTCATGGTATTAAAACTAGTAATATATGTGAACCTGAGAAAATAAAGTACATGCAAAGTAGAATCTCAAAATGCTCTGGGCCTTATAATCAACTATAGAGCAGAACCATCCTTCAGGAGAACTAAGCAAATATTGAAAAGACAAAGAATATGCTTAATATGGAGGGAATGGAACCTGGGCTTGGGAGAAAAGAATAAAACTCACAACATAACTTTTATAATTAGGCTTCTACTTTCCCATCCCAGCTGTAAAGAGTACTCTCAGGGGATTCCAACAGAGATGGTTTTGATTTCATTTCTTAAAAGGTGATGCTGCTCTAAGATGTGGTGGTTGTTGTTAATTACCATCAAGTCAATTCTGACTCATGGAGAGTCCATGTGTTACAGAGTAGAACTGCTCCATAGGGTTTTTTTGGCTATAATCTTAACAGAAGCAGACCCCTAGGCCAGAAAAGCCCATAAGTTTAACCCTTGATCTTTCTCCTTAAGTAAAGCTTAGGGAAAAGAAAATATTTAATGTTTGATTATTTAGACATGGGGCATGTTATATTTAATATTCTCTAGTTTTCAATTTCTGAATCTTTGGCTTATAATTTGCTCAATTTATATTACATTAGAAAATGTACAAACATATCTTAAGCAGTAGCACTAAATGAAAATATAAACCACATTCTTCTACACCTTTTTCATGGGAAGAGTGAGTAAATGGTGCTTGGAATCTTCTGCAAGTTTACACTTTGTGTACTCAAAAAAAAAGACAAAGACAAACCATTTTATTTCCATCTCTTGAGCAGCCAGCATTAACTTGACTTCAATTTAATCTTCCCAGATGCCTTGGAACAACCTGGAAGATCATAAAATACTTTTGTTTTACATTGAGTGAAATTAAATGTTACGAATTTTTCCTCAAAAAATCCTTCTATTATTCTCTCCTTTTCTGATAACTAATCTGAATAACTTTGTTTCCTCAATCTCCAAACACTCTACTTAGTAGGGGTGAATTCCTTTGCTGTGAGCAAGGTGGCCTGAGAGTTATTAAGAACAGATCTTCTCAGATGCCCGAGGAGAGATTACAATCATATCTGTCACACAAATATTCCTACTGTACACAACAGCAGTAGTAATTGAGAGCTTGGGATGTCAATAAATTTGGGAGAAGAATTCTCTCAAGCCACCATAACCCTATTAAGTACCCATCACTCCTGTTCTTTGTACCTTCTGAGTCCTTGCACCCTCTTGTAGGTTGTCTTGAAGTTGTGAAATACCTTCTTTCACTTAGTTGTTGTTAGCTGTCTTCAAGTCGGCCCCTGACTCATGGCGACCCCACGCACAACAGGATTTGACTGTTGTGATCCACACGGTTCTCGCTCGCTGATTTTTTCTTAAAGTAGTTCACCAGGCATTTCTTCCTAGTTTATCTGTCTTGGTCTTTTAGTCTGTCAGCTCCACTAAAACCTGTTTAGCATCACAGCAACATGCAAGCCTCTACAGACAGATGGGTGGTGGCTGCTTATGAGGTGCATTGGCCAGAAATCGAACCCAGGTCTCCAGCACAGAAAGTTAGAATTCTACCACTGAACCACCAATGTCGTCTTCACTTACATTTCCTAAAATGTATGCTATTCCCCACACTAGACTTTCAGTACTTCACGTGTGGGGCTTGTTTTTTCAACCTCTCTTATACTGCCCCTACCACAAGAGGTAAAATTGCAGAGGCTCTATACATGCTTGTACATACATGTCTGTCAGTTTGCCATACTATGGTGACTTGTGTGTTGCTGTGATGCTGCAAGCTATGCCACCGGTATTTCAAATACCAGCAGGGTCACCCATGGCAGATAGGTTTCAGAAGAGATTCCAGACTAAGACAGACTAGGAAGAAGGACCTGGCATTCCATTTCTGTCATGGATTGAATTATGTCCCCCCAAAAATGTGTATCAATTCGGTTGGGCCATGATTCCCAGTACTGTGTGACTGTCCTCCATTTTGTGATTGTAATTTTATGTTAAAGAGGATTAGGGTGGGATTGTAACACCCTTACTAAGGTCACATCCCTGATCCAATGTAAAGGGAGTTTCCCTGGGATGTGGCCTGCACCACCTTTTATCTTACAAGAGATAAAAGGAAAGGGAAGCAAGCAGAGTGGGGGACCTCATATCACCAAGAAAGCAGTACCGGGAGCAGAGTGTGTACTCTGGACCCAAGGTTCCTATGCAGAGAAGCTCCTAGTCCAGGGGCAGACTGATGACAAGGACCTTCCACCACAGCCAACAGAGAAGAGAAAACCTTCCCCTGGAGGTGACACCCTGAATTTGGACTTCAAGCCTACTAGGCTGTGAGAGAATAAACTCTGTCTTTGTTAAAGCCATGTACTTGTAGTATTTCTGTTATAGCGGCACTAAATGACTAAAACAACTTCTAAAAAAAATCGGCCAGTGAAAATCTCATGAATAGCAGCAGAACATTGTCTGATACAGTGCCAGAAGATTAGTCTCACAGGTTGAAGTCACTCAAAATACGACTGAGGAAGAGCTGCCACCTCAAAGTAGAGTTGACTTTAATAACGTGGATGGAGTAAAGCTTTTGGTACCTTCATTTGCTCCTTGTGGCACAAAATGAGAAGAAACAGCTGAAACATCCATTAATAATTGGAATGTAGAATGTAGGAAGTATGAATCTAGGAAAATTGGAAGTTGTCAAAAATGAAATGGAACACATAAAGATTGATATCCTAGGCATTAGTGAGCCAAAATGGACTAGTATTGGCCATTTTGAATCAGAGAATCATATGGTCTATTATGCCAAGTGTCATGGATTGAACTGTGTTCCCCAAAAATATGTGTCAACTTGGCTAGGCCATGATTCCCAATACTGAGTGATTGTCTACCATTTTGTCATCTGATGTGATTTTCTTATGTGTTGTAAATCCTACCTCTATGATGTTAATGAGGTGGTATTAGCAGCAGTTATGTTAATGAGGCAGGACTCCATCTACAAGACTAGGTTTTGTCTTAAATCAATCTCTTTAGAGAAAGAGAGAAGCAAGCAGAGAGACAGGGGAACCTCCTATCACCAAGAAAGCAGCGCCAGGAGCAGATTGTGTCCTTCGGTCCTGGGGTTCCTGCACTGAGAAGCTCCTAGATCAGGGGAAGATTGATGACAAAGGACCTTCCCCTGGAGCTGACAAAGACAGAAAGCCTTTCCCTGAAGCTGGTACCCTGAATTCAGACTTCTAGCCTCCCAGACTGTGAAAGAAAAAATTTCTCTTTGTTAAAGTCATCCACTTGCCGTATTTCTGTTATAGCAGCACTAGATAACTAAGACAGAATTTGGTAATGGGAGTGGGGTACTGCTCTAACAGATACCTAAAATGTGGGAGCTGTTTTGAAACCGTGAATGAGCAGAGGCTGGAAGAGTTTTAAAGTGCCTAACAGTAAACGCTTAGATTGCCTTGAAGAGACTGTTGGTGGAATTATGGACGTCAAAGGCAAGTCTGGGGAGGGCTCAGAAGGAAACGAGGAGAGCTGTTACACTGGAGACTGCACAGCCAGAATGCTCATTAGAAGCAAGGGAGGGAGAGGAGGAGGGGACAGGTAGAGGGAGGGAGCGAGAAAAAAAATGGTAAAATACAGCAACATTTTTAATAATTGGAAATATATGTGGAAGGTGCCAGGCACTTCATTGTAGTATTCCTTCAACTTTCCTATGTCTTTGAAAAAAAACTGACAATGAAAATAAATGGGGCACAACGGTATAAAAATAAATATTTCCAGATGTGGTATATGTTCCCATTATAAAATACATTTCCAATAAAAATCTATAAAATATCACATACTAGTAATACATTTAAGAGGAAGCACCAGATTTGTGTTCTGCAAATTATGCACCAAAAAATTACTATTGTGTCCGAGGACGTCTGTGTATACTCACAGGAAACATGACAAATATATTTTATTTAATGCTTAATATTTTGTGTGGCTAATAAAACAAAAAATATTTAGTAACTACTCCTACAAATAGATACTTAGAAAACTTGCTGATAAGCAGTAGGTACAAACCTAACATGTATGTTCAAAATGGCGTATGTAGTTATAGATTTGGGCTAGAATTGAAAATCGCTTATATTTGAAACACGATTTTAAAATGGTAAATGTTTAAGAAATCCCAGTAAACACCTGGTGCCAAGTCCTCCACTGTATCACAGTGCTAATGCATAACATTAAGTGATTAAGTCTAATGACAACTTCCTCAGTTGGGTAATTGGGGAATCATCGTTAGATAAGAGTTTAATCGTAATAGAACAGAAGAGCAAAATAAAAAATAAGCATCATTACATTTGGATTGAAGAATTAAGGTTCTTTTTTTAAGCAGCAACAGATTGACCTGCTCAGGTAAACAAAAATGTCTGCATTTCCAGAGCCCCAGACAAGGGGTGCTATATCCCAGAATAAACAGGTCTAAGAAAAAAAAAAAGTCAGACATGTGTTTATGTGTGGCAGTGTGTTTAAAATCCCCATATACGGACGTCTAGGTCAACTGGCTTAACATAGTTTATAAAGAAAATTTTCTACATCTTACTTTGGTGAGTAGCGTCTGGAGTCTCAAAAGCTTGTGAGCTGCCATCTAAGATAGTCCACTGGTCTCAAATTAGTAAGGGAGAATGAAGAAAACCCAAAGACACAAGGGAAAGATTAGTACAAAGGACTAATGGACCACAAGTACCACAGCCTCCACCAGACCGAGTCCAGCACAACTAGATGGTGCCCAGCTACCATCACTGACTGTTCTGACAGGGATCATGACACAGGGTCCCAGACAGAGCTGGAGAAAAATGTAGAACAAAATTCTAACTCACAAAAAAAGACCAGACTTACTGACCTGACAGAGACTAGAGAAACCCTGAGAATATGGCCCTTCGGACACCCTTTTAGCTCAGTAATAAAGTCACTCCTGAGGTTCACCCTTCAGTCAAAGATTAGACAGGACTATAAAACAAAACGAGACTAAATGGGCACACCAGCCCCGGAGCAAGGACGAGAAGGCAGGAGGGGACAGGAAAGCTGGTAATGGGGAACCCAAGGTCGAGAAGGGAGAGTGTTGACATGTGGGTTTAGCAACCAATGTCACAAAACAATGTGTCTTAATTGTTTAATGAGAAACTAATTTGCTCTGTAAACCTTCATCTAAAGTACAATAAAAATAAATAAATAAAATCCCCGTATACGTAAGAGTAGACCATGATTGCCATTTGGCCTCTTCTTTAGCCCTGTGATTTTGAATGGATGTGATGTTCCAAACAATCAATGGCAAATTATGTAACAATTGTGATGTTATTGTTGTTGTTACAGTTATGATAGCACCTTTTGATTTATTTTTAAATATTTTATTGTGTTGTAGGTTAAAGTTTACACAGCAAATTAGGTTCCCCTTTAACAATTTTAATACAAATTGTTCCATGCCACTGGTTACAATTTTTACAATGTGTTAGCATTCTCATTATTTCCATTCTGTTTGTTCTGTTTCTATTTATCTAGCTTCCCTTCCCCTCCTTGCCTTCTCACCTTTGCTTTTGCGTAAATGTTGACCATTTGGTCTCATATAGATAATTATTTAATGGAGCACATTACTCATGGGTGATACTGTTTATTTTCTAAGCCAATCTATTATTTGGCTGAAAGGTGACCTGCAGAAATAGCTTCAGTTCCACGTTCAAAGGTTATTTTAGGGAGATAGTCTCAGGGGTTCCTCTAGTCTCTTGGCCCAGTAGGTCTAGCCTTTTTTAGGAATCTGAGTTTTGTTCTACATCGTTCTTCCATTCTGTCCAGGAACTTCTATTGTGTCCCTGGTCAGAATGGTCAGTAGTGGTAACCAGGCATCATCTAGTTCTTCTGGTTTCAGGTTAGAAGAGCTGTGGTTTGTGTGGGCTGTCTCGTGGACTAGTTTCTTCTTTGAGCCTTTGATTTCCTTCATTCTTTTTTGCTCCATATAAGTAGAGACCAATAGTTGTATCTTAGATGGCTGCTCACAAGCTTTTAAGACCCCAGACGCTACTCACCAAACTAGGATGTAGAACATTATCTTTGTGAACTATGTTATGCCAATTGACTAAGCTGTCCCCCGAGACTGTGGTCCCAAGCCTTCTGACCCAAAAAACCAATCCCATGAGTTGTCTGGATATGTCTAGGAAGCCTCCATAACTGTGCCCCTTATGTGCTTTAGTATATATATGGGTATATATGCAGCACATAAAAACGTGTATATACACATGCCTCCAGATACACCTATACATGCACGTGATAGCACCTTTTTAATGTGAAGTCTCAGACCCTTTGAGTACAAAAAGATTATCTGGTGGGGAATTTTCATCTATCAAGAAAGAAGTCTTAATAAATACCCCGAAATGTCTTCTAAATAAGTCATAACACTGCCTAACGGTCTCCTATATATCAGGGAAAGAGAAACATGCTTGTGCATCTACTTGTGAGCTTCTATACGAGTCCCACAATTTGGGCAGAATTTTGACTTCTTTTCCAGCCACTTGGTACTTTTCATCTCTTCCAGTGCCATCTGAATTACCCTCTTACCACACTTCTGCTCCAAAAGCTTTTTTCCGGCTTTATCTGCATGCCGGTATTCCTTCTGTAATGGCATTAGCTTCTCTAGAACATGAAGTGGAAAATTAACTTTCATAGATGTTTGCAAAGCTGAATAAAAGCCAATTAAAATCACCATACCCTTTGACTTGGTGGTGTCATTCCAAGCACTTTATCACAAAGAAAAAAACACCAGTTACACTGCTTTAGTTACATGCATCTCCACGCCTGTGACTAAAGGATAACTAAGTGTGGCAGAGCCATGTAATAGAATATTACTCATTCCCTAAAAGATTTTGATTTGGATGGCTATAGCCGAATTAAGATTCTCATGATGAAAATGAGAAAAAACGGTACGTGGGCTGTAACTATGTAAGAATGACGTAGGCACAAACGACAAAGAAAAACAGGGGAGCCACCAACATGACAATTTTGACTTTCCAGAGACAGCAGAATAATAAATCATATTTTCCTTTGATTATTGTTTACTAATGTTAATATGTTTGTGCAACTGATAGTACAAGGTAAAGAGGCAAAAGTTGAAACAAACATGTTTGCCCATTTCTCCACTGGGTCAGTGCCAGGTATTCTCCTCAGAATGAACGCAGTTGCACAAAGACACAAAAGTGCAATGGCATATGGGCACAGACTCTCTGCTCAATTCTGTACATAAGAGTCAGTGAATTAACTTTACCATCCTCCACTATACTTCGTAAAAGTGTTGAAAGGCTCTGCCTGTCAACCTGTTTTCCTTGATACTCTTCAACCTGGCTTCTATTCCACATTCACTAAACTCAAATGGAAATGACAATCTTCTCCAAAGGCCTTGCTTGTAGAAAAATGTGCCGCCTCCACAATTCTATTAACCTAATTTTCCCACATCATTTATTAATATCGAAGCTTTCTGTAAACTATTCCTTGGTTTCAGATTATTCAGTTTACATTCCCCATGTTCTTCGGAGGCCACTGCATCCCAGTTTGTGTGATGAGCATTTCCTGGAGCTTTCCACACTAACAAATACCTCAAGATGTGGGAGTTGCTTTGGAACTGGGCAGTGGGCAGAGGCTGAAAGAACTTGGAGGCACGTGATAGAGAAAGCCTAAATCACCATTTACAGACTCTTAGTGGAAATCTAGACTTTAAGGACCTGCTGGTGTAGGTTCAGAAGGAAGTGAGCAACATGTTACTGGAAAGTGGAGGAAGGAAGATCCTAGTTTCCACCCTTGTAGTGGCACAAAGCTTAGCAAAATTGTCTCCTACAGATATGCAGCAAGTAGAACCTATAAGCGATGGCTTTGATTATATAGTTAAGATTTCCAAGCAAAGTGTTGAGAATGCTGTCTGGTTTTTCTTGCTGTTTATAATACAATGAGAGAGGAAAGAGATACATTTGAGAGAAAAACTGTTAAGCAAAAAGGAAACAGGACTTGATGATTTTGAAAATTCTCAGCCTCCAGATGGCAAAGGATGCAAAACTTGGGAGGCACTGAATGTAATTTTATGCACAGGATAGATGTGAATCACTGGGGACCAGAGAGCAGGCTGCAGCAGACAAATCCTAGGGTGGCCCCCATGTTCACACCCTGTATAATCCTCCCCCTTGAGTGTTAGTGGGACCCGTGACTTGCTTCTAACCAACAGAATATGGCAAAGGTGATGGAATATCACTCCCTTTATTAAGTTGAGTAATATGGCTAAAGTGCTGGGATCTCACTCCCAATTATGTTACCTCATACAAGATTCCATCCTAGCAGACTGGAGAGAGAGACTCTCCTTGCTGATTTTGAAGAAGTAAGCTGCCATCATGTTTTGATCACCACCGTATACTCAGAACCTAGAACGGTGCTTGGCATATAAGTATCTGTTGAACTAAAATCACCATTAAAATGAAAAAGCCTTCTTTTCTGTCTTACCTTGTTTTCAAAGTTACAGTTCACACATCCCAACTTACCTGGCGTCATCTTACACGGAGAAATCCCATGGTAGGCCAGGCAGCACAGAGTACAGAAGACATAACTGCAGCCAGCACACATTCCCATCCTAGAGTCTGGCTCCTCTATCACAGGCAGCTGGCAGAACGGCCGGGGGCAAGTCACTACGTTCCCCATCAGGTCCAAGGAGGACTGGAGGAGAAGGTGGTCATAACGTGCAAATAATTCCTCTTGCACCAGTTCTTTAACCTGGAGGGAGACAGGACCAATAACAGGTTGAATGACTTCTCATCCAGTTCTAACTCTGATTCTACACCCAGGGAAATCCTTAAGATTCTGGTCCAGTTCAGGTGCACAGACATTTAAAACCCTGTCACTTCAAATTCCAAGCAAGTATGGCTGTCCTTTGCTTTGCTGTCGAATTGATTCCGACTCTTCTTAAATCCTATCAATAATCAGGTTAACCTGTCTAATGGGTGTGGGCCACAGACACTAAGCTCACAATAAGAAATGCTGGAGTCCTCATATAGGATGGTACTTCTGCAGGTTTACAAAGTAAATTCTCAGAATTAAAAATAACCCTTGTTCCAGCCAAGAACTGCTGATTCCAAGGCCAGCAGAGGGGGGTTACATTTCCTTAAACCCTAACGTGAGATCAAAGCAGCATTCTTGCTGGATATGGGGAACCAACTAAGAAATGGCTGCAGGCCTAGGAACATCCTGGTGAACCCCATAAAGGAAGCTCTTGAGAAGCAGGCTCCCACTGGGGAAACAGAATTGGGATGCAAGTTGCCAGCAGCATCAGTAGTTACCTGATTATGGGTAGCCACCGAAGGGCACTTTGGTTCTGGACAGTTGAGACAGTGAACCCGTCCATCCTTTATCTGGACCTCGAAATAGTCTTTCAGACAGACCCTGCAGTACACATGCTTGCAATCCAAGAAGTACATGCACTCACTGCCAAGCTTGATAGAGAAACAGATATTGCATTGGTGTGCTTTTTTGTTAAAGCACTTTTTCTGCTGAGCTTGATCAAAGTCCAAGACTTCCTGGAGCAGAGTTGACAATGATTTCACATCCACAGCTTCCTCTTCGCCTTTTTCAGAGTCAGTTGCTCCTCCAAGACATAACTCTCTTTTGGGAGGGGCTGCGGCTGTTCTTCTATTCATGTTTCCCTGAGAACCAAATTTGAGCTCAAAGGGAGAGGTGATGTTCAGACATGTGAGGGTCTCTTCCTTAAGAAATTGAATCCAGGCAAACAGGACTACGTTGCCACGGTGTTCTTCCCACAGATTGTCTAGGTGCTTGCAGAGAGCAGTTAGCTATGAGAAACAATGAAGACACCAGTGAGTTTGGAAAAGAAATAATATGTTGCTCTCAACACCTGACTTATCTTAAACTTTTTTTTTTAACCTGCTACTGAAATCCTAAAAACTTTAAAAACATAACTCTTCTCTTCTGTGATATATTGTGCTGAAGAAAAAAAATCCAACTATCTTATACATAATCTGTTCAGCAATGTGTGCCTGAACAGAACATAAAGTCAGAAAATACAAGAGGCACCATAAAAACCAGAGAAATGCAATCCCGATCCAAATATCAACAACATTCTTCAAAGAGATGGAAAAACTAATCATTGGCTTTGTATGGAGGGGGAAGAAGCCCCGAATAAGTAAAGCACTACTGAAGAAGAAGAATAAAGTTGGAGAACTCACAGTACCTGACCTCAGAACCTACTATACAGCTACAGTAGTCAAAACAGCCTGGTACTGGTACAAC
>NW_004444015.1:12471360-12548560 GCF_000243295.1 Trichechus manatus latirostris | reverse complement strand
GAGGGTTGACATGTTGTGGGGTTGTTAACCAATGTCATAAAACAATATGTGTACTACTGTTTCATGAGAAACTATTTGTTCTTTAAGCTTTCACCTGAAGTACGATAAAAAAAAAAAAAAACAGAGAAATGATGGAAAGAGTCTGCAAGTGCAGATTTAGAATAATTCAAATAAGAATACTGCCAATGGGGTATTTTTCTTCATTTACTTGTTTTATTTTAATATAAGTATACATCTTAAACAGAAACAAGAGAAATTGTTTTACAATGGAGTGTTTCAGATTGTTTGCTATTCTAGCCGTCTAGGTACCCTGGAATAATGATTCAAAATAAAACTGAAAATACTGCTGTTACGTTTAGACCCATAACAAGCCCCCAAAAGAGTTTGACTTTCATAGGCAAAGTTCACATTTTTCAGGTTAAACAATCAAAAGGTAATGCGGATTCAAGGGGGTTCTCTGCTCAATGGCTCACATTCAAGGTGTCAGCCGTGCTGGCCTGTCATCTGGAGGCTCTGGAGAAGAATCCCAGTTCCAAGCTCATTCAGCTTGTTGGCAGAATCCAGTTACCATGGTTATAGGTCTAAGATTGCTGTTTCCTTGCTGGCTGGCAGCCAGGAACCACCTTCATCTCCTAGAAGCCACCCACATTCCTTCTTATGGGGCCCTTTCCATCATCAAAGCAGCATCGGCATGTCACATCCTTCTCATGCTTTGAACCTCTCTAACTTCCTCTATTGCCTTTTCTTCCTGCCTTCCTATACTTTCTTCCTCTTCTGCCACCAGCCGAAGGAAGTCTTCTGCTTTTAAGGGCCCATGTAATTAACTAGGTAAGTCCCTGGGTGGCGCAAACAGTTTAGTTTCCAGCTGCTAACCAAAAGGTTGGTGGTTCAAATCCACCCAGAGGCACCTCAGAAGAAAGGCCTGGCAATCTACTTCCAAAAAATCAGCCACTGAAAATTCTATGGAGCACAGTTAAACTCTGACACACATGGAGTCTCCATGAGTTGGAATCAACGTGACAGCAACTGGTACTGGTACTGATGATTAATTAGACCCACCCAGATGATCTCTGCTTTTTAAAATCAATTATGCTCCATAACATAACACAGTCACAAGTTTTGGGAACTACCGGGGTATCGAATTTTGGAGATTAGGGGATGTGAAATCTTGGGGGACATTCCCAGAAATTCCACCTACCACAAATTCTATTTTTTTCATGCACTGAATTTAAGATCATCAGGTCTGTCTTCAACAAAGGATGATTTCTTTTAAGTACCTAAAAATGGGTTTGAAAAATAATTATTGAAGTTAGATTCTAACCTGGGTCAGTGACAGCCACTTGCCACTAAGGGTGAATGTAGGTGGGGAGTTGGATGGATAATCCAGCGGCAGTTCAAAGTTCAGCACAAGGGGAGGCAGAAAGCAAATCACATATTCGTTGCCATTATTGTGGAGATCATCTGCTGGATTGCCTGGACCAAAAACAAAGATTCAAAGGATTGGTTGGTCGACAATTGAGTGCTAAGCAGTGCTCAGGAAAGGCTTAACTCTCCCAATAGATGGGAAAAATCCTCCACCAAAGCACAATCCACCCTCAAATTTTAATCCCACTGCCAATCCCTTAGGAAAAAAGAAGTCTTCTTGGAAGCACTTCAAAATAAACTAAGCGGAATAAAAGTCATAACAGACATAACATTTTCTTTTTTGTAATTGAGATATACCTCACATACTATGAAATTAATCCTTTTAAAGTGTACACTTCTGTGAGTTTTAGTATATTCGCAGAATTGTGCACCACTATCTGATTTTAGAATATTTTGTCAAGCCCCCCTGCAAAAAAACCTAACTGCATTAGCACTTACACCCAACTACCCCTTCTTTCCAGCACTTGGCAACCCTACTCTAGACATTTCATATAAGTGGAATCATACAATATGTAGCCCCTTGTGTCTGGCGTCTTTCACTTAGCATAGTTCTGTCAAGGTTCATCACTGTTGTAGCATGTATCATTACTTCATTCCTTTTTATAGCTGAATAATAGTTCACTGTATTGACAGACCACGTTTTATTTTATCCATTCATCAACTGATAGACATTTGTTTCCACATTTTAGCTATTATGAATAGTGCTGATATGATCATTTGTGCATGAGTTTTTTGTCTGAACGTAAGTTTTCGTTTCTCTTGGGTATATTCTTAAGAGTGGAATTACTGGGCCATGTGGTAACTCTATGTTTAAACTTTTGAAAGTTTGTGGCACTGGTTACACAAGTCTGTGATTTTACTAAAAAGCATTCACTTGCACATTTTAAATAGGTGAATTGTATGGTATGATAATTATATCTTGATAAAGCTTTTATAATAAATAAATAAGAGTACATAATTGACTTACTGCTCACAAATATCTTGAAATTTTGTGGCAAATCCAAGTAGATTCTGATTTCTCCACCTCGGATACACTCTGCTCTTTTAAATTCATCTCCATCATAAATGCTTGCCAATGCCAGCAATTCATCTTCCTGAGCCTCTAGGTCTTCGGATGACATTTGTTTAAATTTCTACGGGCTAAAGACACTAAAGACAGTCATTCAAAAACTGAAGAACAGACAACAAGGCATGGTAAAGGCTGTCAAAGAAAACTGCACCAAACAATGTTAAACAGGCAAGGATGACTTTATTCAAGGCTACCACAATAAGGGAAGGAAAACAAAAGTAAGTTTGAACTCAACTCTGCTAAAGCAGAGGGCAAGAGAGTTTTTAAGGACTAGGGTGAACTAATGGAAAAGTACTGGAAGACGTTAGGGTTAGGTTAAGCAATGGTGAGTTCATCACATGAGCTTATCTCCTGAGTTTACTGTTAAGGTCAGATGGAACGTGTTCCTCTGGATTCTGTAAGGATCAAGGAGAGGGGGAGATAAGCAGCTTAGAGTCAGACAGAAGCCTGCCTAAAGTTTAGTCAAGCTGGAGGGAACATTAAGGAACTCAAAAACAAAACAAAACAAAACTCACATATAAGAAAACTACCTCAAAATTAGCCAAAAAAAAAAATTAATCAATATTCTCATTCTTTTGCTAAGCAGAAAACAGGGTGACCTTGCATTCCCTTTTTATGCAATAGCAACAGTCCTTTAGAACAATACTTACATGTGCTTCTAAATGATGACTTGGATCAGTTAGGTATATTAGGAAAATTACAACATACATTTTCAAAAGATTTTTGGAAAAGGACAAATCCCAAGTCACTTTGTATTCTCCAAGCTATCTAGAAAAGTGCCCTGCTTACTACAGGCATCTATACATACAGAGTAATATAAAGCAACATTATTCTTAAAAATAAATGAATTTTTATTACTAGCTCCTAGTAATTTTTCACCTAAGGCTTTTTCGTAAGAATTGGGAGTAGTCTGTGACCTTTTAAGGTCATCTTCAATAGTAGCCTATGTGGCTTTTTCAAACCAAAGAGTTGTACCTCCCAGGCCTACCAACAAATGAGTAAGTTGATACAAATCAGGGAATCTGGGAGAGTAAGTCCCTAATACTATTCTCAATTAATTGGAGAAATTTTTTCGTTCCTTCTTTGGACTGGGGAAGTCCTTGACAATAGCATCTAGTTCTGATCAAGCCCAAGTTTTAAAAATGATCTCTTTGATGGAAGAAGTGGGGGGAGATCACTGGATGAGGGGGAGGTCGCCCAGGGAACTGGGTTGTAAGAGGAAATGGAGGAAGTGAAGCAGGAGTTCAGGGAGGACAGAGTATAAGGGCTTGGCGGGGAGAAGGCCAATCTGGGATAGGTCCAGGATATGGAAGGACTCTGGAAGGAGAGAGGTCAGAAGGGGATAAAGAAGGAAGTACGGATGGTGGAGAGGGAGGGTCAAAGGACTTCTGAATGCATTCTTATAAAACTGTAATGGTCTGATTTAAGTTAGATTTAGTTTCTCTTCTCTTGGCTTCCTCATGTCAAGAAATGTAAGCAGACTACTGAGAGTCAAAAATCTTGGAGCCCTTTTTCTCCAAGTGTAGGCAAATCCCAGGAGCCCCAAAGTAGCCATTACAGTTTTGGGGAGTCATTAGTGAGATCATGTCATTGAGAAAGAAAGAGGACAGAGCTAGCACCACAGTGGCAGAGCATGTAGTCAGTGGGTGTTTTGGAAGGAGGGAGGACCCAACGAGTGAGAGTTTCCCATTTTGAAACAAAGGATCAAATAAAAAACAAATGTGATCTCAGTATACAAAAAGAGTACTCTAAAAATCAAAAGAATCAAAGTCAAGTCTTTATTTACCGTGCTTCCACGGAGGGAAGTCTGGAGCAGAGGGTCAAGAGTCAATTAATAAGGAGTGAAGACAAAGACTTCAGTGGTGTGCACCTGGGGTCCTGGGTGAGAGGTCTGGGGGTCCAGTTATAAATCCAATCCTATGCAAGTCACAACACTAGAACTGTCAAAGAAAATTGCACCAGACAACGTTAAACAGGCAAGGATGACTTTATTCAAGGCTACTGAAATAGGGGAGAGAGGCCAGAACTACATCTGAACTCAACTTCACTGAAGCAGAGGGTGGGAAGGTTTTAAATGACTGATGAGCTAATAGAAAAGTATTGGAGGACATTAGGGGGAGGTTAAGCAATGGTGTGTGTTGATCACATGGCGTTATCTCCTGACCTTACTGTTAAGGCAGATGGAACATGTTCCATCCAGATTCTGTAAGGGCCAGGGACAGAGGGATGTAAAGGGCCTAGAGTCAGAAAGAAGCCTGCCTAAAGTTTAGTGACGATAAAGGGAACCTGAAGGCTGTCTAGACTGAGGTTCCCTGGGTGGTGCAAGTGGTTTGCACTCAGTTACTAACTGAAAGGTTGGCAGTTCGAACCCACCCAGCAGCACCATGAAAGAAAGGCCTGGCAATCTGTTTCCATAACGATACAGCCGAGAAAACCCTATGGAGCTCAGTTCTATTCTGTAACACATGGGGTAACCATGAGTCGGAATCAACTTGACAGCAATGGGTGTGGTTTTAGTTTTTTTTAGGTCAAGGGACTGAAAAGAAAAAAATCTCACAATTAACCACAAAGAATTAATCAATTCTTGCCCTTTTGCTAAGATGAAAACAGCAGGTTTAGCTAACATTCCCTTTTTATGTAATAGCAACAGTTTTTTTTTTTAAGATACTTATGTGTCCTTCTAAATGATGACTTTGATCAGTTAACTATATTAGGAAAATTACAACATACACTCTTAAAAGATTTTTGGAAAAAGACAAATCCCAAGTCACCTTGTACTCTCCAAAGAATTTAGCAAAGTGTCTTGCTTACTGCTGTTGTTGTTGTCAGGTGCCGTCAAGTCGGTTCCGACTCATAGCAACTCCATGTACAAAAGGACAAAACACGGCCCAGTCCTACGCCATCCTCACAATCATTGCTATGCTTGAGCCCATTGTTGCAGCCACTGTGTCAATCCATTTCATTGAGGGTCTTCCTCCTTTTTGATAACCCTCTACTTTACCAAGCATGGTGTCCTTCTCCAGGGACTGATCCCTCCTGATAACATGCGCAAAGTATGTGAGACGTAGTCTCGCCATCCTCGCTTACTACAGGCATCTATATCTAGCTATATACAGAAAGTAATAAAAAGTAAATGAATTTCTAAAACCACTTGAAATCCCTAAATGATGCTAAAAGACCAGATTCTACGTAAGAAAGTCAGGTAACTGCAAGCAGCAAAATGGCATCATGCTTTTTAATGGTAAAGGCAGTCTCCAGGTTACGAACGTCAGACTTACAGGAAATGTCAGACTTAAGGACAACTCAAACTCGTACTTGCCCTTTAATGTCATGTAAATTTGCTCTCACTTTGAAATGACTAAACCAACCCCTACTCGCAACAAATTCTTCATCACAATCACCTTCACTTGCTGCACGTGCAGCTTTTAAGTCACTGAAAAGTCTTCAAGCTTTTTCTTGCACTAAACCTCCCCCCCCAGAAAAAACCAAACAAACAAACCAAATCCGTTGCCGTCAAGTCGATTCTGCCTCATAGTGACCCTATAGGACAGAGCAGAACTGCCCCATGTGGTTTCCAAGGAGCAGCTGGTGGATTCGAACTGCCGACCTTTTGGTTAGCAGCCATAGGGCTTAACCACTGTGCCACCAGGGCTCCTTCCGGCACTAAAGTAAGGCTAAATAGGAAGCAGATGTACCTGTTTCGCCTTACCTACAAATTCGACTTAAAGACTTAAAGATACAGGAACGAATTTCATTCGTAAGCCAGGGACTACCTGTATACTGAATTTTATCAAATCTAACTACATAAGTTGCAAGATATACTTATTTTAGGTAAAAAAAAAAAAAAAACCACTTTCAATTAAAATGTACATCATTGCTTTCTTAACACACTGACTACAAGATGCATCCCAATTTCAGAAAATATAAATGTGCATCTTAGACTCTATGAAGAGCAGAACTTAAAAAAAAATAACCTAAAATAAATAAATTGCCACTCAGTTGTTAGGAATACTGCTGCATTTGCAAGTAGGTACCAATGTAATTAATTTCTTTTAAAACTGATATTACCAAAGGTGCCTCACATTATTAATTTTAACAAGTTCATTTTAAGTGATCCTATTACAATTTTCCCCCAAACACATGATAATGACTTTGCTTATGCTTCATCTTTGATACGTGTTGACATGGTCGATGAAAGGTGATTTAGTACCTGTCAGTTATACCACCAATACCCACTACAGTCTGGGATTCAGTTGAGAAAGGCTGGAATTCCTGGATAATCCTATTTATTCTTTAGTCAATGGAGGTGAAATTGCCAAAGCTGAACCAGAAGCTGAAATGGGGCCTTTAGCAGCTATACCATGGAAATCCTGATATTTGCAGAAAAAGTGTATGCAGAAAATGTTAAGAACTTCTCCAAATTTAAATTCTGAATTCCCCGCTTCACTGATTTAATTGAAACGAGTATAAATGCACGCTAAACTCTAACCCGCAGCCCCACTTTACTCTCTTCAGGCAGTATGAGCACCTCCGTGTGTTTAAGGGGCGTTTGTCCTCAGCAATAATCAAGGCCACCCTCTACAAAATGGAATTGCACATGCCTGTTCCACTCACTCCTAAAACCTTTACTATTTAAAAAACAAACAAACAAACAGTTGCCATGGAGTCAATTCCAACCCATGTGTGTCAGAGTAGATTTTGGAAGCAGACTGCCAGGCCTTTCTTTCAAGGTGCCTCTGGGTGGCTCAAACCGCCAACCTTTCTGTTAGCAGTCAAGCGCTTAACAGTTTTCGACACCCAGGGATTCCCCTTTACTATTCACAGGGCTGGGCACAAAAATGCATAACAAAGACAGTAGGCAAGGGTCTCTGCCCTCAGGGGGCTTTCAGGCTGCTCAAGGAGATGAGTTTTGTAATTCAAGGCAGATTGTAGCAAGGAACAAAGGGGGTTACAAGCAAACCTGCATGTAAAGAATCTTCTTATAAATGTCTGTAATCTCCTTGGTAGGGGGTTGAAGAGAGAACAAGAGTAGACTACATAAGGCAAATTATTTAATTTGATGCTTGATCAGCCTCCATGTAAAGATGAATGTTAAAGTAATAAGTGTCAAGGTGTCTGAAATTTACCTACAAATTTTACAGCAACAAAACAAACAAGCAAAACCGCATATGCACATGCAGATATAAAAAAGAAATCTAGCAAAATGTTACCAAGATTTGAACCTATATGGTAGGTATACATGTGTATACCGTTCACTCTTTGGACTTGAAAAATGAAATTTTTCATTAAAATTTTTTTTGAAAAGAAATTGAAGGTATAAACAAACTAAGTATATAAACCAAAGAGCTTTACATTTAAGTATAACTGCTAAAACTGGAGAAATAAAGACTCTCTAGTCTTACCTCACTAAATACACGTTTATTGCCACACCAAGAGCATTGCCTAAAATATCTACTCTCGAACCCCGGGGTTATATGGCAAAAGGGCCAAAGCAAGGCATTAAAAGTCAGAACAAAGAGCTCCGGGTAAAGATTATCCCACACCTAACTGCCTTGGGATTTTTTTAAAGCACTGATGACCCTACCCAAGGCTAACTTTGTCCACTTCTAGAGAATTTTCCATCTCCCCGCAAGGGCGGGCGGCAAGCCTCGTGTTTCGCAATAAGTTCTCCCAACCGAACACACTGAAATTCTTAGACTAAAGACAAGTTCGCCACGGGGGACGGGGCCCTCTGGAAAGTTATGCAGAAAACACTGCAAATGGGAACAACCAGTAAGCCCTCCCTCTCCCCCAGCCCCCACCACCTGTGGGCCTCGTACTATACGCTCACCTCTCTAGCGGCCATGAACAGTGCCACGCACTCCATCAGGGCCGTGGTCCGTACCCAGGAACCTTCCGACAGCACCCCCTACCACAGCCTAAAGGTTCCGCCCTACACAGAGTGGAGACCCTCGGGGAGGAGGAGGCAGGCGTCATCACTCTCCATGTTCCATTGGCAGCACCCGCCCTCCCCCTTTGCCCGTGCCAGGCTTGGATGGTGCAGCCAGGGTAACTGGGTGACTGTCCTAGCTCAACCACTTGCTGTGTGACCTTGACTTTTCCAATAATATGCTGCATATATTTCAGAGTTATCTCTGAGGTGAAGCTGAAATGGGGACTTGAATAGATATTCCGTGGAAATCCTAACATGTGCAGAAAAATAGTATACGCAGAAAATGTTAAGAACTTCTCCAAATTTAAATTCTGAATTCCCAGTTTCACTGATTTAATTGAAACATGTACAAATGCACGATGAATCCTAATCCACAGCTTCACATTACTCTTCAGTCTGAGCACCTCTATGTGTTTAATGAGAGCCCTAGAATCATTTTCAAGACCCCTGTTCTTAGGAAAGAGGTAATAATCCTCTCAAAGTGTGGCTTGGAGGAAGAGAAAAAAATTATGACTCCCTGAAACAATAAATGGCCAGCCATTGTGTGGTCCAGCATTCCCCTGAAACATTAGTTGTTATAAAGTGGACCACAAAGATAGGCGTGTTGATTCTAGGTCAGTGACAATGATTGTTCTCTCAAGGGAGGTCCTGATTGGTCCCAGATAAGCAAGGTGCTCCTATTCCTGGGTGAACGATGCAATGATGATCCATGCAATAGGATAGGATAGTTTGCTGGAGGGTGGGGGCAGAGGTTTCTGGCCAAAGGTACTTCATTCCTAAGAGAGACATTCAACAAAAGAGAGGCTTTACTTCCGCTGGACACTGTCTTGTGTGTTTTGAAGGCTGGGGAAGCTGGATAGAGGTCAAAGCTGATGCTTGGAGGATAACAAAGCAGGACACAAAGAAGCTGGACCTTTAACTGCATGGCTGAAGCCCTGAATTAACCAGCCCTGGAGTTTTGCCCTACTGCTGGACTTTATAAGTGACATAATAAATTAGCTCATTGTTTGAGCCTGGTGCTGGGATTTGGGAGTTCTTAGGATGATTGGAATGCAAGGAGGTGCAGGAGGTTAAGGTGCAGTTGGTGGATGTTTAGGAGCTCTAGCCTGTTAACTCCACATCCAGCCAACTTAAGTGTTGGTTTTGCTGTGTCTTTATAACACGATTTTATTAATTGGGCACCTGGCTTGTCAGACACTGTTCACGTATTTATGCATATTTCTTTCCAGTCTTCTTTCCATGCACTTTTAATATGACTGAGATAATGCCGGTGTCAAATAAAACATATTTGGACTTAGATAAAGAGAGATTTGATTCAGAAGAGAGAATATTGCAATAAGGAGATATTCATTAAGACTATCTCTCTTTGTTTTGTAACAGCTTTATAGAAATATCAGTCACATAACATAAAATTCTCCCTTTAAAAGTGTACAATTGATTGGTTTTTAGTATTGAGGTATAGTGGATTACTTTATATGGCCCTTCTAGCCATGGTCTTGTGACTCCCACAAAATGATTGGGTGGGACTATGCAAATAAGGTGCTTATGGCCCACCAAGGGCAATGGACACTTTTGCTAGGTGCATGGAACCCTTGTGGGGATTGTTGTTGTTGCTAGGTGCCATCAAGTTAGTTCCGACACATAGTGACCCCACATACAACAGAACAAAAACACTGCCCGGTCTCGTGTCATCCTCACAATTGTTGTTATGCTTGAGCCCATTATTGTAGCTACTGTGTCAGTCCATCTCATTGAAGGTCTTCCTCTTTTTTGCTGACCCTCTACTTTACAAAGCGTGATGTCCTTCTCCAGGGACTGATCCCTCCTGATAACATGTCCAAAGAATGTAAGACATAGTCTCGCCATCCTTGCTTCTAAGGAGCACTCTGGCTGTACTTCTTCCAAGACAGATATGTTCGTTCTTTTGGCAGTCCATGGTATATTCAATATTCTTCGGCAACACCACAACTCAAAGGCATCAATTCTTCTTCAGTCTTCCTTATTCATCATCCAGCTTTCACATGCATATGAGGCGATTGAAAACACCATGGCTTGGGTCAGGTGCATCTTAGTCCGTAAGGTGACATCTTAGCTTTTTACGATTTAAAGAGGTCTTTTGCAGCAGATTTGCCCAATGCAACGCATCGTTTGATTTCTTGACTCCTGCTTCCAAGGGTGTTGATTGTGGATCCAAGTAAAATGAAATCCTTGACAACTTCAATCTTTTCCCCGTGAATCATGATGTTGCTTATTGGTCCATTTGCGAGGATTTTTGTTTTCTTTATGTTGAGGTGTAATCCATACTGAAGGCTGTGGTCTTTGATCTTCATCAGTAAGTGCTTCAAGTCCTCTTCGCTTTCAGCAAGCAAGGTTGCGTCGTCCGCATAATGCAGGTTGTTAATGAGTCTTCCTTCAATCCTCATGCCCCGTTCTTCTTCATATAGTCCAGCTTCTCGAGTTATTTGCTCAGCATACAGATTAAATAATTATGGTGAAAGGATACAACCTGACACACACCTTTCCTGACTTTGAATCACGCAGTATTCCCTTGTTCTGTTCGAATGACTGCCTCTTGATCTCTGTACAGGTTCCAAATGAGCACAATTAAGTCTTCTGGAATTCCCATTCTTTGCAATGTTATCCATAATTTGTTACGATCCACACAGTTGAATGCCTTTGCATAGTGAATAAAACTCAGGTAAACATCTCTCTGGTATTCTCTGCTTTTAACTGGGATCCATCTGACCTCAGCAGTGATATCCCTCATTCCGTGTCCTCTTCTGAATTTGGCTTGAATTTCTGGAAGTTCCCTGTCGATGTACTGCTGCAACCATTTTTGAATTATCTTCAGCAAAATTTTACTTGCATGTGATATTAATGATATTGTTTGATAATTTCCACATTCGGTTGGATCACCTTTCTTTGCAATAGGCATAAATGTGGATCTCTTCCAGTCAGTTGGCCAGGTATCTGTCTTCCAAATTTCTTGGCTTAAATGAGTGAGCACTTCCAGCGCTGCAACCGTTTGTCGAAATATCTCAGTTGGTATTCCGTCAATTCCTGGAGCCTTGTTTTTCGCCAATGCCTTCAGTGCAGCTTGGACTTCTTTCTTCACTACCATCGGTTCCTGATCATATGCTATCTCCTGAAATGCTTGAACATCGACCAGTTCTTTTTGGTATAGTGGCTCTGTATATTCCTTCCATCTTCTTTTGATACTTCCTGCGTCGTATAATATTTTCCCCATAGAATCCTTCAATACTGCAGCTCGAGGTTTGAATTTTTTTTTTCAGTTCTTTCAGCTTGAGAAATGCCGAGTGTGTTCTTCCCTTTTGGTTTTCTACCTCCAAGTCTTTGCACATGTCATTATAATACTTTACTTTGTCTTCTCGAGCCACCCTTTGAAATCTTCTGTTCAGCTCTTTTACATCATCATTTCTTCCATTTGCTTTAGCTACCCGACGTTCAAGAGCAAGTTTCAGAGTCTCTTCTGACATCCATTTTGGTCTTTTCTTCCTTTCCTCTCTTTTTAATGACCTCTTGCTTTCTTCATGTATGATGTCCTTGCACAACTCATCTGGTCTTCAGTCATTAGTGTTCACTGCATCAAATCTATTCTTGAGATGGTCTCTAAATTCACATGAGATATACTCAAGGTCATACTTTGGGTCTCGTGAACTTGTTCTAAATTTCTTCAGTTTCAACTTGAACTTGCATATGAGCAATTGATGGTCTGTTTCACATTTGGCCCCTGGCCTTGTTCTGACTGATGATATTGAGCTTTTCCATCATCTCTTTCCACAGATGTAGTCGATTTGATTCCTGTATATTCCATCTGGTGAGGTCCACGTGTATGGTCGCCGTTTATGTTGTTGAAAAAAGGTATTTGCAATGAAGAAGTCATTGGTCTTGTAAAATTCTATCATGTGATCTTCAGCATTGTTTCTCTCGCCAAGGCCATATTTTCCAACTACCAATCCTTCTTTGTTTCCAACTTTTGCATTCCAGTCACCAGTAATTATCAATGTATCCTGATTGCATGTTCGATCAATTTCAGACTGCAGAAGTTGGTAAAAATCTTGTTTCTTCAACTTTGGCATTAGTGGTTGGTGCGTAAATTTGGAGAATAGTCATATAAACTGGTCTTCCTTGTAGGTGTATGGATATTGTCTTATCACTGACAGCATTGTACTTCAGGACAGATCTTGAAATGTTCTTTTTGATGATGAATGCAACACCATTCCTCTTCAAGTTGTCGTTCCCGGCATAGTAGACCATATGATTGTCTGATTCAAAATGGTGAATACCAGTCCATCTCAGCTCAGTAATGCCTGGGATATCGATGTTTATGCGGTCCATTTCCTTGTTGAGGACTTCCAATTTTCCTAGATTCATACTTTGTACATTCCATGTTCCAATTATTAATGGATGTTTGCAGCTGTTTCTTCTCATTTCGAGTTGTGCCACATCAGCAAGTGAAGGTCCCGAAAGCTTCACTCTATCCTGGTCATTAAGGTTGACTGTACTTTGAGGGGGCAGCTCCTCCTCAGTGGTCTTTTGAGTGCCTTCCAACCTGAGAGACTCATCTTTTGGCACTATATCAGACAATGTTCCACTGCTATTCATAAGGTTTTCACTGGCTAATTCTTTTCAGAAGTAGACCGCCGTGTCCTTCTTCCCAGTCTGTCTTAATCTGGAAGCTCTGCTGAAACCTGTCCATCATGGGTGACCCTCCTGGTATTTGAATACTCATGGCATAGCTTTCAGCATCACAGCAACATGAAAGCCCCCACAGTACGACAAACTGACAGTTTAAAATCTCAGGAACCACTTCTAAGATTGACAGGACTACTGCTTATGACCATTGCACTTTGCTATGTAGTACTGATGGGACTTTTTTGTCCTGTTTGCTAAAGAACCTTTACCAAGGTATCAGGAGCAATGCCACTGCTAGCATACCTTCCTCAGTTAAAAAAAAAAAAAAACCTTTTGGAAAATATCCCACTCTGATATGTAGAGTACTGATGAATGCTATTGCTCCAGAGTATGCTGCTTATCATTGGATTGATAATCACATTAACCTAATAAACCCAGCACATGGAATAAACAGCAAAGGCAAAGAACTACAAACTTGGGAGTGGATATATGGCAAAACTCCAAAGTTCAGTATAAATACTTCCTTTAATGTCTTAGATTGACAGTCACACTTAGAAAGTAAAGTATACATAGACATAAAGAATGGAAGAATTGTGGGAGTGGGGCCGTGCAAATAAGGTCCATGTAACACTTGTAGGGGATTGGTCAGTTTTGCCATCCTTCTAGGTTTAAAGGGAGCCAATCCTGGGTGGGGGGTGGGGTGGGGTGCTCACTATCATCAAGAAGAAGAGCCAGGAAAGGAGCACGTCCTTCGGACCTGGGGTCCCTGCACTGAGAACCTCCTAGACCCAGGAGACAGAGAGAGCTATAACACTGAAGACAGCACCAGACAGCAGCAACACAGGACCAGCAGGCTAGGCTCTCTAACCCATGGAGAGAGAAAGCTGAGGCTTCCTGGTGGAGTGGGGTGCGTCTGGGCACTTACCAGCAGAGCTAAAGAGCTTTGTAACACTTACGCAAGCAGGCAGAGGCCAGGCCTGAGCGGGGGCAGAGGCCAGGCTGAGAGTTCAGGGCCCAGGCCGAGAGGAGGACCCAGTGGCAGCAGCTGAGAAGAAGCTGTCCTGGTTGAAGAACTGTATCCTGAGTTGATCCTGTTACCTCCAAGTTGATGCTGAATTGTAACCTGTTACTAGCCTAATAAATCCCATAATCGTGAGTATGGTCTGTGAGTTGTATAGCCATTGCAAAGAATTACTGAACCCAGCAGAGAAGTAGAGAGTGCCATGGGAGGGATAGCGAATGTCAGAATTGGTAAAAAGGTTAGAGAGTGGAGGTATGTCTGACCTCCACTTTGTAGGAATCAGCTTTGGGCTGATGTTGATCTTGATTCTCCTTCCCCCTCATGAAGTTAAAGGACCTCTGACACAATGCCATTTTTACAAGTATATTCACAGAGTTGTGCAATCATCACCTTTATCTAATTTTAGAATAGTTTCATCACACCAAAAAGAAACACCATACCCTGTAGGAGTTACTACCTCCAGCCTCTTGTACCCAGTAATCTAGTTCCTGTTTTTATGAATTTGCCCAAATCTAGACATTTCATTTAAATGAAATCATATAATATGTGGCCTTTTGAGACTGGCTTCTTGCATTTGGCATAATGTAATCAGGTTTGTCCATGTTGTAGCATGGTCACTCCTTTTTTATGGCTGAATACTATTCTGTTGTATTCCATTTTGTTTATCCATTCATCAATTGATGGACACTTGGGTTGTTTCTACTATTTGGTTATTATTACTAATGCTGCCATGAACATTCATGTACAAAGTTTTGTATGGACATATGTTCTCATTTCTCTTGGGTATATATCTAGCAGTGGAATTGTTGAGACATATGATAACGCTATGTTTAACATTTTGAGGAACTGTTAAACTATTTAACAAAGCAGCCACGCCATTTTACAGTCCCAATAACAATGCTTGATGGATCAAATTTCTCCATGTCTTCAACAACACTTATCATTTTAATTTTTGTCATCGTAGTGAGTGTGAAGGAGCCCTGGTGGCACAGTGGTTAAAGTGCTTGACTTCTAACCAAAAGGTCAGTGGTTTGAACTCACCAGCTGCTCCTCAGGAGAAACATGTGGCAATCTGCTTCTGTAAAGATTTACAGCCTTGGAAACCCTATGGGGGAAGTTCTACTCTGTCCTATAGGGTCACTATGAGTCGGAATCAACTTGACAGCAATGGGAGTGTGTGTGAAGTGGTATCTCATTGTAGTTTTTATTTGCATTTCCCTACTTAATAAAAGCTGAAGATCTTTTTTCATGTGCTTATCGGCCATTTGTACACCTTCTTTGAAGAAGCTTCTGTTTAAGTCCTTTTCCCACTTTTTAATTGGGATTTTTATCTTTCTATTGTTGAGTTATAAGTGTTCTTCATATATTCTGGACACAAGTGCATTCTCAAACATATGATTTGGAAATGGTTTCCTCCATTCTTTAGGATGTATTTTCACTTTCTTGATGGTGTCCTTTGAAGTATGAAATTTAAAAATTTTGATGCTCAATTTATTTTTTTCTTTAGTAGTTATGTTTTCAGTGTCATATCTAAGAAACCATTGCCTAACTCAAGATCATAAAGATTTAGTCCTATGCCTTCTTCTAAAAGTTTTATAGTTTAGCTTTGATATATAGGTCTATGGTAGATTTTGAGTTAATTTTTTTATATGGTGTGAGGCAGGGGTCTAACTTCATTCTTTTGCATGTGGATATCCATTTATAGAAAAGACAATTATTTCCACTAATTTTTTGGCATCCTTGTCAAAAATCAATTAACTGTAAATAGAAAGGTTTATTTCTGGACTTTAAATTCAATTCCTCTAATCTGTGATGTCTATTCTTATACCAGTACCACACTGTCTTGATTACTGTAGCTTTGTAGTACATTTTGATATCAGAAAGTGTGAGTTCTCCAACTTTGTTCTCTTTGTTCAAGATTGTTTTGGCCATGCTGGGTTCCTTGCATTTACAGATGAGTTCCAGGATTAATTTGTCAATTTCTACAAAAAGTTCAGCTGGGATTTTATAGGGACCGTACTGAATCTGTAGATAAATTTAAGGAGTGTTGCCATGGTATTAGTTTCCTATTGCTGCTATAACAAAATCACCACATCCTTGGTGACTTGAAAAAATCCACAGATGTATCATCTTACAGTTCTAGAGGTCAGAAGTCTGAAATTGGTCTCACTAGGCTAGAATTAAGGTGTCTGCAGGACTGCATTCCTCTCTGGAAGCTCTAAAGGAGAATCCAATTCCTTGCCTGTGCCCACATTCCTTGGCTCATGGAACCTTTCTATCTTCAAAGCCAGCAATGGCTGCTTGAGTGTTTCTCTTATTGCATCACTCTGGCACTGACTCTCCTGTTACCCTCTTTCTCTTGTGATTACATCAGGTCCACTTGGATAATTATATTAGTTTCCTAGGACTGCCATAATACGGTACCACAAACTTGGTGGCTTAAAACAACTGAAATTTATTCTCTCACAATTCTGGAGGCTAGAAATCCAACCATAGTCCAAGTAGAGTGCTAAAAAATACAGAGAAATGAGGCTCAGCATGTGGAGGGAAGACAGACATCAAACAAACAATAAAGAATGAATAAACAATGCAAAGCAAGAAGGGCTCGGTTTTAGATTAAATTGTGTCCCCTCAAAATATGTGTTGGAATCCTAACCCTTATACCTGTGGATGGAATCTTGTTTGGAAATAGGGTTTTCTTTGTTATTTTAATTAGATCATACCCAAGTAGTGTGGATTCTAAATCTAATCAGGGCAATGCACCATGGCAAGATCGGGGCAGGTAAGAGGGGCAGAAGGGTGGTAGTGAAACAAACAAACAAAAAAACCAAACCTGATGCCGTCAAGTTCATTCCAACTCATAGCAACCCTATAGGACAGAGTAGAACTGTCCCAAGGAGCAGCTGGTGGATTTGAACTGCTGACTTTTTGGTTAGCAGCCGTAGCTCTTAACCACTGCTCCACCAGGGCTCCGTGGTAGTGAGAAAAAAAACCAAAACCAAACCTGTTGCCATCGAGTCGATTCCGACTCATAGCGACCCTATAGGACAGAGTAGAACTGCCCCCATTGAGTTTCCAAGGTGCTCCTGGCAGATTCAAACTACCAACCTTTTGGTTGGCAGACATAGCACTTAACTACTATGCCACCAGGGTTTCCGTGGTAGTGAGAGGGAGGTGGAAAAGGAGAACCTTTTTCAAGGCTTTCTTCAGAGAAGTTTTGGGAATGAGACTGTATAGAAGCTGATGATTTGGAAATAGATTCCTTTAAAACTATCCATGTCCCGTATACCTTGGACTGTCTTTGTGCATCCCCAGGCACAAGTGAACCCTGGTTTGAGCTCCTCAGACTGTACCTCCACAGAGGCCTCTCTTGGCCTCCAGGACCCAAGTTGCTGCAGACCTGCAGGTACTGGGGAGCTGCAGGCCTCAGAGATGACACTGAGCTCAGAGAAGAGTGAAAGGGAAGAATGGGTACTGACTAGCCAGTCAGGAGCCCTGACATCAAAATCTTGTTCCACAACCACATGGATGAGAATTTTCTTCCTTACTGGAGTCCTTGCATTTGAACAGTATCATGGATTGAATTGTGTCACCCCAAAATGTCTGTCAACTTGGCTAGGCCATGATTCCCAGTATTGTGTGACTGTCCACCATTTTGTCATCTGATGTGATTTTCCTGTGTGTTGTAAATCCTATCTCTATGATGTTGCTGAGGTGGGATTAGCGGCAGTTATGTTAATGAGGCAGGACTCCATCTACAAGATTAGGTTGTGTCTTAAGCCAATCTCTTTCAAGATATAAAAGAGAGAAACAAGCAGAGAGACACGGGGACCTCATACCACCAAGAAAGCAGCGCTGGAAGCAGAGCACATCCTTTGCACCCAGGGTCCCTGCGTTGAGAAGCTCCTCGACTGGGGAAGACTGATGACAAGGACCTTCCTCCAGAGCCGACAGAGAATTCCCTGGAGCTGGCACCCTGAATTCGGACTTCTAGCCTACTAGACTGTGAGAGAATAAATTTCTGTTTGTTAAAGCCATCCACTTGTGGTATTTCTGTTATAGCAGCACTAGATGACTATGACAAACAGTGATGGAGTAACTGAACTACAAACCAGGAAACAACAATCCTCTTCCGGCTTTTCTCCCAGCACATCTTAAGGCAATCACTTCCTGGTATATGCCTCAAATACTGATCTCTCAGATGGGACCCATGATACCTGCTCTTTATGCCTCCTGGGAATGATGCCTGGGTAGAACATGTCAAAACAATCTTTGAAGCTAAAAGCTATTGTAACAGGGGTGGGCTGCTTTGTAAAAGTGGAGTGCCATTTTGCCAGTCCCTATTTTCTAGGACTTTGTCAAATCTCACATGTAGGCAGCACACTTCTGGCTCCTTTGATTTAGTCCTCCCATAAATTTTTAAGTCAAATGTCCTTTGAATGGTGGTGTGATCTCAGCTATCCAGGGTGCTGCCAAATGAATTCACACAAAGTAGAGTGACACCTTCTGTAGGAAGTTGATTTCCCCTATCTTAGCACCAAGGGTGTCCCTGGGTGGTGCAAATAGTTAGGCCCTTGACTACTAGCCAAAATATTGGCCGTTTGAGCCCTCCCAGAGGCACCTGGACAACACGCCTGGTAATTTGCTCCCAGTTCTTATGATGTACGTTGTTCATTTTGCGATCCTTACACTGCACACCCTTTGCTATGTACACCAGATCGTCTTACTGATGTACCAAACCTGATGTGTGGGCACACCAGCATGAAAAGAAAATAAGGTGATTTTAAACTCTAAATAATAATTGCTTGAAGTGTTCTTTTAACTAAAGGACACATTCAAAGTTTTCCAATTTTATAAACAAATACCAACCCAGTGTTAACATTTCTATGGAGCAATGCTAGCTAGCCACATCTCTCAATCTGATTGTGTTCTTCCATTTTTGATGATGAAAATTTATTTATACAACTATCTTAGATGTATTGTATGGTGTGTGTGTGTGTATGTACGTGGTTGTTCTGAGATCCAGAGTCTGTGTGTCTTTGTAATAGCCTGAGAAATGGCAAAAAGACTTAGACATTGGATTGTTCTGCTCATTCTTCAATTTCAGGGCCTTCTAGAACAGTTTTTCTTAATTTCTAAAACCTATGACCCTTTTGGTCAATATAACATTTCAGGTCCTTTTATTAATGTATATAACTTCTGTTTCACTTGCCAAATATACCATTATAATGTATGATTGGTCAAACCAAATAGGACCTTGGCTAATATCAGTTTTTTTGTTTTTTTTTGAAAACGTGTTTGGTCCCCAGCTTCTCTGCTTTTTTACCTAGTATAACACATTTACTTAAAGGGGGCCTGAAACTCCACTTGAGTCTACGCAGTGTTATTCAGAGCGTGAGCCTCGGGCCAGTGTTGGTCCATGAACTGTTTGCTACTGGTCCACAAAAAAATAAATACAGAAATCGAGAGGAAGCATTTAGAAACTTTTGTACGAATTTGACAGTTGTTTGATGGTTGTTTAACAATAAAAATAATTGGGCATGCATTTTGTGTGTCTTTGGCTTGTTTATTCCACTTTTCTAGTAATTCATTTTATTGCATTTTACAAAAATATCGGTCTGCAACAGATTGGAAGTTAAGCAAATTAAGAAACAACACTGGTTCTTCACTACACACTGTTGGGGAAGCCGTGGTCCAGTCTAGAGATCAGTCAGAACTGAATCCGTCCTATCTACTCTTTCCTATAGCAGCTGTTGGAAGCTATTGAGACTCTTCTTGCGAAAGCACTTGGATTCTCTACTAGATACAGGAGAAGATTCCAAACAGAATTGGTTGCTTTGACCTTGAAGAAGTGAATCCCTCTGGAAAGGCCCTGGGGAGAGAGATTTCTCCACCTCATCTCCTGGAAAGGGAATACATGGGTTCTACTTCTGCTCTGGAGCCCTAGTGGCACAGTGGTTAAGAGCTACGGCTGCTAACCAAAAGGTCGGCAGCTCAAATCCACCAGCCACTCCTTAGAAACCTTATCAGGTGGTTCTACTTTGTCCTATAGGGTCACTGTGAGTTGGAATCCACTCGATGGCAACAAGTTTGCTTTTTTTGGGTTATTCTTGCTCTAAGAAGCACTGGTTGCACAATGGTTAAGTAGTCGGTTGCTAACTGAAAGGCTGCTGGTTCAAACCCACTCAGTGACCCTGCAGGAGAAAGACCTGGCGATCTGTTTCCATGAAGATTATAGCCTAGGAAATCCTATGAGGTAGTTCTACTCTGTCACATGGGGTCACAGTGAATGGAAATTGACTTGATGGCACTCAACAACAACTTTTGCTCTGCCACCAATGTCCGGCCTTAAGTTCTTAGTCTTTAGCTTCCTAGTATGTCTAATGATGATGCCTCTTCTCCTACCCTAGAAGCCATGTAGTGTGGAGAAAAGGGCATTTAATTGTGAGTCTGCGGATGTGAGACCTCATTTTTGTTCTACCACATCAGGTAACCTCTCTGGGCCTCAGGTTCCTATAATGGTGAAAGGTTTAACTAGGTCAGTGTTTCCCAAACTGGTGTTGCACAACACTGTTCTCAGAGATGTTATGTCACACACACACACACACATGCACACACTCACCAAAAAGGCTCCTGTAGCTAAACAATGCTAGAAAACACCACATGGTCATATCCCTCTTCCTTGACCCCTTTAGTTTCACATTGTGCAGCTACATATAAATGCTCTGAGGAGTCCTCCAGTAAAGAAACACTGACTTTATCTAATGCACTGATCCCAACTTTACTTGGGTTAAGAACTCATTTTTTTTCTTGGCATGCCTCTTAACAGCTCACAAACAGCCTTTTCTGAGTACCAGCTTGGTACCCACTGATCAAGCCAGATTTCTAAGGCCCCTTCTAGAGGAAGGTTTTGTCAATGTTGAAAGGATCAGCAGGAGGACAGATGTTTTGTGCTTGCAAGGTCCAAAGGTCTGTATTGGCATTCAGGCCCCTGATGCTTAGAATTGCTGGACAGAAGACATTGCTGTAGTGGCTGCCGAGAGGAATAGCAACTAGAGTGGAGGTGCTTCTCCTGGAGCACACATTAAATCCTCTCTTCCTGTACCAGGGTAAAGCTCCCTACATGCTGGGCTTAGATGTTCATGCAGATAGAATGATAGCCATAAAAGCACTCCCCAGCTAAGTAATTCTCTCCTTTTGGAGACCTATATACTTCTCTTCCATCTCTACTAATAACGAATGAGACCAGGACTCACGGCCATCATATATTTGCCAAGCACCTGATACCTGAAGAAGGTAGATCACTGAGCCTGGGAAAGCTCCAAGTAACCAGAGATAAATAAATAGGTAGCAATGATAAATAGATATACTTGACATATTTTCATTCTTTTATTTATAAAGTACTCCCTATGTGTCAATTTGTGCTAGGCACTGAAGATATAACACTGGACAAGACAGACAACTTGGATTCCTTTCAGGGAAGCATGGCACTGGTACCTCCCAAATTTCCCATTGATGAGATTCCTATCATTGGTGATTTATGACTTTATACTCTTTCATCCTGTCTAGGGCCAGATCCATATAGTGACTTTATTCAGACTGGGGACACGGGACAAACTTCCGTTGCCCTGTGGAGTTTCTGGTGTCTAAGAAGGCTTGACCGCCTGCTGAAGTTTCTCTTGCATATGCTACAAGTGTAGGGCTGCTCACCTGTGTGGGTTCTCTGGTGTTTAATAAGATGGGAGTTCTGAATGAATCTTTTTCCACATTCATGACATTTAAAGGGTTTCTCTCCTGTGTGGATTCTTTGATGTGTGTGGAGATTTGTGTTATGACTGAAGCTTTTCCCACACCATGAACATTTATGTGGTTTTATTCCTTGGTGTGTCATTAGGTGTTTATTAAGATCTGAACTCCATCTAAATCTCCTATCACATTGTTGACATTTATAGGGTTTCTCTTCAGTGTGAATTCTCTGGTGCTTAATAAGGTCAGAGCTCACTCTGAAGCTTTTTCCACATTCCTGACATTTAAAAGTTTTCTCCCCTGAGTGGCCTTTCCTGTGAAGATCCATACATTTTGGCAGCTCTTGTTTATATGTTGAATGTTTCTTTCTTTTCTTCCCTGGAAAATTTTGATGCCGTTTCCTTACCCTGTATGTACCACCATGATTTTCTGTGCCTGTTGTTTTCTGGGGAACTTTCACTCTGGCTTTTTTTGATACTTTGCCTCCTGGTGCTTGTATTTCTAACTCAGAAGGAGACATAGGCTGATCATTTCCAGTGTCACTTTTGAGCTTTAATCCTGTTGGAATAAACAGAAGAATCAGTCATTTGTATCCCAGAGCAAGAAAACCACAGGAATGGAGAGAATATTCAGCGATGATTGATTAAAAAAATACAGGAACAAAAGATTTCTGGTCTGTTCTGGAAAAATGGTATAGAACTGTTTCTCCCTACTCTTTCCAGCTAAGCACAACTACAAACCCAGAGAATAACATCAGAGACAACAAAAGGAGAACTCTGAAAAGTGGCAAGAATTAGACAACCTGAGTTGGAACTCCATGACTGGAGGAACAACATAACAGCACCCAAAAGAAGGTGACCCAGGTCCAGTATTTCCCAACCTCCACCTAGTAATAGAAGGCAGCCCAGGAAGGCTCATTCTCCCTCGAACCAAATAGAGTCCCTCTGACAACATCTGGTTAGCAGCTGAATGAATTAACCATTTGTACCACCCAGGGACTCCTTGTTGTTCTTGTCAGGAGCCATCCAGCCAGTTCTGACTCATAGCGACCCTATGTACAACAGAACGAAACACTGCCCGGTCCTGCGCCATCCTCATGATCATTGTTATGCTTGAGCCCATTGTTGTAGCCACTGTGTCAATCCATCTCATTGAGGGTCTTCCTTTTTTTTGCTGACCCTCTACTTTACCAATCATGATGTCCTTGTCCAGGGACTGATCCCTCCTGATAACATGTCCAAACTTTGTGAGATGAAGATTTGCCATCCTCGCTTCCAAAGAGTGTTCTGGCTGTACTTCTTCCAAGTCAGATTTGTTCATTCTTTTGGCAGTCCGTGGTATATTCAATATAGTATCACCCTTATAGGGAAACCAGACAAAGACAGTACCAAAAAAGAAAACTACAGACCAATATCTCACATTAACTTAGATGGAAAAAGCATCAACAACATACTGGCAAAACGAAAAAAAAAATGTATAAGAAGAATTATATGCCATGACCAAGTGGGGTTTATTGCAGAAATATAAGGCTGGTTCAACATTTGAAAATCAATCAACATAATCCACTATATCAACAAGCTAAAGAGGAAAAATAATATGTTCATATCGATTTATGTAGAAAAAACATTTCACAAAATTCCATATCCATTCATAATAAAAATCTATCAGCAAGTTAGGAACAGAGGGAATTATACCAACTTGATAAGGAATATTAGAAAAAAAAGTAGAGATAACATCATATGTAACATGGAAATACTGAACAGATTAACTGCTAAGATTAGGAACAAGGTGAGTACTGGAAGTCTGAACCACTGCAATGCAGCAAGCAGAAGAAATAAAAGGCATTGCAGATAATGTGACTGTCTATGGAGAAAATTCCAAAAAATTACTAAAAACTCCTAGAACTAATAAATAAGTTCAGTAAGATCACAGGATACAATATTCAAACATAAAAATCATTGGCATTCCTGCATACAAACAATGAACGTGTGGAAACTGATATTAAAAATGTAATACTATTTATAATCGCTTAAATAAAAATGAAATGCTTAGGCATACTTTTAACAAAACATGTAGAGGATCTGTATGCTTAAAATTTTTAAAAGCTGACGAAGTAAATCAAAGAAGACCTAAACAAATGGAGAATCATACTGGGCTCATGGATTGGAAGGCAACATAGTAAAGATGTCAATTCTTAATTTGACAGATAGATTTAATGTAATTCCTACCAAAACACAAGTTTCCTGTAGACATAGATAAGCTTATTCTGAAATTTATATGAAAAGAACTGCTCCACAGGGTTTCCAAGGCTGTAAATCTTTACGGAAGCAGACTGCCACATCTTTCTCCCATGGAGTGGCTGGTGGGTTCCAACCACCCACCTTTCAGTTAGCAGTCAAACACTTTAACCACTGTGCCAACAGGGCTCCTCTATATGAAAAGGCACCAGTCCTAAAATAGCTAAACCGATCTTGACAAAGGATAAACTGGCAAGCACCACTCTTCCTGACATTAAGGCTTATTTTATACCTACAATAATCAAAACAGTGCGGTACTGATGAAGCGATAAACACATAGATCAACGGAAAAGAATAGAGAACTCAGGAACAGATGCACACAAATATGCCCAACTGATCTTTGTCAAAAGTGCAAAAGTAATTCAATTGAGAAACGATACCCTTTTCAACAAATGGTGCTGGACAATTGGATATCCACAGGCCAAAAATAAAAAAGTACCATAACCTAAACCTTACATCTTATATAATAATTAACTCAAAACGGATCACTGACTTAAATGTAAAATGTAAAACTACAAAACTTTTAGGAAAAAAACATAGGAGACAATCTTTAGATCTAGATCTAGGCACAGAATTCTTAGGCTTGACACCAAAAGCAAGGTCTATATAGGAGAAGATTAAAACTTGGGCCTCATCAAAATTCAAGATTTTTGCTCTGCAGAAGCCCATGAAAAGATGAAAAAAAATCTACTGGGAGAAACTATATCCAAAACACAAATCTGACAAAGGAGTAATACCTAAAATATATTTTAAAACTCTCAAAACTCAATAGTAAAATACAAACAAACTTGTCAAAAGACATTTCACTGGAAAGGATATACAGGTGGCAAATGAGCATGTGAAAAAATGTAGAACATCATTTGCCATCAGGGAAGAGCAAATCAAAAACATAATGAGCTACCACTTCACACCCACTAACCAAAAAAACGAAACAAAACAAAAAACCAAACCTTTTGCCGTTGAGTTTAGACTCATAGTGACCCTATAGGACAAAATAGAACTGCTCCATTGGGTTTCCAAGGAGCGGATGATGGATTCAAACTGCCAACCTTTTGGTAAACAGGCGAGCTCTTAACCACTGAACCAACAGGGCTCCAACTAGGATGGTTATAATCAAAAAGACAGATATAAAATGTTGACCAGGTTGTGGAAAAACTGGATCACTCATACATTGATGATGAGAATTTAAGAAGATAAGACACTCTGGAAAACAGTTTGGCACTTTCTTATAAAACTAAGACGCAATTACCATATGTACAAGCAAGTGAACTCTTGTGTATTTATCCCAGAGAAATGAAAAGCTTGTTTACATAAAAACTGTACACAAATGTTCATAGCAACTTTATTCATAACAGCCAAAAACTAAGATAGCAAAGATATCCTTCAAGGAGTGAATCTTTAAACAATCTGTGTTACATCTATACTATGGAATACTACTCAGCAATGAAAAGGAATGAACTATTGATACTTGTAGCAACTTGGATGAATCTCCAGGAAATTACACTGAATGAAAAAAGCCAACCCCAAAAGGTTACCCATTCTGTGATTCCATTTATGTAACATTTTTAAAATGGTAAAAATTTTAGAAATACAGAAAATATTAGTTGTTGGAATGGGTTAGTGACAGGAATGGAAGGGGTGTGTAGAAGGGAAGTACATGTGGTTATGGAAGAGCACCAGGAGGGATGCTTGTGGTAATGGGACAGTTCAGTATCTTGATTGTGGTGGTGGATACAGGTGTTAAAATTCTACAGACTAAATTCATAATACATGCACAAATGAGTACAAGTAAAACTGGGAAAATCTAAATAAGATTGGAGGATTATATCAATTTGAATATCCTGGTTGTGATATTATGCTACCATTAGAGGAAACTGGGTAAAGTGTACATGGGTCTCTATGTATTATATTTTAAATCTGCATGTGAATCTACAATTACCTCAATAAAACTTCAATGAAAACAAATACAGGACTAGAATTGTAAAATTCTAAGCCCCTGTAAAGGTTCCTATCAAGGAGTATTTTACCTCTTCCCACTTACCCGTAGAAAACTATGCAATATTATCTTTGAACACTTACAGACTTTGGATCCATGGCTCTTCCCTTGCTCTAAACAGATCATTTTAGGTTTGGGGTGGAAATTTAATGTTCTGATAACAAAATCTTGAGGTCATGAATAGCCATCCTAAATTAATTGGTCCAGTAGTTCCCAGACTATTTCAGGGGGAGTGAATGATGCTTTTACACGTTTTTGTTTTAATTCATGTTATGGACTGAATTGTGTCTCCTCAAAATATGTGTTGTAAACACTAACCCTTATACCTGTGACTATAATCCCATTTGGGAATGGTTTTCTTTGTTATGTTAAGAGGCCTTACCAGTGTAGGGTATGTTTTAAGCCAATTATCTTTTGAGATATAAAAAGAGATTAGGCATAGAGAAGCAAGCAGAGATGGGGGAAGATAGATGCCAAGCCACACGAAGATCACCAGGGAGCCAAGGAACAGAAGCTGAAAAGAGACAAGGACATTCCCCCAGAGCTGACAAAGACAGAGAGAACATTCCCCTAGAGCTGGTGCCCTGATTTCAGACTTCTAGCCTCCTAAAGTGTGAGAAAATAAATTTCTGTTTGTTAAAGCCACCCACTTATGGTATTCCTGTTATAGCAGCACTAGATAACTAAGACACTCCAAATGGTTAGATGAGTAGAATCTTGGATCCAATATCTGGATTATATTCTACAGTCATTGTGGGTGGATATGCAATTGAGGGAACTAAGAAATAAACCTAAGGTGGATAGATGAAAAGGATATGAGGAAGGGAAATTCACTTCAAGTTTCCCCTCTTCTGATACCAGGAATACCCTATGTTCAACCAAAGAGGAACTAAGCTCCAGAAGTTGCAGGGAATGTAATCTGGTCTGATTAACTCTTTGAGAGGATTCATCCCTGTCCTGGATGGCATGGGTCCAGTGGAGCCAGTCTGAAGGTCTCTGACTTGGGTAACACATGACCAACTGGTTCCCGTAATAATTAATTTTTATTTAGTGCTTAAGCACAAGGTACTGGACTAGGACATAATTCTAATATTTTTATAGTTCACTGGTTCACACTGAACCAGAGGGGACCAACCAGAATCACTTGATACAGTTAGTTTTTCAATATACAGTTCTCTAAAAAAAAAAAAAAAAAAAACCTGTTGCCATCGAGTCGATTCCGACTCAAAGCAACCCTATAGGACAGAGTAGAACTGCCCCATACAGTTTCCAAGGAGCGCCTGGCGGATTCAAACTGCCGACCTTTTAGTTAGCAGCCATAGCTCTTAATCACTATGCAACCAGGGTTTCCTATAGGTCTCCAGGTGGAGGGAATTATTCATCACTCAGGCATTCAATAAATATGTATTAAAAAAACAATAAATAAATAAATATGTATTGTATGCCTACTGTGGACTAAACACTGCTGTAGGTGCTGGGAATATAGCAGTCAATAAGATAGAATCCTCTGTTCTTGTGGTACTTGCACTCTATTGGGAGAGTCAGATAACAAAGAAATAAAGTAATGAATAAAACATCAGGAAGTGATACATGTTTTGAAGAAACTAAAGAAGGGTAATAGAACAGTTTGGGAGTGACGCTATTTTAGATAATAAGGTGGTTGTGGAAGGTCTCTATGAGAAAGTGATATTCAAACAACAACCTGAAAGAAGAGAGAACATTTAGTGATACGAAGAGGTGGTGCAAAAGTGCACCAGGCAGAGGAAGTGGGAAGGAAGAAATGAGTTTGGCAAGTTCAAGAAACAGTTTAAGAAAGCCAGTGTGGCTAAACAGGACTCAGCATGGGAGAGAATGGAGGAGAGGAGGGTAGAAAGGGAAGTAGGGGCCACTTCATGTAGTCCTGTGGGTCTTGGGAAGAAATTTATATTTTATTCTGAATGTGATGAGAAGTCATGGCAGGGTTTGAAGCAGGGAAATACCATACATCTGATTATATCTTTAAAAGATAACTATGGTTCCTCAAAAAACTAAAAATAGAACTACCATATGACCCAGAAATTCCACTTCTACAGATATACCCAAAAGACTTGAAAGCAGAAAGTCAGTCTTGTACACCAATGTTCACTGCAGCACTATTCACAGTAACCAAACGGTGGAAACAATCTAAATGCCCATCAACAGATGAATGGATAAACAAAATGTGGTACATATATCCATACAATGGAATACTACACAGCCAGTAGGAGAAATAAAGTCTTGATACATGCTACAGTATGCATGGAGCTTGAAGACATTATGCCAAGTGAAATAAGTCAATCACAAAAGGACAAATTTTGTATGACCTCACTTTGATTAAGGGTAAGGTTGCACAGCTGATTATTGTAAGCGCTGTAAATAAGTTGTACACCTGTAAAAAGTTGAATTGGCAAAAGCTGTGAGATAGATATATTTACAATGATGACAAAAAAAGAGTAGTTGCTGAGGCTGCTTATGTACAACAAAACACCTCACGGGATTTGGTTCCTTGGTTTGGAGGTTTAGGATCCTAGTTTCATGGGACATCCCAGTTAATTGGCCTAATAATGTGTTTAGTGCTTCTGTTCTACCTTGTAGTTTGTGGCTTACTGCCTGGGGTCTTAACAGCTTGCAAGTGGCCATCCAAGGCACAACAATTGGTCTCTATTTGCCTGCAGCAACAGAGAAAGAAGCAGAGTCAGGAATAGGAGGAGGATATGGAAGGTATGGCTAATCATCTCCATGAACAACTGCCTCCTCTGCCATGAGACCAGAAGAACTGGATGGTGCCCGGCCACCATTACTAAACGTTTTGATCAAAGATTCTATAGATGAATCCTGATCAAAAGGGGGGAAAAGTACAACAGAATTTTAAATTCTCATGGACTCCAGACTTCCTGGAGCCACAGAAGCTGGATGAACCTCTGAAACTATTGCCCTGAGATCATCTTTAAACCTTAAACCAAAAATATCCCCTGAAGTCTTCTTAAAACCAAACAATAGGTTAGCTTAACTAGTGAAAAATGTCTGCCCTGCGCATTATGCTCTTTTAAGAACTATCTATATGGGATCAAATTGACAACAGCAACTCGAGAGATTAGAAATGAACCTTAGGGGGCAGTGAGTTTATGTTAATAGGAAGGAACAACTCAGAGAAGAAGGGTGAGAATGGTTGCACAACTTGAAGAATGTGATTAATGTCACTGAATTGTACATGTAGAAACTGTTGAACTGGTGTATGTTTTGATGTGCATATTCTCAATAACAGCAACAACAAAATAAATAGAACTAAAAAAAGGATCACTTTGGCTGCAGAAAACAGACTAAGAGGTTGATAGTGGGGGCAGAGGGACTTCAGTTACAAAGCTATTGAAATACATACAAAGCTATTGATGTAGACCTGGGATGGAAATGACAGTGACTTAGACTAGGAAGGTAACAGTGGGAGAGTTTCAGACATGATTGGATTCAGAATATATTGTGATGGTAGAGTTAAGAGGTCTTGCTGAGGGATTGGTTGTGAGGTATGACAAAAGACTGGAAAAAAGGATATCTATGAGGTTTCTGGTCTGAGCAATTAGGTGAATGGTGGTGCCTTTTACAGAGATGGGAAAGACATGGGAAGAGCAGGTTTACAGGGCAGTTGGAAGCAAGGGATACAGTAAGAATTCTATTTAGGATAAGGAAGTGAGGCATGTGTATTTGGGAAAAGCTCTCTAGGTGATCTGGATACATCCTTCCCTTCCTCCACACCATAAAGTTGAGAACAAATCAGCTATTGAAACAGTGGGACTCTCTCATGTGAATCTACAATTCACATTCTCTGTAAACTGAGATGCATTCTCTGTCAACTGAGGAAATAACAGTCAGATGGATCTTGGCTGAAAGCAGAGAATACCATAAAGATGTTTACCTGTGTGTTACTGACTATGCAAAGGCATGCGACTGTGTGGATCATAACAAATTATTGATAACATTGCAAAGAATGGGAATTCCAGAACACTTAATTGTGCTCATGAGGAACCTGTACATAGACCAAGAGGCAGTCGTTTGAACAGAACAAGGGGATACTGCGTGGTTTAAAATCAGGAAAGGTGTGCATCAGGGTTGAATCCTTTTACCATACTTATTCAATCTGTATGCTGAGCAAATAAATCCGAGAAGCTGGACCACATGAAGAAGAACGTGGCATCAGGGTTGGAGGAAGACTCATTAACCTCCTGTGATACACAGATGACATAACCCTGACGTGAAGCACTTACTGATGAAGATCAAAGAATACAGCCTTCAGTATAGATTACACCTCACCATAAAGAAAACAAAAATCCTCACAACTAGACCAATAAGCAACATCATGATAAATGGAGAAAATATTAAAATTGTCAAGGATTTCATTTTACTTGGATACCCAATCAATGTCCACGGAAGTAGCAGTCAAGAAATCAAACAACATATCACATTGGGCAAATCTGTTGCAAAAGAACTCTTGAAAGTGTTAAAAAGCCAAGATGTCACTTTGAGGACTAAGGTGCGTGTCATGGATTGAATTGTGTCCCCAAAAAATGTCTGTCAACTTGGCTGGGTCATGAGTCCCAGTATTGTATGATTGTGTACCATTCTGTAATCTGAAGTGATTTCCTTATGTGTTGTAAACTCTATCCCTATGATGTAATAAGATGGATTAGTGGCAGTTATACTGATGAGGTATACAAGATTAGATAGTGTCTTAAGCCAATCTCTTTTGAGATATAAAAGAGAGAAGCCAGCAGAGACACATGGGGACCTCATACCACCAAGAAAGCAGTGCTGGGAGCAGAGTGTGTCCTTTGGACCTAATGTTCCCGTGCTGAGACGCTTCAGGACCAGGGGAAGACTGATAACAAGGACCTTCCTCCAGAGCCAACAGAGAGAGAAAGCCTTCCCCTGGAGCTGCTGCCCTGAATTCAGACTTCTAGCCTACTGGACTGTGAGAGAATAAACTTCTCTTTGTTGAAGCCATCCACTTGTGGTATCTCTGTTATAACAGCACTAGATGACTAAGACAGTGCACCTGACCTAAGTCATGGTATTTTCAACGGCCTTATATGCATGTGAAAGCTGGACAATGAATAAGGAAGACCGAAGAACAGATGCCTTCTAATTATGGTGTTGGCAGAGAATACTGAATATACCATGGACTGCCAGAAGAATGAACAAATCTGTCTTGGAAGAAGTTCAGCCAGCATGCTCCTCAGAAGCGAGGACGGTAAGACTTCATCTCACATACTTTAGACATGTTATCAGCAGGGACCAGTCCCTAGAGAAGGACATCATGCTTGGTAAAGTAGAGGGTCAGTGAAAGAGAGGAAGACCCTCAACGAGATGGATTGACACAGTGGCTGCAATGATAGACTTAAGCATAGCATCGACTGTGAGCATGGCACAAGACCGGGCAGTGCTTCGTTCTGTTGTACAAAGGGTCGTTATGAGTCAGAACTGACTCGACAGCACCTAACAACAACAACAACGAAAGGAAGAGTAAATCTTTACCCAGAGAGATGACAGTCTCATAGTTCTCCTGCATCACATTGTTGTAGAGGGCCTTCTGAGTGGGGTCCAATAACTCCCATTCTTCCTGGGAAAAATTCAGGGCCACATCTTCAAAGGTCAACAAACTCTGAAGAAGAGAATGGGCTTAAAGTCAGTACTTGCCACTACAGAAGCAATCCGACCACCATCTCTGAGTTGCATGGTAGGCCACACACTGAAGAAAGTACATGATAAAAAGAGAGAGAGAGAAGCCATCAAGGAAGAAGCCAAAGGCATCAGAGTAAACACCCTGGGAGGTACCCAATCCCCACTGTGCCAGGCCTGGTTGCCTAGGGGAGAACACCTGGAGTGAACACACCTCAGAGCACCTGCCAGGCAATGTGGGTCATGGGCAGCACGGATAAGATCCAAAACCTGTGGAAGACTATTGCTGGGGACCTAGGATTTCAGGTCCTGCCTCAGCTGTCCTAACGGAACAACAGAAGAGTGACCCAATACCCATTTCATTCCTCATGAAATGCCTGCCTCCCCATTAGGCCCACCTTTATCCTATTTCATCGTATATGTTGGGAATCTTTCTTCTCACCTCATTCCTCCTTTGACCAGATTCTCTATGAAAGTGTTCCACCAGGGCCACAGCCTCCTCGATGCTCTGTGGATGATGCTTCTGCATCTGGGTCTGGAGTTCCCTGGGCAGAATGGTCAGGAACTGCTCTAGCACCAGCAGTTCCAAGATCTGCTCTTTGGAGTGGATCTCTGGCCTCAGCCACCGACGGCATAATTCCTGAAGTTGGCTGACAGCCTGGAGGGGTCCAACTGCTTCAGGATAGTAGAAGCTCCGGAAGTGCTGGCGAGAGCTCTCAGGGTCAAGACTGTTTGTCTGTGGGGTGGATTTCTTACTCTGACTGGAGCTCTCTTTCACAGATCCCTTAGTCTCCAACACAGACCTCATCTGGGGGTTCCAGCATGCAGCCACCTCAAGATCTCCCATCATCATTCTGCTCTAGGAACAGCTTTATTCCTGTGTGTGACAACCCCCTGGCACCACCTTTGACAACTAAGGCCCCTTCAGGTTTCGTACAAAATCAATTAGAGGATCTTCTTCCTGAGGACACTGAGGGAGGGCAGGAAAAAAGTACACGTCAAGTAGAAAGCCACATGACCCCTATGTACTTGCTACTTATCAGAGAAAAATGAATAGAAAAGGTCCTGTCCTGCCTGCCCTTTAAAATTAACTGCCAAGTATTAGAGCACTCATGATCATAGATTAGTTCAGGATCTAGATTTCTCTCCTTTTCTTTGTTATTCAACCTTGAGACAAAGCACAGCTCAGAGAAGGCAAATGTCAATCAATGACTTTTTCGTTGTTTGTTTGTTTTCTGGTTCAGGAAAGGTTGGTGGATGACAAAACTGGCATCCAATGGTTAAAAGGGGTTTTGAGATCATCCAAAGACTTAATCTGTGTGTTCCTGTCCTATCTTCACAATGTCAAGGGAAGACTGGGATGAAATGGGCACATTTAGTTTCTATAAACTTTAACAGATCATCCCAGTGTTTTGTTTTTACTTGGGGAAAAAACAATTTCTATGCCCCTTCATCCTTTTGTGAAGATGAAAGCCTTCACTTCATGGAATAGTTTGTAGTCTCCTTTCCATTGTATTAATACTGGCAGGAGAGTTGAGATAGTGAAACCAGAACAGAAGAAAAGTAATTAGGAGAAAAGTAGCTTTATTCCTATCAAGTGCCCCCAACTAAGGAACCACATCCTCATCATTTTTCTCTGTCATTTATTTGCAAGACTTATAAAGGGCACTGTGCAGATAACTTGTACCTGTAGTTTAAATGTTTTGTTTCCTTCCACTGGAAAAAATTAAAGCTGGCCTTTGTTTACAAGATACCAAAATGTCAGATAGTAAAGTAGGAGAGAAAAAGAGAAGGTGATGATTAAGGCTCTTCATTGACAGGGAAGGTCCTACTAAGGGTAACACTTCTGCTGACTTTACATTTCCTCAGGGTCATTTAACCTGTAAGTAAGGCCGAGGATAACATTGGATAATGTAAGCTCCATTTCCTCTGAGGTGATCCAAAAGAAATGGCAACCCAATTGTTTCTAGGATGTGAAAGAAATGACTGGCTCCAGCTACCTATTCAGGTTCAGGAGGTACGGGGACACTTCTTATATTTTAGTGTTAACAGAAGCAGATGTCTCTGGGACTGAACTGACCTTTTCTCTAGTGACATATGCTAGCAGAACCGGGAAAGTTTCAATGAGTGCAGTGGTAACATTACTGCCCCAACCTCTAACTTGGATTCGCTAAACCTTCCAGACGGACTACAGGAGCTCCTACAAGCACTCAACACTGGGGGAGCCTCCGAGTGTGCTTCAGCAGCAGCCCTGGGTTATATCTGCTCATAGGATAGAAAGAGGTTAGAAGTGCCTGTAGGAGCTGAGGACAGCTCCCGCTGGTGCGCAGGCGCACCCGCCTCCAGGCAATGAGGATGCCACCGTCTACTTAAAATGGCTGTGTCCCACCTCCACGCGCACTCCGCCGCCACGCAGCTGCCCCAAAGGCTGCAAATGGCAGGACCGGCCGACATCTCTCAGGAGTCTCCTGACCAAATCCAAAGGAAAATCAGTTTCTTGGTTACCTCAAGACAGCTCCGGCTTGCGTGGAGGCCACTTGCCTCTTTCACTGTCTCAACTGTAATATTACCTGTCGTCTACTCTGGAGAGCGCAACTCTCAGCCCCTGCGCCACTAGGGAAGGCAGTATCAGCAAAGAGCGCTATATGCTTGGAGAGCTAAGTCCCCAGGCTTCCGGAGCGCAGGGCCAATGGAAGATCAGGCCCCACCCGGCCCTCCTTTCTCCCTCTCCAGGACTCTAACCCGAAACACCATTTTTGGGTTGTGCTTTGTGGATCAGGCCCCAACCGGAAGATGAAAGGATGCGTGTCCGGTGACGTTGCGATAGCCACGCCAGCCGACTCCCTCCCTCTACCTGTGGAGACTAAGCCCGGTGGAGTCAGGGACTGGCCTGCGTGTCCTTACCCTCCCTGAGGAACCAGTTCCCTGCTTTCGTTCAGCCCTGGAAGAGTTAATACCACCAAGTCTTCAGGCCTAAGGGAAGCCTAGAGGAGCTCCTGAAACGTCTCCTCGCTTGGGAGCAAGAGAACCTGACTCCGGGTGTCGCAATTTGATCCCATTCCTGATTTGCGAGGTGTTGCGCGTCGAGAGTGTTCTTGCGTCACTCTCCACTCTCGCGGGACCTGAGGCCCTTTTGTACCGGGCACCTCACCCAGTAACAGTCGCCTCCCGGGATGTCGAGGGACCACGACAGGTATTGGCTCACAGGGTTTGGGCCGTCTCCCCACTGCGCGTGCGCAGTACTCTTCCTAGGGCCCAGCCAGAGGAAAGTTGGAGCTGTCATCCCTGGGCTTATGGGGAGCCTCCTCTGTAAGAGGCCCCAGACAGGCACCTCCTTTGTTCAGGAACAGCGGTCCCATAAACATTTTTAAATCATTTTCTGGTTCGCTGGCGCTTCCTTCACAACTATTACCATGTTCTTTTCTTTTGAGATAGGTTTTAACCTTGTGAGGTGGGTTCTTCGAGAAATAAAGAAATTGAGACGTAGGATATGACTTCCTCAGGGTTACATTGTTTATCAGTGGCAGATTTGAGAATGGAATTTAGGTTTCCTGTTGTCATATCCAGAGAGCCCTGGTGGTGCAGTGGTTAAGTGCTAACCGAAAGGTTGGAGGTTCGAACCCATTAGCTGCTCTGTGGGATAAAGATGTGGCAGTCTGTTTCCCTAAAGATTAAACCAAAAAAAAAAAAGCCTGTTGCCATCGAGTCAATCCCGACTCATAGCGACCCTACAGGACAGAATAGAACTGTCCCCTAGAGTTTCCAAGGAGTGCCTGGTGGATTCGAACTGCCAACCTCTTGGTTAGCAGCCGTAGCTCTTAACCACTACACCACCAGGGTTTCCTCCCTAAAGATTACAGCCTTGGAAACCCTATGAGGAAGTTCTACTTCGTCCTATAGGGTAGTTATGAGTTGGAATGGACTTGGAGGCAATGGGTTTGGTTTTGGGTTGTCATATCCTGTGCCTTTTCTGTTACAGTACGCTTCCCTGGAGGACAGGGATCTTGTTTTCATCTGGTATCTCCTGCAGTGCCTAGCATAGTCTTCTGGGTAAGGTTGGCAATCCATATTTAATGAATTATATTTCTAAGACTCTGAGTTGTCAGGTTGTCAGTGTTCTCCTAGTTATCAGTGTGCCTACCTAGTGTCAGCCTATAACAGTCAAAGTATTATTTACTAGGTCTACTATGGGTAGTCAGGAGCCCTGGTGGCACAGTGGTTAAGAGCTATGGCTGCTAACCAAAAAGTCGGCAGTTTGAATCCCCCAGCCGCTCCTTGGAAACTCTATGAGGCAGTTCTACACTGTCCTATAGGGTCGCTATGAGTTGGAATCGACTCGATGGCAATGGGTACTGGGTATGGGTAGTCAGGAACCCTGGTGGTGCAAATGGGTAGTGCTTAGCTGCTAACCAAAAGGTTGGTGGTTCAAATCCACCCAGCAGCCCTGCGGGAGAAAGACCTGGTGATCTGCTTCCATAAAGATTACAGCCAACAAAACCCTATCGGGCAATTCTACTCGTCATACGAGGTCTCTATGAGTCAGAATTGACGGAACCTAACAACAACAACAACACTATGGGTAACCAGTGTTAAGTCAACTAGGACAAGGTCTTTGCTCTCACAGTATCTAGTGAAGGATTGAGACAATTTCATGAATATCTGTTATTGAACAGAAGATAGTAAAAGCTGAATGCTGTGACAACTCCAAAGAAATGAAAGTTGACTTTTGGGTGGGGAGAATTATAAGAGACCTGGAGGAATTTCTGCTCATAGCAGAGTGTAGGGACATGTTCCAAGCAGAGGTAAAGCTAAGAGGAAAGGCTTCGAAAGTGGAAAGATTTGAGTATGATACAGTCTGTAGTCCACTTTTACTGAGTTGGGCTACATTTTGAGGAAGTGTAGAAAATAAGTTCATGCATACCCTATTTTGGAGGTCCTTGAAAGGATATGAAGAGGTTGCATCATTTGAGGGCTTTTAGGGGAGAATGCCTTAGAGTTTCTTAGAAGCAAGGATGGTGAAACTTCATCTCATGTACTTTGGATTTGTTATTAGGAGGGACCAGTCCTTGGAGAAGGACATCATGCAAAAGTAGAGGATCAGCGAAAAAGAGGAAGACCTTCAACAAGATGGACTGACACAGTGGCTGCAACAATGGGCTTAAACATAGCAATGATTGTGAGATGCTGCAGGACTGGGCAGTGTTTTGTTCTGTTGTACGTAGGGTAGCTGTGAGTTGGAACTGACTCAACAGCACCTAAAAACCTAACAAGGGAGAATGATTCATTCTAGGACAGTTTATCTGGAGGTAATTTTAAGGTTGTAATGTAGAAGGGAAGCGATTACAAGGCCAATATGCTCTTTTTGCTTTAGTATAGAATGGTGTCCTACTCCTCTAGGAACAGATCTTGATCCTTTCCCTTGAGTGAGGGAAAGGGAGTTAAAGAGAAGCATTAATAATGAGCATCTAAGTTAAATATATATTAAAGCAGGTCGGATTCTTTAGAATCTGAGTCAGGTTGGGACTTAATTTATTCAAACATAAGTACTGCTCCCAGTCTCTTATAACCAGTGGACAGTGGTGACTTTAGCTTTGAGAGCCTCATCACCTGGCCCGATGCTGGGCATTTAATTTGAACTTTTAAAATTCAATACATGAAGTTCTGCCAGCAGTATCAAACAGTGTCCTCGTATTTCATTGGCAGGCCTGATTCATAGGTAGGGAGTTGGTTGAGGGAAAGTGTGGAGAAGAAAATGGGAAAAGAGACCCTGTGGAAGGAAGAAGAAGGAAGGCTTGGATGCTGAATGAGTGCCACTAGTGATTTTCACTGTTTTCAGTTGATGCCATGGTTGCCTACCCTTGCTATGGCACCACAAGAGTCCCTTAAGTCTTTCCTTTTGATTTGACCTTCACCTGCCTGGGTTCTGTTTTGGAAATGGTGAATATACAGCTGAGAAGCAGTGAAGACAAATACATTGAGTTTATACTGAGACACCGACATAACTGCCATGTTGTTATTGTGTGCTATCGAGTCAATTCCGACTCATAGTGGAGACCCTATAGAACAGAGTAGAACTGCCTCATAGGGTTTCCTAGGCTGTAATCTTTACAGGAGCAGATTGCCAGGCCTTTTCTCCCATGGAGCAGCTGGTGCTTTTGAACCACTGACCTTTCAGTTAGTAGCTGAGTGCTTTAACCATTGTACCACCAGGGCTCCTTGTATAATAGTTACCACTTAGTAATTGCTTTAATTATAGCTACCTCTTTTAGAAAGTTACTTGATTCTAGGCTGTCATTGACTCTGCACCCTAGTTACTATCATATCCTTACCATGATCCTCGTAGTGATTCATCCCCTAAGTTGGCATTTTTTGGAACAAATAGCAGAAGAAAACCAATGGTACTCTTCTGGGTTCCTAGTAATGAACTTGAGAGAACCCTATGTAGTTGCAGAATGAATGAAGGTCAGTCACGTTCCATCCTAAAGAAGAAGAAAGATTACGGAGATACCAGTTGTCCTCCTCAGTTCTCTGGCATAGAATGGATAAAAGTGGCCATTTTTGTTTCTTCCCATGAGTTTATGTATCTGGAATGAGAATCATGAAATTAATCTACAGGAAGACATTTTCAATGAAGAGGACTTGAAGCACTTACTGATGAAGATCAAAGACCACAGCCTTCAGTATGGATTACACCTCAAAGAAAACAAAAATCCTCACAAATGGACCAATAAGCAACATCATGATACATGGAGAAAAAGACAGAAGTTGTCAAGGATTTCATTTTACCTGGATCCACAATCAACACCCATAGAAGCAGCAGTCAAGAAATCAAAAGACGCATTGTATTGGGCAAATCTGCTACAAAAGACCTCTTTAAAGTGTTGAAAAGCAAAGATGTCACCTTGAAGACTAAGGTACACCTGACCCAAGCCGTGGTATTTTCAAGCGCATCGTATGCCTGCGAAAGCTGGACAATAAATAAGGAAGACTGAAGAAGAACTGACACCTTTGAATTGTGTTGGCAAAGAACATTGAATATACCATGAATTGCCAAAAGAACGAACAGGTCTGTCTTGGAAGAAGTCCAACCAGAATGCTCCTTAGAAGCAAGGATGGCGAGACTACATCTTACATACTTTGGACATGTTGTCAGGAGGGATCAGTCCCTGGAGAAGGACATCATGCTTGATAAAGTACAGGGTCAGCAAAAAAAAGGAAGACCCTAACAAGATGGATTGACACAGTGTCTACAACAGTGGGCTAAAGCATAACAACGATTGTGAGGATGGCGCAGGACTGGGCAGTTTTTCGTTCTGTTGTACACAGGGTCGCTATGAGTCGGAACCGACTCAACGGCACCTAACAACAAAGGACATTTTAAATATCTGGAATGGCTATGGACAGCACCAGGAGGACCTGAAAGGAATATTTGAAGGCATAGAACTCTGGAAAAGTGTACCAACAGAAGGATTTATGGGAAACAACTGATAAGAAATACCAATAGATAAACCCTTTAAATTTCTTCAGGTGGTAGGGAAGGTGAGTCTTGGTTCATATTAAGCAAAATCTACACTGAAGAGTTATCACATAAAGTCTCAAATATGGTAAATGTATTGACACTCTGTTCTAATGTACATTTAGGAAAACAAGTGAAAGGAGAAAGACCTTTTTACTTTTTTACTATCGGAAATTACTTGTAAAATCTTTGAACTTATCTCTAAGAACTTCCATATTCTGAAACTCAATAATGTCCCAAATATGGAATAGTTTCAGTGAAAAATAACACTTGAGAATATACCAGATGTACACAAGGGAGATCTGAGAATGGAAATTTGCCATTCTCAAATCAAATTATTTACACACTTAGAGGTTAGTTTGATAAACATAAGCAGCACTCCGGTTAAAGCTCATGCTTCTTAGAATGCTATATTGAGTACAGTAAAAGTTGGATTCCATTTGTATGAACAACAGAACCTACTAACATTCTTATTTACCTCAAGATGCTATACAGATGTTCCCAACTACTAGCTCTCTGGACATCCCAGTGTCAGGATCCTTATAGCTTAGAGTCTACCCAAATAAATGGACTACTTCCAAATGAACTCTGCCTTACCGAGCAATATAATCCCCATTTTGTTTGTTTCTGGCAGTGAGGTAAAATCAGATCGTTTTGGAAGGGGAGAAGCACGCTGCATCTCTGCTACGTAAGATTACTCTATCCTTGACTGTGAGCCTTTCAAACTCCCTTCTTCTCAAGCGCCACCTTTTTAATTTGACCTGCTCTTTGAAATATGATTACAACAGAAGGGGAGGTCATCAATATTGCTGTTTAATAGCAGACTGCTTCCTGAAATTCCTGCCAATGTCTTGCATTGACCCCAGTGCCAGAGAAAAGGAAATCTTTTGCCAGTTTTATCTGCCCACAGTTGGCACAAACAGATTAATGCTGTCTATATGACAGAAATTATGCTAATATTTTGTGTAGCATCATGTCATTAAAACAAAGCAGAGAACATCTATACATGTGAAGTTTGCCAGAAGAGGGGCAAGATTGGAGACTGGGTGAAGGCTTCTATTGAAAAGCATCTTTTTAGTGCCTAGGGCAAAATATCTGGGGCTTGTCATTGCTCCAACATCAAGAGGCAGTACCCCAAGTAGAGCAACATTAGTTTGATAACATCATAAGAACTCCACGGGGGATATTACAGTGGTGGTAGGAGGGAGTTTTCCATTATTATGAGATTTACAGTTCACAAAAATTGCTTTAGACAGTGCTTAGTTATAACAACACACACTTTACAACACCCCACACATTTAATGGAATCAACAGCCACATTAGCCCTGTCCTGTTCCCTAGACCCACCAATGGTGATCCTATAACATTTTCTCTCTATTCTCAGTCCTCTCCCCCACTTCTATCTCCAATTATCACACTACCACTGACCTCCTCTTATGAACAGTGTGGGTCACAGGAAGGGAGAGAACAGGAAGATCTTTTAAATTGGCTAGGAAAACCGAGGAAAATCTCATATTAACTGGGGCAGGACTGAGACGAGACTGATAAAGAATGGGAAGCAGGGGGTGTGTCTATCACTTGCATGGCTATATTTGATAGCCTGTTGCCAATGGCATTTGTTTCACCTTCTTTTTCTCCTAAACAGCTAGTTAGATACCTTTTCCCAGGGCCATATCCTGAGATACTTTCCTGGCGTCAGAATTTCCTACCTAGAATATGTCCTGGTGTCTACCTCTTTTCCATAGACACACACTCCTAGAATTTCTATCCCTGATTCTCCAATCTAAAATATGATTTCCCTTAATAAGATAATCTTAGAACATGATTTTTTTGTTTGCCTCCCTCTACATTTTCCCACCATTAATGATCAATAATGCAATTATATCTGGTGTGTTGTAGCTTCCTTCCTAGGGACCATTTGGAAGACCAAAATATCCTGCCTTTGAAGAGCCAGATCTTTCAGCTAGTTCACAAGAAAGTAAATCTTCTAAACAAAGAGGAGAAGGAGGGAGGGAGGAAGAAGAAAGGGAAAGAAGGAAGAAGCAGCAGCCTTATGACATCACACTGAGCAGCCACTGGGCTTGTACCCTTCTTACCATGTAGCAATCCTAAACCCAGGGTGTGCCAAGCCTACAACCTGCCTCAGCGTTTTTGCTGTCATCTTTGTCAGTACCTCCCTGACCAACCCAGTGAGGCCACAGAGAACATCAGGTCCTCTACGCAAGGCAGAGAGAAACAGATCAACACTGAGGGCCAAGGCAAAGTCCCTCAATGAAGACTCATACACTTTCATATTTGTTGGTGTTAGGTGCCGTCGAGTCGATTCTGACTCATAGCAACCCTACGTACAACAGAACGAAACACTGCCCAGTCCTGCGCCATCCTCACAATCATTGCTATGTTTGAGCCCATTGTTGCAATCACTGTGTCAATCCATCTCGTTGAGGGTCTTCTTCTTTTTCACTGACCCTCTACTTTACCAAGCATGATGTCCTTCTCCAGGGACTGGTCCCTCTACTTTCATATTACCCTAAGATATTTATTATCATCCAGACATACTCTCAACAGGAAAGGGTATCATCCCTGATTTCCCTTGGATCTAATATTTCAAAATTTCCCAGGAAATCCACCTTTCATGAGACCCTCTACCCAGGGATAAGACTCAGGGGCTCTGTTTATCTTTTTCTGACAGAGATAGAGGGAAATCTAAATCTCTGCAAAGGAGAGACTACATCAGAGTCCTGCTTCCTCTTCCAATTCCTGGCTGCCCTGAAAATTGCATGTTACTGTCCCTTAGGTGTCTAGTTCCTTTTTGTCTGAGGTGACATTTACATGCTTTGGCTGTTAATAGCAACCCTTTCAGGCCATTGAGGGGCATTGTGTTTGCTGACCTAGACTGCACATGGCTTCCCAGCCAGGGCCTTTAGGACAGTTTCAACTCACAACCAGTCTTCTGTTGACCTCCAGCTGGTTTCCCAGGATACTTGGCATCTCAAGGGCCTCAGAAGCTCAAATGCTCCTGCTGAATGTCCCAAGTAAGAAATTAATAAGAGAAAGAACATACATATTCCCACAATTGCTGAGATAAACATTGTATGCAACAAGGCATTCAAACCACAACTTGGACAAATATACCTACAGTGTGGGTGTACCTTGGGCCAGGAAGGATTTATTAGAGAATTTTACCCAGCAGTTAACTTCAAAGACTTGCCATCCTCACTGGTTCAGACAGAATAAAATTTAAAACTGCTTTTTAGTTTCATGCTAATCCTTTGCTGCCACTTTGCCTCTCTCACAATGGACCTCTCCCCCTTTTTTCTTTACAGTAATTACCCTAAAAAATGTAGAGGTCATTTGGTCAACCGGGGCAAGGAAGACCAGCTCTTAAAAACAGGACCCTGTGAATATGCCACCTTACCTGGGTCAAAATGAAATTCCGTGTTTCTATCCAGTGCGAGTTCTCTGGTGACTGATAAGGCATGAACTCTGAGAAAAGGGTTATCTACATTCAGAACATTTATAGGGTCTCCTGAATGAGTTCTTGGGTGACAAATCTGATTGGAGCTGTGAGAGAAACTGTCTCCACACTCATGACAGTTATAGGGTTTCTTTCCTGTGTGAATTATTTGGTGCTTGATTAAGTTGGATCTGTGAGTGAAATTCTCCCCACAAAGGGGAGATTTTATATGTGTGTGTGTGTGTGTGTGTGTGTGTGTGTGTGTAATATACACACACACATGTACATATATTCCTTCCTGCGTGGATTCTCTGATATCCAGTGAGGTATATACCCTGTTGGAAACTTTTCCCACAATTCAAACCTTCAGTGAGTTTTTTTTTCTGCCTTGTAGGGCTCAAGATTTGTAAGGAATAGGGTATTGTAACTCATTGCTCTCTCACTCATGAGTTCTTTCATATATGACAGGGTGTGCACTATGAGAGAAACTTTCCCCACACGTGGGACACTTATAAGGTCTCTCTCCTGTGTACATTCTCTGGTGCCTAAGGAGGTTGGTACTGTGAGCAAAGATCTCCCAACACTTGGGGCACTTGTTGGGCTTTCCAACTGTGTGTGTGTGTTCTCTGGTGCCTGTGGAATTTGGAGTTGCAAGAGAAGCTTTTCCACATAGGTTACATTGATAGAGCTTCTTGCCTGTGTGAGTGTGCTCATAGCAAGTCATTTGGGTATTTTGACTTAAAGTTCTTCCACACTCAAGGTACTTATGGGGCTCCTCTCCCAAGTATGCTCTGTGTATCGAAAATTGGAGTCCCACCAAAGATTTTGCCATTCTCCACACCCATACACAGTCTTTCTGTTGCGTGAGTTCTCTGGTACCTAATTAGGTTCAAGTTGTTAAAGCAAATTTTGCCACACAAGTGATATAAATGGAACTTTGGAGTCCTTTTGATTTCCCCAGTCCTTTGCAACTTGTGGCCCCCACTAAGAATTGTTCCATTCAGTCCTCTGGGAGAGGGTCCCAATGCCCTCCTGACCTGTAGGTCTTCCCTGCCCAGTACTCCAAGGAACCTTCCCACTGACCTTGTCAGGGAACAGCTCTTAAGGGTGGTTTTTCTCAGGGGAAAGAGACCAAAAGGTTTTTTTTCCCAGTTCTCCAATCTCTCTTCCCGTGGTAGAGTGAAAGAAAGCAAACCTTTACATTATTTCTGTACTGGAGAAAAGGAAACACTGAGCTTCAGCTACTGACTGTAGATCAGAAACCCAGAGTGGGGTGGTTCTGCCTCAGTTTCCCATAGACCCTCTACAGGGCACATCACATAAGAATCAGAGTTCAGACCAGTCTTGGAATTCCCTTGTGGGGGCTCCACCCACTCACCAATTGAGCCCCTGGCTTAAGCTCTTCAGGAATGGGTGGGATGGAGCAGGGTTAGGACTAGGGTAAGGCAAGTGACCTTGAGAGTGGGTGCCTCAAGTTTTGTGCCCTGGGTACCTCACTTGCCTCACCCTAGTGAGGATGGAATGTGGGCTGTGGGGACACAGGAAGCAGTATACCTTCCTTTCAGCAGTGGTGGGCTAGCCCTAACCTGAAGGGTCTCAGACCCAAACCCCCAAATGCCTCACTCTCAATGACTGAGAACCTTGCTGGGCAGGCTTCTCATCTTCATTCCTTACCTGGAACTGGGCTTTTGGGGCTCAGGCTCTCCTTGCAACTCTGGACACTGGGATTCCATGGCTTTCCTCCTTTTTCCATCTGGCCACTTAGTGCCTCCTGACTGGGAATCTGAGATCCTGTTCACATTGAAAGAAATATATTACACCAGCACTTTCCTCTACCAGGCAGGGGAAACAAAGATAGTCTTATTCCCTCCCCTCAACAGAAGAATATAGAATTCTCAGAAAGTTTGACAGCAGTTAGTTGGAATATACACTGAACTATTCCCAGTGCTTATCTTGGGAAAGAAACTAAGAAGGGAAGCTATGGCTTTTTTTCCTCTTTAAACTTTATAATACTTGGATCATTTTTTTTGCAATGAGAATGTACACTTCTGTAACTAAAGCAGTAATAACAAGAATATGGTTGGATGGTCAGCTCCTTAGAGAATGAGATTAATATTGTAAAATAGCCTTGACTCTTACGTATAAAAATAGAATAGAATTAAGTTTGACTGGGCAACTCCAGAAGGAGAAAAAATAATAATAAAATGATGGATAACAAGAAAAGGACTTAGGTTTCAGAGGAACATGTTGTTAAAAATTAAAGGTCCAATTGGTGTGTGTTATGAATTGAATTGTGTCCCCCAAAAGATATGTTGAAGTTGTAACCCCAGTATCTGTGAATGTGACCCTGTTTGGAAATAGGGTTTTTGAAGGTTAACATTAGGTCATACTGAGAAGCATAGGACCTAATCCTATATGACTCTTGTCCTTATAAAAGAGAACACACATGGAGAGGTAGACACAGGAGGAAGATACACTGTGCATCTACAAGCCAAGGAACACCAAGGATTTCTGGCAGCGACCAGAAGCTGGGAGAGTGGCATGGAACAGTTCCTCTTTCTGAGCCCTCAGAAGGCATCAACATATCCAGTACTCTGATTTGGACTTCAAGCCTCCCAAACTGTGAAACAATAAATTTCTGTTCCTTAAAGCCACCCACTTTGTGGTATTTTGTTATGGTAGCCCTAGGAGACTAAGGTAGCGTGCTGTGCTAAAAAGAAAAACAATAAAGCCTCATTCCACCTCGAGCAAGTATGGCTTAAACAGAAGCCCAGCTCCAATAAACTGTGATCTGAATTTCTTTCTATATTTAGCACTTACTGGTAGAGGTATGCTCAACTTTAGGCACCACAGCAGTTGAAAAGTGATATGGAGAACCTGGAGATGGTCCCAATGGAAGGAAAACAAAATACAAAAACAGCAGTGTCTTAGTTATCTAGTGATGCTGTAACAGAAATACCACAAGTGTATGGCTTTAAGAAACAGAAATTTATTGTCTCACAGTCTAGTAGGCTACAAGTCCGAATTCAGGGCACCAGCTTCAGGGAAAGGCTTTCTTTCTCTGTTGACTCTGGAGGAAGGTCCTTGTCATCAATCTTCCCTTGTTCTAGGAGCTTCTCTGCACAAGAACCCCAGGTCCAAAGGACGTGCTCTGCTCCCGGCGCTGCTTTCTTGGTGGTATGAGGTCCCCATCTCTCTGCTAGCTTCTCTCTTTTATATCTCAAAAGAGATTGGGCTAAGATACAACCTAATCTTGTAGATTGAGTCCTGTCTCGTTAATATAAGTGCCACTAATCCCATCTCATTAACATCATAGAGGTAGGATTTACAACACATAGGAAAATCACATCAGATGACAAGATAGTGGACAATCACACAATACTAGGAATCATGGACTAGCCAAGTTAACCAATATTTTTGGGCAACACAATTCAATCCATAACATTCCACCCTTTGGCCCCCCAAAATTCATGTCCTTGCCACATGTAAAACACATTCACCCCATCATATCATAGCAAAAGTCTTAAATCAACTCCAAGTCCAAAATCCAAAAATTCCTCTTTGTCTGTTAAATCTAGAATACAAGTTATCTGCTTCCAAAGACATTTCCATTACAAATGGGAGAAATTGGAGGGAAAGAAGGGATAACAGGAACCAAGCAAGTCAGCAGAACACATTACATTAGCCCTCAAAGCTTGAAAAACATCCTCTCTTCTCTGAGACCATTTACACAATGGCCCTGCCCTCCAGATTCTAAATATTGGCCACGCTTTCCAGATTCTGAGTGGAGGTCCCTCGGCCCTGGACTTCAGCTCTGCCTTCCAGGCCCAGTGGAATGGCAACTCTGCTCCCTCGGCTTTGGGCGGCCCAATTCTCCTAGTCCATCTGAGTAGCGACTCCACCCTTTGAGACTGAGGTGGCTCTGCTTCTTGTGTTTCTTGTCTCTTCAGCTTCTGCTTCTTGGTTCCTTGGCCTCTCGGCCCCTCAGGCCTCACTGCCCGCATCTGCCCTGCTCAGGCAAGTGTTCCAAAGCTCTTCAGCCCCACCAATAAATGCCTGGAAGCACCCCACTCCACCAGTAAACTTCAGCCTGAAGGCACTCAGGTTTCTTGCTCTGTGGGTCGGCAAGCCTAGTTCCACCGATAAGTGCTCCAAGGTACACCACTCCACCAGGATGCCTCCTGCGCAAAGGCACTCAGCTCTCTCGCTTTGTGGGTCAGCTCCAGTGCTGTCTCGTGCTGGTCTCCTGGTTCTGCTGCTGCCGTTTCTCTGATGCTGCTTCTCACCATCTGCACCATCTCCAGTGTAACAGCTCTCCTTATGTCCTTCTGAGTCCTCTATCCATTCAGTTTCAAAACCACGCCCACATTTTAGATATCTGTTAGAGCAGCACCCTACTCTGTCAGTACCAAATTCTTAGTTATCTAGTGCTACTATAACAGAAATACCACAAGTGGATGGCTTTAACACACAGAAGTTTATTCTGTCACATTCTAGTAGGCTAGAAGTTCAAATTCAGGGCATCAGCTCCAGGGGAAGGCTTTCTCTCTCTGTTGGCTCTGGAGGAAGGTCCTTGTCATCAATCTTCCCTTGTTCTAGGAGCTTCTCCGTGCAGGAACCCCGAGTCCAAAGGATGTGCTCTGCTCCTGGCGCTGCTTTCTTGGTGGTATGAGGTCCCTGTCTCTCTCTGCTGGCTTCTCTCTTTTATATCTCAAAAGAGATTTGCTTAAGACACAACCCAATCTTGTAAATTGAGTCCTGCCTCATTAGCATAACTGCCACTAATCCCAGCTCAATAACATCGTAGAGGTAGGATTTACAACACATAGGAAAATCACATCAGATGACAAGATGGTGGACAATCGCACCGTACTATAGGAATCATGGATGGACTAGCCAAGTTGACAGATACTTTGGGGGGACACAGTTCAATCCACAACAAGCAGTAACCTCTTTGCAGAATTAGTATAAATGAGTGTACAGTTGTGATTCACTTTACTCAAACTTGATATATGAAGACAAAGTGCAGTGTGATACTTTCTTCCCATGTGTGTTTCAACATAGCTGTAGTTGCAGTGTACATATGGTATTGTATGTTGTTTTTAAAATCTTCAAATTTTTATCAGGAGAATTTTCATATACACAGAAAAATTGAAAAAATGTACAATGAATACCTGTATACCCTCCATCACAATCCAACTATTAGCTTTTTGTAATTTTTATAGGATCAGTTTTAATTTCTGGATAGTAGTTCATCACACCAATACATCTTAACTTATTTAGCCAGTCCTCTATTTGGATATATACATTGGCTCCAAATTACCAAAATTATAAGTAATGCTTGATGAAAATATTTGAGCACAGAGACCCTCTTTCTTGAATTTTTAAGGTCTGTGACAGATGATAAACTGGGATTTTGATGCCGCTGCCCCTGAAATTTTCACCTTTGAGGAGGGGTCTAAAAATATTGATGGAAAATAGAAGTATAAGAGAATCCAGAAGAATAAACACTTTGAAATTGCAAAAGATAAAAAACTTAGAGCACCCACAGTATCCTGGGATGTGGTGAATATGTATGTATGAGGGAAGATATCACTGGATTCTATTTGTTATGCTCTAGGAAGTCCACTATGGTTCAGCCTCTCTGTATTAGCTCTGACAGCTGGTGATTGAGTCCAGGGCTATATGGAAGTGTACTGACTGTGTCACTTGGCAGGTGTTTAACTGAACCAAGTCAAGTGGATAGCGGATCAAGCAATGCCCCATGTGGAAGCTTCTTTGCAAAACTCAGAGCTTGTGTCAAGGAGATGACTACCTAAGGGACAGGACTCTGATCAGAAATGGCTCAGTCTTCTGCCCTGGAAAAGAATTCCTTACCCACGAGTCCACATTTTCATCCCTCTCCTGCACCATGTCTCTGGAGATGGCCCTCATAGTAGGGTCCTGATGCCCCCAGCGCCTCCTAGAAGATGTACACAGCCACTTCCCCGAAGCACTCAGACAACTGAAACAGCATAAGATCTTCTTCAGCCCCAGATGCATCAAGAACAATTCTACAGCAGAGTGATGGCATAAAGGGGCAAAAACAAGGGTGCTGAGAACACATATGGGGAGAAAGGTACCAGGCCTACACATGAGGTATGGAAGAAACAAATGAAGAAGGTAGGGGAGATACATGTGGGTGACAGAAAGGATCCTCTGCGAGTGGCAGAAAGGCCTCCCTATGGAGGACATCAGGGAGGATGAATGCCAATGAGGGGAGATAATGGGAACTTCATCACCTAGGACCCAGTCGTCTCCTTGTCTTACATGATCCATTCAGGAAGAAAGGGAAAAAACCAAGGAGTAAATAATACTGAAGGTGATAGAAATCACAGTGAGAACAGCAATCCTAATTCATTACATCCCATGGATTATTACAACATAATATCCATTCCCTAAAACCAGGTCCTTGCTCCTTAGGACTAAACACTCTAAGAAGGCAACTGAGGCATGATAATATCCATGTCTTAGTTGTCTAGTGCTGCTGTAACAGAAACACCACAAGTGGATGGCTTTAACAAAGAGAAATGTATTCTCTCACAGTCTAGGAAACTAGAAGTCCTAATTTAGGGTGCCAGATCCAGGGGAAGGCTTTCTCTCTCGTTGGCTCTGGAGGAAGGTCCTTATCATCAATCTTCCCCTGGTAAAGAAGCTTCTCAGTGCAGGGATCCCGGGTCCCAAGGACACACTATGTTCCCGGTGCTTCTTTTCTGGTGGTACGAGGTCCCCCTGTCTCTCTGCTCACTTCTCTCTTTTATATCTCAAAAGAGTTTGGCTCAAGACACAATCCAATCCTGTAGATTGAGTCCTGCCTCATTAACATAACTGCCACTAATCCCATCTCATTAACATCATAGAGATAGGATTTACAACACATAAGAAAATCACATCAGATGACAAGATGGTGGACAATCACACAATACTGGGAATCATGGCCTAGCCAAATTGATACACATATTTTTGGGGAACACAGTTCAATCCATGACAATCCATAATGATGAGGTCACAGTAAAGGCATGCAGTGCTCTAAGTCCCCAATCATTCAGCTAGTGTTCCCACTGAATCCAGATTGTCTCTGCTCTACATAAAAAAGAACTCCATTCCCCAGTAGGTTTGAGATGCCCCTCCCCCACACAGACACCTTGCAAGGAGGGGTGCTGGCAAGGGAGATCCCATCCCAACAAGCAACCAGCCTGGGAAGAGTGTTCCTTCCCCACCATGTCTGAGACACACACACCACCTGCCCCCCCATGCAGAGACGTCAAGAAGCAAAGGGACATCAATGAAGTGCCTGGCTCAGGAAGCACTCTGCTTCACTGCCGGGCCTAAGACTGCCCTTCCCTATCCAGAGACACTTGTTGCTAGGAGGTATCAGCAAAGGGGATCATGCCACAACAAGCACCAGGTCCATGAAATGCTTTTTATCCCCTACAGACAGGGGATCTCACCACAAGAATCTCCCAACATGGGAAGTACTGATCTTACAGAGTGCAAAAGAATCCCTTCCCCCACCAAGGTGACAAGGCCTGGGGGAGCTCCTTCCAGCCTTTCAAGCAGCATCAGCAAGGGCAAATGGAAGCCCCAGCAGCATGAGATAAACCAAGCAGAACAATATACCACCATGTAGGTTCTAAAAATTAAACTGTCATTAAAATCACAGCCCCCAAAAGGAAGGCCAGGACTTGTATGCCGAAACTAAAAGGGGTCCAATATCTGTTGCCGTCGAGTCGATTCCAACTCATAGCAACCCTGTAGGACAAAGTAGAACTGTCCCATGTAAAGGCTGTAATCTTTACAGAAGCAGACTGCCACATCTTGTTCCCATGGAGCAGCTAGCGGGTTCAAACCGCTGACCTTTCGGTCAGCAGCTGAGCACTTAACTACTGTGCCACCAGAGCTCCTCCTAAATGGGGGTACTGCATGCTTAAAAAAAAGTCTCACATAATAGCCATAATGCCCAGGATACAATGAAAACTTACCCATCATACAAAGAACCAGGAAAGTCAAAACTTGAAAGAAGAAACAATTTGACACGAACACAGAGAGGAATCAGATGTCAGAATTAGCTGACAATGATTTTAAAGCAGCTATCATAAAAATAGTTCAAAATCCAATTACAAATTATCTTGAAAGAAAACATTGAAAATCTCAGAAAAGAAATAAAAGTTATTAAAAAAATGGAAATTACAAAACTGAAAAATACAGTAACAGAATTTTTTTAAAATCTCACTGGGTGAGCTTAATAATACAGTGAAGATGACAGAAGACAGAATCAGTGAACTCCAAAATACATGAATAGAATTTACCCAATCTGAAAAACAGAGAGAAAAACAGACTAAACGAACAACTGAATGAATGAATGAATGAACAAACAGAGCCTTGGGTACCTATGGGACAATAACAAACCATGCAATACTTGAACCATCAGACTCCCAGAAGGAGAAGAGAAAGGGAGTGGGGTTGAAAGAGGACTGGAAGAAATAATGGGGGAAAACTTCCCATATTTGACAACAGATAAATCCACAGATTGAAGAGGCTGACAGGTCCCAAACAGGATAAACTTGAAGAAATCCATGCCAAGACACATCATAAGTAAACTTCTGAAAATTAAAAACAAAGAAAAAAATCTTGAAAGCAGCCAGAAAGGACACATGACCTAGATAGGAACACCAATTTGAATGACAGTGGATTTCTCATCCAAAGCCATGGAGGCTAGAAGGAAGGGGCATAGCATTTTTCAGGTGCTGAAAGAAAATAATTGTCAGTCACAGATTTTATATCTGATGAAATTGTCATTCAGAATGAAGGGTAAATAAAGATGTTCTCAGATAAAAGAAAACTAAAAGAATATAAAGCTTATGCTAAAATTTGTATATTTCTATGGAAAGGCACAGGCTCTAGAATACCTAAAACAACCTTGAAAAAGAAGAATAAACAGGGAGAAATTACCTGATATTAACTCCTATTATGTAGCTACAGGAATCAAGACTGTGATACTGGCTAAGCAATAGATAAACAGGTTTATGGAATATAATAGAGAACCCAGAAACAGATTAACGCAAATTTGCCAAATTGACCTTTCTTATAAATATTATGGTAGCTTTCAATTTATTTATAGAATAGTATCACTATTTAAAATAATATTTCAAAGGGGTAGCATGAGGGAGCTTTAAACTGTTCTGTATCCTGAAGTTGGTTACACGCATCTGTAAACCACCAGATGCTGTCAAGTCAATTTCAACTCATGGCAACCCCATATGTGTCAGAGTAGAATTATGCTCCATAGGATTTTTTTTTTAGTTTTATTTATTTTGTTGTTGGGAATATACACAGCAAAATATACACAATCCAGCAGCTTCTACATGTACAAATTAGTGACATTGTTTACATTTTTCGAGTTGTGCAACCATTCTCACCTCCTTTTCTGAGGTGTTCCTTCCTCATTAACATAAATTCACTGCCCCCTAAGGTTTCTATCTAAACTTTCAAGTTGCTGTTGTCAATTTGAGCTCATATAGATGGTTCTTAAGAGAACATAATGCTCAAGGCAGACTTTTTTTACTAGTTAAGCTAAACTATTGTTTGGTTTTAAGAAGACTTCAGGGGATAATTTCGGTTTAAGGTTTAAAGATTTTCTATCTCAGGGCAATAGTTTCAGGAGTTCATCCAACCTTCAAGGCTCCAGGAAGTCTGGATTCCATGCGAATCTGAAATTCTGTTCTGCATTTTCCCCCTTGCCAAACTGACTTTTGATGAAGCGGTAAAAGCAACTCAGTGAAGAAAAGGATAGTCTTTTCAATACTTGATGTTAGAGCAATTGGACATGCATAGGCCAAAAACAAAAGCAAAAAAACCTCGCAACCTAAACTTAATGTCTCACACAAAAATTAACTCAAAATGGACCACAGCCTTAAATGTAAATCTATAAAACTTTCAGGAAAAAAAATAGGAGAAAATCTTTGTGATTTAGGCCTAGGCAAAGATGTGACACCAAAAACATGATCTATCAAAGGGAAAAACGGTATATTGAACCATCATCAAAATTAAAAACCTCTGTTCTGTGAAAGACCTTGTCAAGCCCATGAAAAGACAAGCTACAGAAGGAGAAAATATTTGCAAACTGCATATCCAACAAAGGACTAGTATCTAGAATATATAAAGGACTCTCAAAACTTAGCAGTAAAACACAACTAAATTAGAAAATGAGCAAAACACATCAACAGGCATATCACCCAAGAGGATATAAACATGGCAAATAAGCACATGAAAAAAATGTTCCTTTTAGGGATATGCAAATTAGATCTACTATGAGATATCACATATGCAGTATGATAAGGGCTAAAATAAAAAATATTGATAACACCAAATTCTGGCAAGGATTAGGATAAAGTGAATCACTCACACATTGCCGGCTGTAATGTAAAATGATACAGTCATTCTGAAAAACAGTTTGGCAGTTTCTTACTAAACTAAACATGTGACTACCACTCTATTTGTAATATCCAAAAGCTGGAAACAATACAGATGTCCTACAACAGGTGGATGGTTCAACCAACTGGTGTACATTCATACCATGGAATACTACTCAGCAATAAAAAGAAACAAACTATGAATACACAGAACAACTTGGATGAATCTTGAGGGAATTATCCTGAGTGAAATAAGCCAATCAAAAAGGTTACATGCCGTATGATTCCATTTATAGACTGTCATGGATTGACTTGTGTCCCCCGAAACTATGTGTCAACTTGGCTAGGCTATGATTCCCAGTATTGTTTGGTTGTTCTCAATTTTGTGATCTGATGTGTTGTAAATCCTAGCCTCTATGCCCGTGGTTATGATTCTGTTTGGGAGTGAACTGTCCATTATGTTAATGTGGCAGGATTAGAGGCAGTTATGTTAATGGGGCAAGACACAATCTATAGGATTAGGTTGTATCTTGAGTCAATCTCTTTTGAGATATAAAAGAGAGAAGCGAGCAGAAAAGGAGAGGGGCCTCCTACCGGCAAGAAATAAGAGCTGGGAGCAGAGCACGTCCTTTGGACCGAGGTCCGTATGCTGAGGAGCTCCTAGACCAAGGGAAGATTGATGACAAGAACCTTCCGCTAGAGCTGACAGAGAGAGAAAGCCTTCCCCTGGAGCTGGCGCCATGAATTTGGATTCCTAGCTTCCTAAACTTTGAGAGAATAAATTTCTGTTAAAGCCATCCACTTGTGGTATTTCTGTTATAGCAGCACTAGACAACTAAGACAGAATTTGGTACCAGAAGAGTGGGGTGCTGCTCTAACAGATACCTAAAATGTAGAAGTGGTTTTGAAAGTGTGAATGGGTAGAGGCTGGAAGTGTTTCAAAGTGCCTAATAGTAACAGCCTAGATTGCCTTGAAGAGACTGTTGGTGGAATTATGGACGTCAAAGACAATTCTGGTGAGGGCTCAGAAGGAAGTAAGGAGAGCTGTAACACTGGAGATGGTGCAGACATCGAGAAGCAGTGGCAGAGAAATGAAGGCAGCAGAACTAGGAGAGCTGCATGAGACAGAGCGGGAGCCAATCCACTGAGTGAGAGAGCTGAGTGCCTTCAGGCAGGAAGCTTCCTGGCAGAGTGGGGTGCCTCCGGGCACTTGTTGGTGGAGCTAGGCTTGCCAACCCATGGAGAAAGAAAGCTGAGCGCCTTCAGGCCGAGAGGCCAAGGAACCAGAAAGCAGAAGCTGAAGAGACAAGGAGCATGGAAAGCAGAGCTGCCTCAGTCTCAAGGGTGAGGCCACGACCTCTGGGGTCTCAAAGGGTGGGACCATGGCCTGCTGGGTCTCAAAAGGTGAGGCTACAGCCTCCTGGGTTTCAAACAGACAGGTCTTCACCAACTCAGTTCCAGAGTGTGGGGCTGCGGTTCACAAGTGCTGGGGGATGGGGCTGGATCCACTGCCCAAAGCTGAGGGGGAGGGGCTGCCATGCCCAAGGGGCAAAATAATGGGGCTACAGGGCCAAGGGGGTGGGGTTGCCACTCAGATAGACTAGGAGAATGGGGCCTCCCATAACCAAGGGAGTTGAGTTGCCATCCCAGTGGGCCTTGAAGGCGGGGCTGAAGCCCAGGGCCAAGGGGCCTCCACCCAGAGTCCAGAGAGCATGGTCAATACCCAGAGTCTGGAGGGCAGGGCCATTGCCTAGATGGTCTCAGAGAACAGAGGATTATTTTCAAGGCTTGAGAGCTAATGTAAATTGTTCTGCTGGGTTTTTTACTTGCTTGTTGCCTGTTATTCCTTCTTTCCCTCCAATTTCTCCCATTTGTAATGGAAGTATCTGCCTTGTGCCTGTTCCACCATTGTGCTTTGGAAGCAGATAACTTGTACGAAGAGGAATTTTGACATGATGGGGTGAAAGTGTTCTACATGTGGCAAGGACATGAATTTTTGGGCCAAGGGTGGAACCATTCTTGAAATGATAAACTTATAGAAACGGAGAACAGATCAGTAGTTGCCAGGTGTTAGGGATATGGGGAAGGGTGTGTGTGTGGAGCGGGGACAGGGTTATAAAAGGGCAATGGGAAGGATCCTGATGATGGAACTATTCTGTATCTGGACTGTATCGATGTCAATATCTTGGTTGTGATATTGTACTATAGTTTTGGAAGATACTACCATTGGGAAGGAGTCCCTGGGAGGTGCCAATGGTTAACGCGCTCAGCTGCTAACCAAACGGTTGGAGGTTTGAGTCCACTCAGACGTGCCTCGGAAGAAAAGCCTGGTCATCTACTTCTGAAAAAATCAGCCATTGAAAACCCTATGAAGCATGGTTCTACTCTGACACACATGGGGTCATTATGAGTCAGAATTGACTTGATGGCAACTGGTTTTTACCGTTGGGGACACTAGGTAAAGGATAAGGGGACCTCTTCTTTTAATTTCTTTAAACTGCATGTCAATCTACAATTATCTGAAAATAAAATGTTTACTTTTTAAAAAAGGACTCTATTATAAGAGTCCCTCCTCTCTTCCCCCACCCTGAGAAGAACCCAAATCAACATTCTGAGGTCTTTCACTCCATATCCAAGAACCTGACTTCAGTAATCCCCTCTTCTTTGTAGCTGTGCTCCATGCTGTTGGTGTGGCTGGGGCAAGTCTGAAGTCCCTCTTTCCTCCGACCTGCCCAGATAACACTTCCTCACCCCTCCACTTTACAGCTTGGTGGGGGGGTCCCTTTAGGAACTGGAGCTAACGCAGCCTGAGGCAAGGGCTTTGCTCAATATCCATCGGCCAGCTTTAATGCTATTTCCTGAGGCAAAGCGTCTTCCAAAAGCACTTGCATTCCCAGCTCATAGTTTGTGAACTAGGATCCAGCCCACATCACTCATCATGACAACAGGGCCCAACAGAAAGGGAAATTATTACAGGAATCTGAGGGCAAACCTTTAACTGAAAACCACAGGCTATCCCCTTGGCAAAGACCCATGGGCAAAAAATCTGAGCAGGACCCTCAGACTTTTGCAAATGATCCGCTAGCATCCTTCCAGGATGTCCCATGGCCTCCACTAGCACGTCCAGAAGGTGCCCCATGGGCTCAGCCAGCACCCCACTGATGAAGTGCCCCATGGGAGTCTCAGGCTTTCTGCTTCTCCAGAATGGCACTCCCTGTGCCAATCTGTCAGGGAGCTGAGCTGAGAGATCTCAACTGAGCTGCAAAGTGTCTGAGTAGCCAATTGAGACAAGCCAAAACAAAAGTTAACAGTCAAGCCTTTAATCACTTACTGCCATGGTACAAGAAAGAGTTTAAACCCGGAGAATGGGCCAATGCCCCGTATTTCCCCTAGAACGGCACCCAGGCGAGGGTCAGGTGGACCAATGCAGACATGGAGACCATTTCACTGCGGAGGGGGTCCCCAACTAAAGTCTCCTGTAGTTTTATGGACCCCGGTACTGAGTACTGACTCAGAGTGGGTAAAAGTGTCTTCAAGTCCCCCCCCACCCCGCAACCGCTGATAAGGAAGCCTCAGAAGAGGCACCTGAAGAAGGCCTCTGCCGAAGGCAGGTGTGACGGCAGGTTAGCAGTCAGTCCAAATCCAGAGCACTCACAGCAGCTTGGAAAGGCAGCCCTGGGAGTGTTTCTTTAAGAGGAGGAGAAAGCTTTCAGGAACAGTTTCGAAAAGCAACGATTATTAGTACCCCCCACCTCATGCTTCCCCAGGTACCGGAGTTTTGGTTTATTTTTCTCTTGTTAACAAAATCAATTCAAGTGAATTCCGACTCATAGCGACCCTATAGGACAAAGTAGAACTGCCCCATAGGTTTCCAAGGAGCGGCTGGTGGATTCAAACTGCTTTTTGGTTAGCAGCTGAGCTCTTAACCACTGCGCCACCAGGGCTCACTTGTTAACAGTGTGTCTCGTTTAGTCACAAAAACTCTACCTTTAAAAAAAATCATTCCCAATTTTTATATAGATCTTTTGTCCAGAAGTACAATCCCAGAGGGCACACATGGCCCCCTGGAAACAAAGAGCTTACAGTGTTGGAGCACCCCAAGAAGACATACATTCCTCAGACATTCAGGTTAACAGGGTTCCCTATGCACCCTCCCATCAAGGGCCTCCTGCCCTGGGGCTCCCAGTCCTTGGCTTCAAAGGGACTGCTGAGGCGGTCAGTTTGTTTGTCCCTGACATCAGTTTATCAGCTTCACAATGAAGGGCGTTGGAGGTGCTCTGCATGGAAGCACAGGAGCTGAGGCCACCCTGTGTGGTCTCACAGTCAGCATTGTCAGGTGTGACGGCAGGTTAGTGGTCAGTCCGAATCCAAAGCACCCACAGCAGCTTGGAAAGGCAGCCCTGGGAGTGTTTCTTCAAGAGGAGGAGAAAGCTTTCAGGAACAGTTTTGAAAAGCAAAGATCAGTGCCCTCACCCACATGCCTCCAGGTGCCGGGGTTTTGGTTTATTTTTCTCTTGTTAACAGTGTGTCTCATTTAGTTATCAAAACTGTACCTTTAAAAAAATTCATTCCCAATTTTTATGCAGATCTTTTGTCCAGAAGGGTTGAATGCAAGAGAGATAGAAGCATTTTTACAGAAAAAACATTTTTATATAACTAGAAAACGTCACGTTTAAGAATTGGTTAGCATAAACTACTGAATTTTTGAAACATTGCAAAAATAGGTTTACATAACCTCCCAGCCCTGCTTTTCAATAGTATCCTAATTTTCCATCTATCTGAGTCTTCAGAAAGGGGTGAAAGGGGATGGGAAGCCCTTACTGAGTCCCTTACGGACAGAGGTGTCAATAACTATAAAAGAAGGGTTTACAATGGAAGGATGGGGGCAGAGACTGAGCAAACATACGGCGCAAACAAGAGGTGCCCTTTTGGGGAATTGCTGCATTAAGACCCCAGCCTGCTTCCCTGAGATGTGTAGCCCAGGCTGGGGTTATCTTGTCCCCACCCATCAGCCACTTCAGCCTGTCCTTTAACTGTCCAATAAAAAAGCTCAATCACCTCTGTGGCTTGAAGGTGATATGAAGCATGAAGAGTCCATCATAGGCCCCAAGGTTGAGCCCACTGATGTGTAGCTTGGACTGCAAATCTGGGGCCATTATCAGATGCAGTGTGCCAGGAAAACCTGAACAGGAAACAAATGTGGTCTTGTAGGGCCTGGATCGTGTGGCTGGAGTCAGTGGAACGCACAGGGGTGGCTAGGCCAAACACGGAAAGAGTGTCAGCTGCAGGCAGGATCCAGTGAAACCCTCTGGATAGGATGTGATATATCCAATGTGATATATCTGCGAAGAACATCCTGACCCAATCACTCAGGAATCGGTCCCTGGACAGTGCTTTTAGCCTTGGCCAGGGTCTGAAAGGCAGGACAGCTTTTCCATGCTGTTTCAGCGTCTTCTGATGACAGTGGCAATCCAAGCATGTAGGCCCAGTGTAGGATGGTGTCTGAACTCCCATGGGCTGTCCTCTTGTGGATCCAGGAGGTGATTGGTCGCACATCTGCTTGCTCTGGGACAGAGAACACTTCCATCTCCGTGTTTAGTTGATGCACAAGGTCTCCTGGTTGGTTATGCTTCCCCTCATCAGCATAGGGGCCTTTCTGGTGAACATCCACATGGGTAACAAAAGTTTAACAGGAACAGAACTGATTTTTACTCAAATGCCTGGTCCCCACAGTGGGCTGGCTTTATGTGTCGGTCTGAGGCTTGCCAGTGGTCAAACCAAATGGCCGGGCTATTAGCTATATAGCCCATGAGTCAGGTAGGTTCACAGTCTTCCATATATTCCACTAAGGTAGCCCTAACTGCAGCAATTCCCTTCAGGGCTTGGGGTGAAGGATAGCAGGCATGTACATAGGCATACATCAATACCAATAATACATTCAGAGAGGGGGCCGTACAATAGAGGTTTGTTGGAGCCCCAAGGGACCCATCCGTAGTCAGACTTGGGCAACGGTCCCTGTAGTGGTGACTTCAGACCCAAAAACCAGAGAGCATTATCTGTTTTCCCTTCATCTTGATGGCAGGAGTTGTGGGGACCACACAGTCACCTGTGTATCACTATCTAAAAGACCCAAGAACGCAATCTTTTTTTTTCATTGAACTGTAACCTTATATAGGGTCTCCAGTCACTGCTGGGGACAGAGGGATATTAGCTTAACCTCTAGTCCTGTTTATCTCTGAAAATTGAGAGGTCTGATAAGAAGCCAGTGGGCCCTCTCACCCATCCCCAGCCCTCCTGGGTGGGGTAGAGGGAAAAGAATCCATGTCAGTCACAGGGTCTGATGCCATGCAGACGTCAGTGAGGCTGTCTGCCAGGATTTGGCTACAAGTTTTATAAGGAGGGGGGAGTGGAGAGCCAGGTGGAGCTGTGGGCCCACCTGGGATTTTGGGGAAGCCTAGGGCATATGGGTTTGTGGGGAGCCCAGCCTCCAGGCTTCTGTAGGAAGGGGTGGCACAGGTAAAGGCTGTGGCTGTGTAGCAGGGACACCCCTCATATGCCCAATGTCGTGTAGCAGAGAAGTGGAGCTGGGGTGGAGGGCAACTCAGTGCTGCTCTTCCTCTGCTGGTCAATCATTGAGGCTGCAGGTGCCGCCACCCATACGTGAGCATGCCCACAGCCTTGGATGGCGCACAGCAGCCTTAGTTCCACTGGTTGCTAGACAACATGGAGGTGGCCCTGCCCCCACGCTGCTGCAGCTACTGCTATCTTGGCTTGGGCTCTGGTCAGAGCGCACGTGCGCACACGCTCATGCTCTCTCTCTCACACACACACACACACACACACACACATGCATGCACGCACGCACGCACACACACGGTGCCACTCTTCCCTATTAACTTTGACAAGATTACCTCTGGGGAGGATCTAACCAAGTCTCTAAGGTCTCTTTGGGGCAGCTGAGCAAAGCAGTTCCAAAGGCTCTATACCTTTTTTTTTTTTCTTTGAAGTTTCAACATCTTGCTGTGGTGCCGGCTGTTAACAGGGTGTTTATAGATGCCAGGGACCTGCTTACAATTACTAAGCTCACAGGACCATCCCTGGTCCCATTGTTGGAGGGCCCTGGAGCAATGGCTAGGGAATTGCTTCCCTAGCTCTGGAACCCCTATGTTGGATTCTTATCTGATCCACTAGGTGAGCTTAGCCAGGGAGTCAGGGGATCAAGGGAGGACCAAAGGTCCCTTTCAGAACCAGAATACTTAGATAAACAATCCACTAGCACCCTGCAAGGATGACCCGGAGGAGCTTTCGCTAGCACTTCCCCAGACCCATTAGCATGGTTCTGCTAGGGGGATCCTCTAGCACTTTGAAAGACCCATTAGCAAAGTGCCCCACAGGACACTCAGACACTTGCAAATGATCTGCTACCATCCCTCCAGAATGTGCCCATGGGCTAGGCTAGCACGCCACTGATGAAGTGCCCCACGGGATTCTCAGGTTTTCTGCTTCTCCATAATGGCATTGTGCTTAATCAGCTACCATACTCCTTGTGCCAGTCTGTCAAGGAGCTGAGCTGAGCTGAGCTGCAAGCTGTCTGAGTAGCCGATTGAGACAAGCCAAAATGAAAGTAACAGTCTTTAATCCTTTACTGCAATGGTATAAGGAAGAGGTCAAAGGGAGAAGATAGCGCCTGGCTCCCACTGTTCCGTATTTCCCCAGGAACGGTATCCAGGTGAAGGTGAGGTGGATCAGCGCAGATGTGGGGACCATCTCACACCTGAGGGCCTCCCAACAAAAGGCTCCTGAAGTTTTATGCACCCCAGGGCTTTGGGTGGGGGAGTAAAGGGGAATGGGCTAGTGGCGGAAAAGTATACTGAGTCAGAGTAGGTAAAAGTATCTTCAAGGTCTCTCCCTTCCACCGCTTTCTACTGATGAGGCTTCAGCAGGGGCTCCTGAGTAAGGCCTCTGCTGACTCATGGTGATCCAATGTGTATCTAAGTAGAAATGTCCTCCATAGGGTTTTCAATGGCTGATTTTTTCAGAAGCAGATCGCCAAGCCTTTCTTCTGAGGCACCACTGGGTGGACTCGAACCACCCACCTTTTGGTTAGCAGCCAAGCTCACTAACCATTGGCCTCTGCTGAAGCCCTTCCTCCCCCCATATAGAGAGCTCCATATGGAGGCAACTAGGCTAAGAATTCAGATATACGAAAGAGCATGGCTGGGCAACAGGGCCTGAGTCCCTGGCAGACTCCCTTCAGAGACTGCAGTGCATTGGCTGTGCACCAAGTCTGGTTGGGGAGGGCAGCTTTTCCCCTGAGGCCTGCCAGGTAAAGCCTTGTCATTGCCTCAGGTCAGGCCTGAAAAGCCACACACAGGTTTTTAGCCAAGAGCTGGACTCCTCACACAGAAAGAGAGAATTATGGTTTAGACTAGGCTTTTTTTTTCCTGATGGGATATTCATGAACAAAAATATATGTATGTGTGTGTATGTGTGCAAGGTATATAGGGAGGATCTGCTCCCAGTGCACACCTTCACAACAGACCTCTTCTGATGTACTTCGCTTCCCCTTCCTCTCACCCCACTCCCCACCACTTCTTGAAGCTTCCATTCCTCACTACTAGATAAGCTAACTTGGGTGGCCTTGGGGAGAGTGACCTCAAAGCCTCAGGGCCAAACTGGTTTTCTAAGTTCACGATTAACAGAGATACAGTTCTACAGAGGAGACCAAACTACTGACCCTAATATAACAAATAACAGTTATTAAGCACTAGTATGAAGTATGAATCTAGGAAAATTAGAAGCTGTCAAACATGAAATAGAACGTATAAAGATTATATCCTAGGCATTAGTGAGCTGAAATGGACTGGTATTGGCCATTTTGAATCAGACAATCATATGGTCTACTATGCCAGGAATGACAAACTGAAGAGGAATGGTGTTATATTCATCGTCAAAAAGAACATTTCAAGATCTATCCTGAAGTACAACGCTGTTAGTGATACGATAATATCCATATGCCTACAAGGAAGACCAGTTAATACGACTATTATGCAAATTTACACACCAACCGCTAATGCCATAGTTGAAGAAATTGAAGCTTTTTACCAACTTCTGCAGCCTGAAATTGATCAAACATGCAATCAAGATGCACTGATAATTACTAGTGATTGGAATACAAAAAGTTGGAAACAAAGAAGGATTGGTAGTCGGAAAATATGGCCTTGGTGATAGAAACAATGCTAGATAGAATTTTGCAAGACCAATAACTTATTCGTTGCAAATATCTTTTTTTTTCAACAACATAAACAGCGACTATACACGTGGAAAGGAGCCCTGGTGGCGCAGTGGTTAAGCACTCAGCTGCTAACCGAAAGGCTGGCAGTTCAAACCCACCAGCTGCTCCGTGGGAGAAAGATGTGGCAGTCTGCTCCCGTAAAGATTACAGCCTTGGAAACCCTATAGGGACAGTTCTACTCTGTCCTATAGGGTCGCTATGAGTCGGGTTATACACGTGGACCTCACTGGATAGAATACACAGGAATCAAGTCGGCTATGTCTGTGGAAAGAGACAATGGAGAAGCTCAGTATCATCAGTCAGAACAAGGCCAGGGGTCAATTGCAGAACAGACCATCAACTGCTTATATGCAAGTTCAAGCTGAAGCTGAAGAAAATTAAAACAAGTCTACAGAGAAAATATCGAAGTTGTCAAGGATTTCATTATACATGAATCCATAATCAATGCCCATGGAAGCAGCAGTCAAGAAATCAAACAATGTATTGCATTGGACAAATCTACTGCAAAAGACTCTTTTAAAGTGGTAAAAAGCAAAGATGTCTCCTTTAGGACTAAGATGCGCCTGACCCCAAGCCATGGTATTTTCAATTGCCTCATATGCATGCAAAAGCTGGACAATGAATAAGGAAGACCGAAGAAGAATTGATAGCTTTAAATTATGGTGTTGGCGAAGAATAATGAATATATCATAGACTGCCAGAAGAAATGAACAAATCTGTCTTGAAAGAAGTACAGCCAGAATGCTCCTTAGAAGCAAGGATGGTGAGACTTCGTCTCCTGTACTTTGGACATGTTATCAGGAGGGGCCAGTCCCTGGAAAGGGACATTATGCTTGGTAAAGTAGAGGGTCAGTGAAAAAGAGGAAGACCCTCAACGAGATGGATTGACACAGTGGCTGCAACAATGGGCTCAAACATAGCAATAATTGTGAGGATGGTGTAAGACTGGGCAGCATTTTGTTCTGTTGTCCATAGGGTTGCTATGAGTTGGAACTGACTCGAGGCACCTAACAACAACAACATGGCAAGTATACATTTAACTTTGTAAGAAATTGTCAAATTGTTTTCCAAAGTTGATGTACCATTTTGCATTCCCATTAGCAATATATGAGAGTTCCAAGTTTTTCCACATTGTCAGGAACACTTGATACCATCACTCTTGTTAATTTTAGCCATTCTAATGTGAATATAGTGGTGTCTCATTGTGATTTTAATCAGCGTTCCCTGTTTATTAATGATGTTGGTTATTGTTTCATGTCCTTATTGGCCATTCAGATATCTTCTTTTGTAGAAAGTGTACAAATTTTTGTCTGCTTTTTAATTAGATTTTTTAATTAGATTTTTGCTATGAGTTGGAACTGACTCGAGGCACCTAACAATAACAACGTTTCTGGACTTTGTTTATGACACCAAAAGCATGAGCAACAAAAGACAAAATAGATAAATTGGGCTTCATCAAAACTTAATATTTTTGGCATCAAAGGATGTAATGAAGCAAAGAGACAACCTACTGAATGGGAGAAAATATTTTGGAACCATATACCTGATAAGGGTTTAATAACCAGAATATATAAAGAACTCCTACAACTCAACAACGAAAGACAAACAACCCAACCAAAAAATGAGCAAAGAACTTGAATAGACCTTTCACCAAAGAAGAAATATAAATTGCCAATAAGCGCATGAAAAGATGCTCAACATCATTAGTCATTAGGGAAATACAAATCAAAACCACAATGAGATATCACTTCACACCCACTGGGATGTCTATTATCAGAAAAATGAAAATAACAAGTGCTGGCAAGAATGTGGAGAAAGTGGACCCCTCATGCACTGCTGGTGGGAATGTAAAATGATACTGTTACTGTAGAAAATAGTTTGGCTGTTCTTCAAAAAGTTAAACACAATTATCATATGACCCAGCAATTCCACTCCTAGGTATATATACCCAAAAGAATTTAATGCAGGGACTCAAACAGATACTTCTACACCAATGTTCATCGTAACACTATTCACAATAGCCAAAAGGTGGAAACAACCCGAGTGTCCATCAACAGATGAATGGAAAAACAACATGGGTACATACATACAATGGAATATTCTTCAACCATAAAGAGAAATGAAGTTCTGATACATGCTATGACATGGATGAACCTTGAAAACATTATGCTGAGTGAATAAGTCAGACACAAAAGGACAAATTTATGTGATCCATTTATATGAACTATCTAGAATACACAAATGCATACATACCAAAGTTTATTAGTGGTTACCAGGGGCAGGTGGGAGCAGGGGAAATGGGGACATACTGAGTTTTTGTTACCAAAAAAAAAAAAAAAAAAACCCAAACTCGTTGTCCTTGAGTCAATTCTGACTCACAGCAACCCTACAGGACAGAGTAGCACTGCCCCATAGGGTTTCCAAGGAGCAGCTGGTGGATTCGAACTGCTGTCCTTTTGGTTAGCAGCTGAGCTCTTAACCACCACGCCAATTAAGGGTGATGAAAAAATTTGGAAACTGTGATGGTTGCACAACATGGTAAACATAATTAATGTTACTGAATTGTACAAGTAAAAATGGTGAAATGGCAAACGTTTTGTTATATACATTTTACCACACACAGAAGAAGACACTTGGGGCAATCAAGAAAATCCGAATGGGAAACTAGGGCAGCATAATGTCCCAGTCCTGGGTACCAACCAAACCGCACGTAAAACCGCTGTTTTTCTCACCTGTTACCTCTGTCTCCCAAGTTCTCTCTGCACCCTCCAAATGGGTCACTGCAACCTCCCTGATGTCCACATGCAGCTTGTGCACCCTGCTCTGGATTTTCTGAGGCAGGATGGTCAGCAGCTGCCCCTTGGTGCGCACCTCAGGCCACAGTCACCATGGCAAAGCGCCAGGAGCAAGCTGATAGCTTCCCGGGAACCAGCAGCCTCTTGGAAGCAGACCTGTCGAAGCGCAGGTGACAGGCCTCTGGGCTGGGCTGGGCTGGGTCGAGTGGGCGCAAGTCCTGTCTCTAGGCGTAGGAGCATCTGCAGTTTCACTAACTCGCTCCCGGGCACCCGGGCCCGACGCCATCATCAGGCTCTCGGAGCGCCTTGGCCAGCTGCGCCAGCTTGCAAAGGCATCCGGGCCCTGTGCAAGGATGGGCCGCATCGCAGGAGACGGTGGGTCCGGGGCCCCATCTCCCTGCCGAAGCGCCCAACTCCGGCCCTAGAGCAGCTGGCTCCAGCATCTTGGCCTTTGTCCGGGATGCCGCAGCGACCACCCCCTGCCCCGCTTCCCCCAGGGCCCGGAGTCAGCGCCTCACCGCCACCGCTCCTCAAGGTCTTGGCCCCACGCCGGAAGCCCAGCAAGACAGTGTGGCGTCCGCAGGCCAATTGCGCCTGCTTGGAGCAAGGTCTGGTACTACCTCTCCCGACTGACACCATCGCATCTGACGCCCATTGGACCCGGTCTCGCTCCCGAATCCCCGGCGATCAAGAAGCGAGGATGTGCATTCAGGGGCGGGACGAGTGAGGAGGACCATCGGGCAAATCCTAAAGCCCAAGAGACCCCGAGTGGGAGATAAGGTCAGAGAGGAGTGGGCGGGGTCGCTAGGTCGAAGCTCACGTCTTCAAGAGAGGAAAACAAGTAGCAAGTCCAAGGCCGGTGTGACTGCGGGCTACCAGAGTCAGAATTACCAGGAAAGCTTATTAAAATACAAATCTCCGAGATCACGGGAGACTCAATATATCAGTGTCAGGGTGGGGCCAGAAATCTGAATTTTGAACAAACTCCCCCAAGAAATTCTCCCCACAGATCGAAGTTGAGGCTCACTGACCTATCATAACGAATTTAAAGGAGGTTCCACCCGCTCCGGTTCCACTAGGGCTGATGGGGAGGAGCCCTCACTTGGACTGCGCCCCAGGCCGCCCCGCCCTGCCCCTGGGGCTTCGGAGGCCGTGGGACTGGAAACGCTGGCCTTTTCCTAACCTGCTCCAGACACCACGGAGGCCTGAGAGTCTCAGCCCCCACCTCCATCAGGACCCACGTGGCCTCGGCGGGCGGCGCGGGGCCTGCCGGGAGATGTAGTCCGCAGCTCAGGTCTGCGCTTGCGCTCTTGGCAGTTGCGGCGAGCGTGGGTGAGCCGTGGGTGCTGGCTGAGTCGGTGAGTCTCGGAGCAGCACGGAGGGCGTGGCCGTCCCTGTGGCGCGGGCGCGGGTTGGCAGGGCTCCCTCCTCCAGCAGAGTCGGGCCACGCGAAGTGGCCGCCTCCAGCCTTAGCCCGGGTGGCGGGCCCCTATCCGGCCGGGTCCTGGCCACAGCTCCCGGCCCCTTGGCCGGGCCTTCCTGGGATTCCTCTAGGGCGGGTGGGCGCCCCTCGCGGCGGCGGGAAGCCACCGAGGAGCGCACGGGACCGCGCCAGCCACCGGCGTCCGATCTTAAACCAGATTTTCAACTTTTCCGGAACGTGTCCCGTTCTCCATCCATCAAGTGCCGTCTCTGCACGCACTGCTTTATTCTTCGGTCCTGTGAGAGCGGCATCATTCCGGGCGTTTGGAGCAGAAACCACCAGTCCTGCGTGAAGGGGACTTTCAATTCGGAGGGGCCGCTGGAAGGAGCCCTGGTATAGTCCATTCCCTGGTGGATTTGGTCGCAGGCTTGGGTCAGTGAGGGGAGGGCTGTCCAGCTGTGAGGCTGAGCGGGCTAACGGGTGTGTCCTCAGCCCGGTTCGGCACAGTTCCTAGATGCCCTCAGGAGACGGTGAGGTGCCTGGGCTTAGGGAAATAGAAGCTTCAGAGGAACAAGTAGTAACCTTACTCTGTGCCAGGCACGCTGCTATTCGCTTCCATGCAATTGCAGCCAGACAGGAAATTTTATGAAGGTAGTCCCCGGCTTAGTATGGGTTCCATTCCTATGACTCCGTGGTAAGTCCATTCTGACATAAGTCGAATCCTTTTTTTTTTTTAATTTTTATAACTTTCATTATTATTGCTTTTTATTATAATCATAACATTGAACATCTGGGAGTGAATATCTGAGAATGATAACATCAGCAAATTATGCATTGCAACATTATATGTAGTACATATTATTAACAGTAAGTTGTACAAAAAAAAAAAAAACAAAAAAACTGGTGGTCGGTTCCTCATAAATCAAATACATCCCAGGGCACTGTGTGTCAGCTAAGTCACTTGCCCAAGCCACAAAGCTAGCAAGTAACTCAAACCTGGATGTTGCTCTGTCGCTAATGTTCAAGCTACCTTCATGGTAAAGGGTGAAATGGGGGCAGTTTGTTGATTTTGGATGACTAGGTGGGAAGAGAATCCTGAGTTGTGTGTGTTTTGTTTTGTGTTTTCCTTGTTCCACTCCAGGGAAGAAGACAGGAACATAAGCTGTCACAGCAAACGCAGACACAAAGGATTCATAGCACAAGGGCAGGTCCAGGTCTTGAGACTTGTTGATACATGTATGTGACCGCCTCTATAACCTCAGATTCCCCTAAGAACATTTTGGTGTTTTTAGACATTTGAATTGTGGGAGACTATAAATTCTAACCTCATTACTATTTTTCTCTGGCATTTACTATGTGATCTTGGACAAGTTACTCAGTACTACTGCAACGCCTCAAACGTCAGTTCTCTCATCTGTATTCAGAGAATAATACTAGTACCCACCTTTTAATACTGGGTGATGATTAAATGAGAGAATAGATGCAGAATGTTTAGAACAGTACCTAGCACATAGTTTGAACTCCAGTAAATGTTTGCAGAACAAATTCTTGATGGCTTGCCCTATTGTGGTGCACTTTACTTCTAGGAAAGCAGCTTGGAATGCCATTGCAGGAGGAGGGGGGTGGTATGTGAATGTTTGCAAAACTGCAAATACCTCAAGATGAGAAGAATGAGGGATTAATGATTTGCTGCCCTTTCAAAACATGGCTCTACATATGGTCCTTTGATTAAAAGCTATTAAGAGGTACTTAAAGCTAAATGGACTTCTCGGATTATCCAAAAGTATTGTTAGTATTCCTCCTCCAGATCCTTTGAGATCTACCTATATTCAGAAAAACAGTACAACTGGTATTAGACGGAGTGAGGTTAAAGGCCAGCAGAACTATAGTGGTTCCTTAAGGACAGGTGTTCTTAACCTACCATCCATGGAATTACAGAGTGGAGCTGTCCAAAAGAACATTCTGCAGTGATGGCTGTTGAACACCTGAGATGTGGCTAGTGTGGCTGAGAAACGAATTTTTATTTTTAATTAATTTAAACTTAGATAGCCACATGGAGCGAGTGCCTACCATATTGGACAGCACAGTTCTAGAAGGTCCGTGGATGGCTGGGATTGGAGATTTTGTAAACCTTTTGAAATTGAATGATGGATGTAGAATTGGATATGCATGTGTATTTTTCTAGGAAGAGGGTCCACAGTTTTCATCAGATTCTCAAAACCACCAAAAAGATCTTCTGCTTTAGGGCTTTTGTGAAAATTAAGGTAAGGGAGACAAGACCCTAGAAGAGGGTGTCACATCAAAAAGGATCCAGAATTCCCAAGTCACCATGTGCGATGCTGCCTGTAGAACAATTATTGGGAGTGTGATGTGAACAAGAAATAAAGCTTAATTTGTTAAGTCACTGAGAGAAAAAAAAAAAGTAAGTTAAGGAAATAAGTTAATTTTGCCCTCAGGTAACCACTGCTGTTTCGACTTTCTTATATTTTTCCTGTCCTCAGCTATAGGTGACACCCGACGATTAGAGAAACAAATTGGAATCTCATACTCCAGGTCCCAGATAAGTTCTAAGCTTCCAGAAGGGAGCGATGGCTGTGGCCCTGGGCTGTGCAATCCAGGCCTCCTTGAATCAGGGCTTCATGCTTGAAGAGTATGATACTGACTGTGAAGTCTTCCGTCAGCGCTTCAGGCAGTTCCAATACCAAGAAGCGGCCGGGCCTCATGAAGCTTTCAACAAACTCTGGGAGCTTTGCTGTCAGTGGTTGAAGCCAAAGATGCGTTCTAAAGAACAAATCTTGGAGCTGCTAGTGTTGGAGCAATTCCTAACTATTCTGCCCACGGAGATAGAGACCTGGGTGAGGGAACACTGCCCAGAGAATAGAGAAAGAGTCGTGGCACTGATAGAAGACTTACAGAGAGAACTTGAGATACCAGAGCAGCAGGTGAGAAAAGAAGGTGGTATCTCTGTCATCAGAGAAAAAGGAGTAGCAGAGGCAGCTGGGACTAGCTCAGACGTCTGGTCTTTGTGTTATTCTTCAGCCCCAAGTCTGTTTCACTTTTTTCTTCTGCTGGACTCAGCATATGAGTCAGTGGTTCTCAACTCTAGACCCAAACCCAATCTATAACAGTTAGTTGGTGATGTCCCCTTAACTGTCCTGAAGTGAAGTTCAGAGAAAATGTAACCTATATGCATACATCAGATAAAAAACATCAGTATAATATTCCATGGCCTTGGAGCCTAATCCAGCCTGGGCTTGTTTTTGTTCAGCCATGAGCTAGTAGTGGTTTTTACCTTTTTAAGGGGTTATTAAAAATATACATATTTGACGGACCAAATGTGGCCCACAAAGACTAAAATGTTTCCTGTCTGGCCCTTTTCCAGAAAAAATCTTTACCACCCCTGAGTCAAGCAGAGTCTAGCTGGAATCTAAAGCAACAGTAAAAGGAAACTAATTTATTATACACTAATGGTGTCACCGTAAGTAGGAACCGACTGGACAGCAACCCCCACCACCAACAATGTGTATTTCAGTATATACCTAATGAAGACCTGATGAAGTTAACAGATGCTTGCATGTGTGCATAGAATCACTGTGAATGCAACAGCCAGCAATTCAGGCTGATATAGCTCAAATACTGTGAGCACTGTTGCTGCTGGTCATGTGATTTTCCAAACAACTCTTGGTAAAGTTCTGAGCAAAACTGTATACCCTTCCTTTGATTTTCACAGTAGTGCATTCCTAGAAAATTCAAGTTACGCTAAAACTATAAAGATATTTGTAGTTATATAACCAAGAAGGTGAGGTTCTTGACAGGTTCCTTTTATCTATATGGATGCCTGAGGGGGACAGTCCAAAGTTGTTTGGGACGTGGAATAATTCTGCATTGTGAATATTATTCCCATCCCTGGCGCAGTAGGCTGCAATTGCCTCCACCTGCCATCATATCCAAAATGCCTTGGAGGGGTGGAGGTGGCAGTGTCTTCTGTTGAGAACCCCCCTGTGAAACCTCTGGGGAGCCTCCTAGCTGAGCCCAGGCCAGGATCTTCGGGAGAAGGCATGCACTGCTTCTAGGTGGGTATTAGGGGCACTGCAGTGTGTGTGTTGGTGGGACTCTGCAGTAGCTGTGAGCGTCAGGGCAGGTGTCCCGCCCTAACAGGGGTCCTGTCCTAACAGGTCTTCTGAAGTGTTGTGCTGTCCTAGGATGGAAGGAGTTTGTGGTTTCCCACCTTTCTCTCTCTTCTGGGTTTTGCTGATTAATTTAGACTTTAGCTTCATATGGTCTAGACTTGTGCTGCACAGTACAGTAGCTGCTAGCCACATGTGACTGCTGAGCTCTTGAAATGTGGCCGTTCCACACTGACATACATGTAAGTGTAAAATCTACAACAGAACCCAAAGGCTTAGTGTGAAAGATACCTCATTAATAATTTATATTAATTACTTGTTGAATCCATGACATTGTAGATATACTGGGTTAAGTAGAACATGCTATTAGATTGACCTGTGCTGTTTCTTTCTATTGTTTCTGTGTGGCCACTAGAAAATGTAAAATTACATATGTGGCTCACATTATATGTCCACTGGGCAGTGCTGGTCTAGATGTTAGAGTGATGGGTTCTGTCATTTCCCCCAGGTTGGTAGGCAGGAAATGCTCTTGGAAGAACTGGCACCAGTGGGAACGGCACACATACCACCAGACATCCACCTGGAGTCACCTGAGCTCCACATCCTGGGACCTTCCCAGGAGGCCACAGTGGCAGAGGCGTGGATCCCACAGGCAGGGCCACAGAACATAAACTATGGTGCTACTGGTGAATGCCAGCCTTTTCCTGAGCCAGGTAAGGCAAAGGGCTTATGTTGGATTTTTTTTTTAACTTATAAAATATATTAATTTATTTTTTATATATAATTTATTTTTGTTGTTGTTGAGAATATATACAGCAGAACATACATACACCAGTTCACCGTTTTCTACATGTACAATTCAGTGACATTGATTACATTCTTGGAGTTGTGCAGCCATTTTCACCCTCCTTTTCTGAGTTATTCCTTCCCCATTGACATAAACGCACTGTTCTCTAAGTTTCTTTTCTAATCTTTGAAGTTGCTGTTGTCAGTCTAATCCCATATAGATAGGTCTCAAAAGAACACAATGTTAAAGGCAGACATTCTTTACTAGTTATGCTCCACTATTGTCTGATTTTAAAAAGACTTCAGGGGATATTTTTAAACAGTTTAAGGTTTAAAGATTAACTCAGAGCAGTAGTTTTGGGAGTTCATCAAGCCTCCATGATGAATGAGAATCCAGAAAGTCTGGAGTCAAACAGAATTTGAAATTCTGTTCTGCATTTCCCCCCTCTTGATCAGGATTCTTCTATAGAGGGAGGATAATTTTCTAATCTAGTGTCAAGTTGGTGATGATGGAATTGATCACTTGGCCAATTCAAAAGATATTTCCCATGTAGAAATTATAGGACTTGGTGATTGGTGGTCAGTGGTGGGTAAGGAAGAAGAAGAGGTTAGGATGGTATCCAGATTTCTGGCTTGTGAGCTGGGTAGTGATAATATTATTCACTGACATAGAGAACACAGAGGAGGCAGTTTTGTGGGTGAAGGTGAGTTTAGATTGGATCATGTGGAGTTTGAGGTGCTTATGGGTCTCCGGATAGAAGTGGCCAGCGTGGAATGGCGCTCAGGAGAGAGATCAAGGTTGAAGGCAGCAGTTTGCGAGTCAAAGGCTTTTAGAAGGTGATTGAAGTCTCGAGGGTAGTCCAGATCTTCCAGGGATAGTACAAAAGGAGAAAGCACAAGAGCCTGTAGGCAGACCCTGCAAGATAGCATGCCAGATAACATAATTATACTTGAATTCAAGGATCTGTACAACTTTTCAGGTACCTTGCCTGGGTTTCTTGCTTCCCAGTGCCCTCTAGTCATATGAGAACTGATCTGTTAGATACTTTACTGCATTTTCACTCAAAGCCAAGGATCTTCAGGCTCTGATGCTTACCTAAGGCTTTCTCCATCTCTGCTGGCTTCCATTGTGAGAGCCATCTCCCTCTCCTTGTGCCTGGCTGACTGTGGTGAAGGGCACAGTGAATAATCTCACCTTTCAGGGGAGACTCCTCCCTCCGCTTGGAGAGAGGGGCTTGGTCCCTCCAGACCTAACAGTAGGACCATATGTTATCTGTGCAGTGCCGTAACACCCATTGAATAAGAACTCAGCTCATTAATTTATAGATAGTTGTTAGGCAACAATTGTCCTTCCTTCTGCATTTGATCGGTTTGTCCCAGTGCTACATTTGTAGCTTGCTCTAGCAAGTGCTGGGGACATAAAAGACATGGACTCTGTCTTTTTTTAGCTAGAGGTGATAAAGAGGAAAAACCTAAACTTACATACATACATATATATATATATATATATGTCAAATCAGAAGCATATAAAATATTGTGATTTATCTTCCAATTTTTAGATTACCCACATTTCATATTCTGTTAAGAGGTTAAAACAGTCTGTATTTTTGCATGTGTGCCTACAAGTGTAAGGACCAACTGTAACATTTAATTATGAATCTTTCCACGTATTCATTCTAATTCTTCATGTTAATTTTCTCCTCTTATGAACTGTGCTGGGTAAAAAGATCACAGATGGTATCAAGCAGCAGTATTAATCTTGGGTTTAATACGTTACTCTCTAAAGCACTTGGAAATTCAGTGTATTTAACAAGGGATAGATAGAATCAATTAATTAAACAAGTAAAAAATACAAATTTGGAGGAAAGGAAATTACCCCTGTCTCATCACTGCAAAAATGATATGCTTTGCAATTGTTGCTTTAAAGATTATTAAGTGTTTACTCTTTTTTTTTTAATGAAAACATCCTGGATGTATTACATGAAGCACATCCTCTTATAGGTTGAGTGGAAAACACAGGATGCTTGCAGAATGAAACCATTTTAACACTGTGGGAGAAATCACTTGACTGTATATTTAGAATATGTTTTTATTCCAAAAGTTACTTTATTCCAGGAAGTTACATTGTTGGGTATATGAAATTAATACACACACAAACATATATGTATTCATTGCAAAAAAATAACTAAGGTGGAAATACCTTTTATATTTTGGGAACATCTATTAGTAAATAGGTAAAGGAAACGTGCATACCTATGGATTAACTGGAAGTCTAAGCTAAATCCCTTTTTTCTGGAATAAGGCATGGTATAAGGTTGGCGCAGGACTGGGCAGTATTTCGTTCTGTTGTAAGAAACACAGTGAGTCGGAACCAACTCGAGAGCACCTAACAGCAATGTAAATAAATAAATAGATGTTACAGTGAACTGAAAGTCTGTGAATCATTATAACAATCATTTGTAAAAATGTTTGCCACAGTTAGATGCCTCTGTGTGCGAAAGGAGCCAATGGAGATAATCAAAACAAGACTGATTAGAGGAAATCCAGGGAAGCTTCTGTAATATGAGAATCTGCACTTTGGGAAAATAATGAAATAGCCTTCAAAGAGAGGATAAACATAGAAGTCAGAAATCAAGGCCAGAGATCAAAAAGTATTTGGTTATAATATTAAAATAACATTATCATTGTCCTTCTTTACTAAAGGAAACAAGCTAAAAACAAGGTCTTGAAAATATCACGTGATGAAATCTTAATAAATCAGGTAATGGAAGTGTGAGAAATGAAGAAAAACATATTTCAGTGTTTGTAGGGCATGCTAGCAGAAAGCCTATAAAATGTGAACAATATACAGTAAATTTTGCCTTAAAATTCAAAGTTAAAATAGCTGACTGGGAGAAGGAGCTGAGCTGAATGTGATGCAACCTATGAAGAATTTCATCTCTGCAATGGAAAGTGATCCAAGAAAGACATAAGCATAAAAAAAATCTCCAGTTGAACCCAAGCCAGACATTTCCAGATGTTAGAGGTAGGCAATCTTATTAGAATGTCTGCAATCAGAAACAGGAAGTGCTGGCCCTAAAAATATAAAATATATCACGCTTATCTTTTGAAAATGTGGAGTTCAAAATTAGTACACCAAAATTTGAACACATTTTTAGTTGTCAAAGCTTTGAGTTTTTCTTTTTTAATTCCAATTGATGAGGTTTCACTAGGAAGTCATACACAAAATGCCAAAGATATGAGAAATGAAAATTTAAAGCAAAATACAGGATATGAGAAATGAAATTTAAGCAAAATGTAGAATAAACAAATGCTATCTGCAAAGCATGAGAAGATTCTTACAACCTAAATTTCTTCAGATTATCCTGCTATCCCAAATAATATACTGTAAGCTAATTTCCAATCCTCCGACCATAATCATAATATTTCTTGGTACAAGGGAGCCTTTATGGCACACAATTATTTGCTTTTTTTTTTTCCTCTTCGAGATAGAGGCATTTTTTTAAATTGTGCTTTAAGTGAAAGTTTACACTTCAAGTCAGTTTCTCATACAAAAATTTATACAACATTGTTATGTGACCCTAGTTGCTCTCCCTATAGTGTGACAGCACATTCCTCCTTTCCACCCCAGATTTTCCATATCCATTCAACCACCTCCTGACCCACTCTGCCTTCTCATCTCGCCTCCAGGCAGGAGCTGCCCATTTAGTCTCATGTATCTACTTGAGCTAAGAAGCACACTCTTCACGCATATCGTTTTATGTCCCGTAGTCCATTCTAATCTTTGTCTGAGGAGTTGGCCTTGGGAATGGTTTTAGTTTTGGGCCGAACAGAGAGTCCAGGCGCCATGTCTTCTGGGGTCCCTCCAGTCTCAGTCAAACCATTAAGTCTGGTTTTTTACTAGAATTTGAATTCTGCACTCTACTTTTCTCCTGCTCCATCAGGGACTCTGTTGTATTCCCTGTCAGGGCGGTCATTGCTAGTAGCTGGACACCATCAAATTCTTCTGGTCTCAGGCTGATGAAGTCTCTGATTTATGTGGTCCTTTCTGTCTCTTGGGCTAATATTTTCCTTGTGTCTTTGATGCTTTTCATTCTCTTTTGCTCCAGGTGGGTTGGGACCAATTGACGCATCTTAGATGGCCGCTCACTAGCTTTTAAGACCCAAGGCGCCACTCACCAAAGTGGGATGCAGAATATTTTCTTAATAAACTTTGTTATGTCAGTTGACCTACTTGTCCCCTGAAAGCATGGTCCCCAGACCCCGACCCCTGCTACTCTGTCCCTCGAAGTGTTTGGTTGTATTCAGGAAACTTCTTAGCTTTGGTTTAGTCCAGTTGTGCTGACTTCCTCTGTAGTGTGTGCTGTCCTTCCCTTCACCTAAGATAATTCTTATCTACTATCTAGTTTGTGAATAACCCTCTCCCTCCCTCCACACCCTCGTAACCATCAAAGAATGTTTTCTTCTGTGTTTAAACCTTGTCTTGAGTTCTTACAATAGTGGTTTTATACAATATTTGTCCTTTTGCAGCTGACTAAATTCATCATGATGCCTTCCAGATTCCTCCATGTAATGGTTCATGGATTCATTGTTGTTCTTTATTGTTGCGTAGTATTCCATTGTGTGAATATACCATAATTTGTTTATCCATTCGTCCATTGATGGGCACCTAGGTTGTTTCCATCTTTTTGCTATTGTAAACAGTGCTGCAGTGAGCATGGGTGTGCATATATCTATTCATGTGATGGCTCTTATTTCTCTAGGGTATCTTACAAGCAGTGAGATTGCTGGGTCATATGCTACTTCTATTTCTAGCTTTTTAAGGTAGCGCCAAATTGATTTCCAAAGTGGTTGTACAATTTTACATTCCCACCAACAGTATGTAAGTGTTACAGTCTCTCCACAACCTCTCCAACATTTATTATTTTGTGCTTTTTGGGTTAATGCTAGCTTTGGGGTGAGGCGGTATGTCATTGTAGTTTTGATTTGCATTTCTCTAATGGCTAATGATTGTGAGCATTTATTCTTGTGTCTGTTATCTGCCTGAATGTCTTCTTTGGTGAAGTGCCTGTTCATACCCCTTACCCATTTTTTAATTGGGTTATTTGTTTTTTTGCTGTTGAGGTTTTGCAGTATCTTGTAGATTTTAGAGATTAGATGCTGATCGGATTTGTCCTAGCCAAAAATTTTTTTCCCAGTCTTTAGGTTGTCTTTTTACTCTTTCAGTAAAGTCTTTCGATGAGCATAAGTGTTTGATTTTTAGGAGCTCCCAGTTATCTAGTCTCTCTTCTGATGCTTGTGCATTGTCACTTATGGTTCATATTGTGTTTATGCCATGTATTAGGGCTCCTAGCGTTGTCTCTATTTTTTCTTCCATGATCTTTATCATTTTAGATTTTATATTTAGGTCTTTGATCTATTTAGAGTTAGTTTTTGTGCATGGTGTGAGGTATGGGTCTTGTTTCAGTTTTTTGCAGATGGATATCCAGTTATGCCAGCACCATTTGTTAAAGAGACTGT
>NW_004444015.1:12452870-12471260 GCF_000243295.1 Trichechus manatus latirostris | reverse complement strand
TCTATCCTTTACTGAAAGTGGTGTGTTGAAGTCTCCTACTATTATTGTGGAACTGTCAATTTCTCTTTTCAGTGTTGTTAGAGTTTGTTTTATGTATTTGGGAGCCCTGTCATTGGGTGTGTAGATGTTTAGTCTGGTTATGTCTTCATGATGGATCGTCCCCTTAATCTTTATATACTGTCTCTCTTTGTCTTTTATGGTGGATTTTGTTTTCAAGTCTATTTTATCTGAGATTAGTATTGCCACTCCTGCTCTTTTTTGGTAGCTGTTTGCCTGATATATTTTTTCCATCCTTTGATTTTTAATAAATTGACATCTTTGTTTCTAAGGTGTGTCTCTTGTAGACAGCATATTGATGGATCCTGTTTTTTTTTATCCCTTCTGTCACTCTCTGTCTTTTTATGGGTGCATTGAGTCCATTTACATTCAGTGTAATTATTGATAGGTGTGAGTTTATTGATGTCATTTTGTAGTGCTTTTTTTGTGGTGCTGACGTTTTCTTCGTTCCTCTTATTCTCCTGTGCTGAATTCCTTTTGTTTGTGGATTTTGTTTTCATTTCTTTTGTTTTTGTAGGTTTTGTTTTTACTGAGACTGTATGTTTTTCTTCTTTATTTTGATGAGTAGGTTTGTTAACTTTCTTTGTGGTTACCTTGAAATTTACCCTTATCTTCCTAGGTTTGAACCAGTCTATTATTGGTATCGCCTTGCCTTCCTCTCCATTAGAAGGTTCTATACCTACACCGTTTATTCCCTCTTTTATTGTTCTGATGTTGTTGTCATTTACATATTAACCTCTCTGGTTCCTTGTTGTAATTCTTTTGGTTTTGGATAGTCCTTGAGAGTTCATTTCCTAGATTGGTATCTGGCTGGTATGATCCTGCATACTAGATTCAGCCTGTGGTCTGATGTTGTTTGTTCTCAGATCAAATAACTCCCTTTAATAAATCTCGTCAGTTTGGTTTGGTTTTTATGTAGTCCCTTAATTTCTGTTTATCTGGACATGTCCTAATTTCACCATCATATTTGAACGAGAGTTTTGCTGGATATATTGTTTTTGGCTGGCAATTTTTTTCTTTCAAGGTTTTATATATGTCATCCCATTGCCTTCTTGCCTGCATGGTTCCTGCTGAATAATCCAAGCTTAGTCTTATAATTTCTCCTCTGTACGTGACTTTTTGTTTTTCTCGAGCTGCTCTCAGGAGTCTTTGTTTATCTTTGGTTTTACTGAGTGTGATTATGATATGCCTTGGTGATTTTCTTTTGGGGTGTATCCTATATGGGGTTTGTTGAGCTTCTTGGATGGTCAGCTTTTCATCTTTCATAATATTGGGGAAGTTTTCTGTCAGCAGTTCTTCCATGATCCTCTCTGTGTTTTCTGTTTTCTCCCCTTGTTCTGGAACTCCGATCACTCAAAAAATTTTGCTTTTGATTGTATCCTACATAATTCTCAGGGTTTCTTGATTTTTCTTCGTTCTTTTTTCTGATTTTTCCTCAAACAGAGTTGTATCCAAGTGTTTGTCTTCAATTTCTCTGATCCTGTCTTCCATCATTTCAGACCTGCTCTTAAGCCCTTCTATGACACTGTCCATTTATGAACTCTTGTTGTTTATCTTTTGGATTTCTAATTGTTGTTTTTGTATGATTTCTACTTGTGAATTTATTCTGGCATTTTGTTCCTGTATTATTTTCTTGAATTCTTCCATTTATATGTCTGTAATTTCCATGAATTTGTCTGTTTTTTCCTCATTTTTGTCTGCTTTTTGCTTCAACTCTTTGATAGCTCTGACTATTAGAGATTTGAATTCCCTATCAGGTAGTTCTAGTGCCTTTTCTTCTACTGGAAAGTCATCTGGTGTTTTATTTTGGACATCTACTGGAACCATCCTGTCCTGTTTTTCTACATGTTTTGATATTCTCTGCTGTCTTTGGGGCATTCAGTAGTTATTTTCCTCATTTATTGATTGTAGATTTGTTTCATCTTACTTTTTTTTTATTTGGTTATGTCTGAGCATGCGGGCTGTGCGTTCTTTGTTGTTTGCTCATCTGTAGACATGATACTTTTCACCTACTTCTCCAATGGGCAGGGTCAGTCACTCAGGTATGGTATGGCAGGGCAGGTCCAGCTGAAGGGGAGTTGCTTGGATGGGTAGTTTGTGGCTCATACTATGGCCAACAGGGCAGGCCGGGAATCAGTGCAAGGCAGGTTACAGTAGGCCATGCCTGTGCTGCTTGTGGGTGTGATGTTCAGTACATGGTGCAGGTAGGCAGGATGGAGGAGGGAGATTGTGATGTGTGGAGCTAAGATGGGTATGGGAAAGAGGAGAGAAAGAGAGGAACAGGAGCCAAAAACATACACACAAACAAACAAATAAACAAAAAAGAGTGCTAAGGGAGCTTGCCGTTGGAGTGGAGAGATGAGAGACTGAGAAATGGAGAAAAACAAAAACAAAAAAAGAGAGTAAAAGAAAAAAACGAATAAATAAAAATTAGAAAAAAAAGAGCTCCCAGTGATCCCCCTGGTGCATCTGTGAGGACTGGGGAAGTTGCTCCCAGGCCGTGAAGTACAGCCTGACTAGAAGAGGTAGAGGTGTCACACAGCATGAGGTATTCAGGAGACAGGAAGAGAAGGTAAGTATAGAGAGACAAGAAACTGAGAAATTAAGAAAGACAAAAAGGGAAAAAGACAGAAGAAAACAAAACAAAACAAAGAAGCAAGAAAAAAGAAATGCCCCCAGGGATGGCACTGTGCATGTGCGCAGATTAAGGGAGTAGCTCATAAGCCGCACGGTACTACTCGGCTAGAAGGGGCTCACAAGCCAAGAAAAGAAAAAGAAAACAAACAAATAAATCAAAACAAAACAAATCAGAAGAAAGAAACAAAAAAAGCCACGGGGGTCCCACTAGCGTTGCGGCACAGGCTGGGAAGCAGTGTCACAGATGAGGTGTGTTTCACAGCCTTTCAGGAAGAAGCAAAGCTGACACACAGAGCCAGGTATTTGAGAGAAAGGAGGGGGAGGTGGTGAAAGGTAAGGAAGAAATCTAAAGAAGTAGCAAAAGCAACACCAGCAGCCAACAAATGGCACTCAGTGAGCCAGCCAGTGCAGGCGGGTGGAATCCAAGTGGCTCTGGGTTGAAGTCAGTGCTTCCTGGCCAAGAGACTGTGGCCGCAGGAAGCAGAAGAGGCCGAGTGGGGGTGAAGAAAGGTGGAGGGTGTGAAAGCGTATATCACTGGTTACCGGTTGTTCTGTCTCCTGCTGGAAGCTCTGTGAAGCTGCTTTCTTGTACCCCCTGTTCGCCGATCTCCGATAGGAGTCCAAGGTGGCAGATCCATGCTGCATTATCTGATAGGAGACCTCTGCATGTATCTCTCCTCGCTGTCCTATGTCAGTTTTTTATTCCATTCAGTGCTTGGCTGAGTTCTTTATCTCTTCATCTGATGCTTACAGTTTCAGGACTGATGTGTGTCTGTTTGACTTAGTTTTTCGTATCTCTGCTGTGAAGGGACAGTGTGGTTCTTCTGTCTATGGCGCCATGTTGCCCAGAAGTCCAGAACATTTTCTTTATAAACTATGTTATGCCAGTTAAGCTAGACGTTTCCTGAGACCATGGTCCCCACAGCTTGAGGGCATATTTTAAAACCACCACACACCCCATGCTTCCCTGCCCCTACTAGCCTTTTACTTTCTACAGTATTTCTTCAATTAATTTAGGTCAAATAGTGTATGTTGTTGTTCTTGTTAGGTGCCATCAAGTCAGTTTTGACTTATAGTGACCCTGAGTACAACAGAACAAAACACTGCCCGATCTTGCGCCATCCTCACAATCGTTATGCTTGAGCCCACTGTTGCAGGCACTGTACCAATCCATCTCGTTGAAGGTCTTCCTCTTTTTCACTGACCCTCTACTTTACCAAGCGTGATGTCCTTCTCCAGGGACTGATCCCTCCTGATAACATGTCCAAAGTATGCGAGATGTAGTCTCGCCATCCTTTCTTCTAAGGAGCATTCTGGTTGTACTTCTTCCAAGACAGATTTGTTCCTTCTTTTGGCATTCCATGGTATATTCAATATTCTTTGCCAGCATCACAATTCAAAGGCATCAATTCTTTGATCTTCTTTATTCATTGTCCAGCTTTCACATGCATATGAGGTGATTGAAAACATCATGGTATGGCTGCATATGGGGCATAGCCTTGGGTATGCCCACATCCACCTTGATATGACAGTGATTTTGGCAGGGCTCCTTTGACTTTCTTTTGCACTGACCAGACCCAGCTGTTAAGCTCCACTAATTGTCACCTGATTGCTCCCATGTTTTCAACAATGACCTGGAGCATAAATTGCTATACAGATTAATCCAAACAAATTCAGGCTTCTTTGAAAGGCTAGAAACCATGGTGGCATAGTGGTTAAGTGCTGCGGCTGCTAATCAAAAGGTCACGGCTGCTAATCAAAAGGTCGGCAGTTCGAATCCACCAGCCACTCCTTGGAAACTGTATGGGGCAGTTCTACTATGTCCTACAGGGCCTCTATGAGTCAGAATTGACTCAATGGCAATGGGTTTTTTTTTTGAAAGGCTAGTTCCTGGGGTCCGTTTTTGAGATTTGTTTTGACCCCAAGAGGGCTCTTCCCAGGTGTCTTCTTTCTCTGGTTCTACCCTACAAACCAGCTGTCCTGTAATTAGCCTGTATCTCCAATAAATCTACCAGTTGTTTTCAAGACAACCTCTACTCTTTTTGAAAGGCCCCTTAGTCTTGAACTTCTCCATGCTCTGTTGAAAATGAATTCAGTTTTCTAGGGAAGAGATTAGGAGCTATCTGCTTTATGGCCTGCTACTCCCCCAGGCAAAATCTCTGAGCCACAGCTCTGCAGCAGGTAATGGTAACAATGGTGCTCATCTCTCTGAGTGACATTGCTGCTTTAGGAACTGAGTACTAGGTGGGGGGGAGGGGACAGTAGCCTTAGGTCTTCCTGGCTTGTTTCCCCTAGTATGGAACCTTTCAAATTGGGACAAGGGCAATTTTGACCCTAGTGTTCTCAGTGGTGCCACATCCAAGGTAGAGCCTTCATCCCACCAGTGAATAATGGGTGGAAAAAGGGAGCCCCCACCTCTTGGTCATACTTGCCTAGAATTTAACCTCAGTAGTAGCTCCATGGAGAAGGACATCATACTTGGTAAAGTAGAGGGTCAGCAAAAAAAAGAAGACCCTCAAAGAAATGGATTGACATAGTGGCTGCAACAATAGGCTCAAACATACCTACTATTGTGAGGATGGCACAGGATCAGGCAACATTTCATTCTGTTATACATAGGGTCACTGTGAGTCAGAGCCAACTCAACGGTACCTAATGACGACAACACCAACAGGTAGCTGGGGCCAGGATAAGAGAGACTAATATCCTACCTCTTCCGGGAAGATGGCCTTCTGACTGGGAACTGGGGAAAGAGGAATCCCTATTCTCTTGACTGCACTACTCTGGACAGGAGCTTCTGTCTTGCTAAGCTTGGAGAGGGGAGAAAGGGAGAGGTCTTGGTTCAAATACTTCAGACTTTTACTGTTCTTACCAAATTTTAGTAGCTTTTCTTAGACATTTCTTCATTTGTTGTATGCCCTTAGGATCATTTTCATAGGACTTTAAAAGGTATTTTAAAAATAATTTTCACCAGGTTCACTGGGGAGTGGGTCCACAGAGCTCTTCACACTGTCATGCTAGAAGTCTATCTCCTTCCTTACATTTAAATCATAGGTCAGTATTTTCCAGCTTACATTTTATTGCTGAGCAGTAAACTTTTCCAGAGATGAGAAAGGAGAGGAAGGGGTGTGGAAAGGAAGATTCAAGCCATAACTGCTATCAATGAGGAGAGGAGTGGTAGGTTATGGGGGAGAATGAGCAGTAGAAAATTTTCTTTTTTGTCTTTAGATTGACAGTTAGAAACACTGTCTAAGAATTATTTGGGTTAAGTTCAACATAATCCCCTTCTGAACTTCAGCTGAAAAGAACATATAAAGACTGTTTTTGCGTGTTGCCAGCCCAGTTCAGTTTCCATTTTAATTTGAAAATCTCTTAACTGAAATTATTCTGGTAACAGTTTCATAACTCTCACTTTTATCCCTCTCTCCTATTTGGTACTTAGTAACAGAGTGCTTCTAAGTTTTAATATGCCAAAACTTTAGGTAGATTTACATCATACTTTGGCTCTAACCTAACTAAGTCTATTATCAAAATAGATGTAGAACTAATTTAGTGCATTGACTTTAGCACAAAATTGATTCACTCACCTTCCATAGATTAGAGGAAAACAACCCTGAACTGAGCACAAAAAGATATCCCTCTTATTTTGGTTGTGTTCTTATATTTAAAAAAAAACACTGTCAGTGGCTCCAGGTGAAGTAACCCTAATTAAGAAAGAAGTAGCTATTGAGGGGCTGTTTGTCCGAGAAATCAGCCTAAACTCTGGGAAAACCTTTGGTGATCCTAACTATCCTGCTTTCCATCTTTCTTATGACCAGGATATCCAATACTGAAGCTTGACCTGAACTTCCCATTGGAGCATAGAGAAGAGCCATGGGTGAAGGAATTACAGGACTCCAAAGAAATGAAACAGTTACATGATCCCAATATAGGTAAGTAATTGTTCATTGAATACTAGGGAAGAAAAAAAAAGAATTCAGCCTTCATCAAGGTAAAGAGCTTTGTAATTCCACTTAGGAGTTTCTGTCTTCCCACTAGTGGTTTACTATAACTCTCCTTAGTCCCTTACTGTCTGTTTTCCTTGGAACATGGTGATATCTGAAATTTCTGTTTCTTCTTTCAGGTTTTGAGATTGAGAGAGAAAATGAAGAAGATGCTTCAAAACAGAATAAGCTGGAGAATATGTATCCATTTATTGTTACTTTAGAGGGGAATGCTCTACATGGTCCCATTTTGCAAAAAGACTATGAACCATTAGAAAATCAATGGGAGCCCCCTCCAGAGGAGCTACAGACAGATTTAACAAAGCTTGTAAATCCTCAGAACCACTGTATAGGAGAGAAACCTGAGAGCTCCAACCTGGAAGAAGCTGTCACTCCTAGACCCCATAAGAAAAAGAATCCAGGAGAGAAACCTCACCGATGTGCTCAGTGTGGAAAATGTTTTGCTCGGAAGTCACAACTTACTGGGCATCAGAGGATTCATTCAGGAGAAGAACCTCACAAGTGCCCTGAATGTGGGAAAAGCTTCCTTCGTAGTTCAGACCTTTACAGACACCAACGACTTCACACTGGGGAGAGGCCCTATGAATGCACTGTATGTAAAAAGCGATTCACTCGAAGGTCACACCTTATAGGGCACCAGAGAACCCATTCCGAAGAAGAAACATATAAATGCCTTGAGTGCGGGAAAAGTTTTTGTCATGGATCTAGTCTTAAAAGACATCTGAAAACTCATTCAGGTGAAAAACCTCATAGATGTCACAGTTGTGGGAAAAGTTTTATTCGACTGACAGCTCTTACTTTGCACCAGAGAACTCACACTGAAGAGAGACCTTTTAAATGTAATTACTGTGGGAAAAGCTTTAGACAGAGACCAAGCCTTGTTATTCATTTAAGAATTCATACAGGGGAAAAGCCTTACAAGTGTAGTCATTGTTCCAAAAGCTTCAGACAGAGAGCAGGCCTTATCATGCACCAAGTCACTCACTTTAGGGAAGATTTCTTTAAGAATTGTTGAGGGAAATAGGTCCTACAGAAGTTAACACTAACTCATAAAAGTCTTAACCTATAAGAGCCTGTTTGTCTTGGAAGGACAGTTTTTTGTTTTGTTTTTTGTTTTTTTTTTAATTTTATTATTTTTTGAGCGTATAAGAACAGCTTTTTTTTATACTATTTTTAAACTCATCTTCCAAGGCATATGAGTTTTAGAGTATCCACCTACTCTTGCAACTCTCCCAGATTTGATTTTTATTCTGTCTCCACAACTTTATTTTTTCATTATAATGAAAATTTTTGTGTACTAGCCAACAGTATCATAGATGTAAGCATTAAGCATATAACTGATGACATTCCTTTCAGGTGTAGGGTCAATATAATGGATTATCTCAGTAACCATGTCTATCTGACATATTTATTATAACAATACCATAATTACTTTGCTGTGTCATTATTAAAGGTGAATATATTAGTTCAAGGCATTAGGCTATGCCCCAGGTGGAAAGATAGGAAACAGTGAAGTTGGTCAAACTATAAAAAATGTGTCAGGAACACAAGGATGAAGGGGATGACATTTACCTAGTAAGAACTGTTGTTGAGATTTTTATGTTTAAGAAAATCAAATTTTTAACATTTACTTTGGAGTGTTGGAAAATTTGATATCCTGCTTAGTTGGCAGTCTGTGGTGATGCTGCTTAGAGCTGAGTATTAATTTGGTGATTTATTTTGTTCACAGAATAAATAAGGTCTATGTCTGGAAGAATCCACTTGACAGCTGAAGTAGAATCTGATTTAATTTAGATTGACTGATAAACCAGTATCCATTGCTTTTCAGTCTTCTTTGCTATTCAGTCGGTGTCTCTCAGAGCTTTTAAAATTGTATCCTTTCTTTAATTCAGTGTCTCCCAAAGTATGTGCCATAGAACACTTTAGTTCTGCAAATAAGTTTAGGAAATGCTTCATGCTGTCTCTGCTTTGTAGATTCACAGTGCACATCAGCATATGAGAGTCTTTGAGAAGTCCTCCAGTAAAGGAACAAAAACACAAATACCTTTTTGACTCAATATTTTCTAAACTTATTTGACTCCAGAACTCTATTTCATGTACCCCCAGAAGTAGTGTTCTACAAATATTCCTTGGAACACGCTGTCTCAAATATTTCTATAGCCACCAATATAGACTTGTTGTTCCCAAGCCTAGTTATCTTCAGTTATTTCAAAGAGTGTCACAAAAAATTCTTTGAACAAACATATATGTCCTTTATGTAATACACACACACATCACTTTAGGGAGGTGAGGGTCACTAAATCAGATAATTTATAAGTTGCCCAGTGATTCTCAACCTCTTTGAATTTTACTTAAAATTATATACACACACACACGTTATCTAAATGTTCTTATTATATAAATGATTTCATATACTCATGTTAAATTTTTCTGCAGTGAGGGAAGAACTCTCTTTGCCAATTAAAACTGTTATTATGTGAAAATATTTATAGACCCTGGCTCCTTGTTGTAAAATAAAATAGGACATCCAAGCATTTCTCTTCATGAAGATATCCAGCCATCCTTTCCTTAAACTAGAATCAGGCAAAGTATATCTTTCTATTCTATTGAAGTTGTTAGAAGTGATAGTAAATATAAGTATTTGCTGGGTATCTACCATGTACCTAACTAACCCTGTTCTAGGCTTAATGGAAGCCGGTAGAGAAACATAAATTATGGGTCAGGCTCATAAAGAATTTATAATATCTTTAGTTAAACAGGAGTTGGGAAACAAATGGAGAACAATGCAAAAGAGTTTATAATTAAGTGCCAAATCATACCAAGTGCTCGAGCCAGGATTCTTGTCATCCAGGTCCCTGTATGATGCTGCTATATTTCTAGGGTTAAAATTGGGATCCCAGTAGCAATAAACATGTAACATGGGAGGAGTCTGAATGTAGAAATGAAAAATGCTGAATGTAATGGCTTCTCTTTTGTGGAATTGCACTCAAACCAGAACAGTGCCTTAGAATGGATATGCCCAACTGCTCTGTATCTATGCAATATTTTAATAAAATGGATATGTATATGCCCTTCCTGCTTCAATCTCATTAATTGTGTGTATAATTTAGAGCTGCTTTCCTGAACTGTGGCAGCAACACTGAAGTTGACTCCTGCCCCCACCCCAAGTCAGAATCACTTTACTCCTTGCAACCATGGTGCTGTGTTTATACATTATTTTTTAGCATTTAACATATTCCATTTTAGCTAGTAGGATTAACTGCAAGTATGAGTGGCAACCTTCCAATCTGTGTCAAAAACAACACATGACTGGGTTTTGTACAGGGTAGAGAACATCTTTTATCTCTTCCTCCATTACAGTGCCCTGCATATACTAAGCATTAATAAATATGTGTGCCTTTAAATCAAGAAACGTGAAATAGTTCTTGGAAACTGGTAACATAGAACATTGCATGGATATGCCTAATTATACTTCTGAGCATTTCAAAAACATAAGGGCAAAAACCAGTATCCACCTAATAAGTACTATGAAAATAAAGTATATGTAAGTGCAGGCTGTACATATAGTAAGCTTTCAATAAATATCAGCATATTGTATTTTAATTCTTTGTCTTTTAATGATAAAAGCATTTGTTGTTAGGTGCCATTGAGTTGGTTCCAACTCATAGCAACCCTATGTACAACACAACAAAACACTGCCTGGTCCTGAGCCATCCTCACAATCGTTATGCTTGGGGCCATTGTTGCAGCCACTGTGTCAGTCCATCTCATCAAGGGTCTTCCTCTTTTTCGCTGATCCTCTACTAAGCATGATGTCCTTCTCTAGGAACTGGTCCTTCTTGATAAAATGTCCAAAGTATGTGAGACGAAGTCTTGCCATCTTTGCTTCTAAGGAGCATTCTGGCTGTACTTCTTCCAAGACAGATTTGTTTGTTCTTCTGGCAGTTCAAGGTATATTCAATATTCTTTGCCAACACCATAATTTAAAAGCATCAATTCTTTGGTCTTCCTGATTCATTGTCCAGCTTTCACATGCATATGAAGCGATTTAAAACACCATGGCTTGGGTCAGGCGCACCTTAGTCCTCAAAGTGACATCTTTGCTTTTTAACACATTAAAGAGGTCTTTTGCAGCAGATTTGCGCAATGCAATATGTTGTTTGATTTCTTGAGTGCTGCTTCCATGGGCATTGATTGTGGATCCAAGTAAAATGAAATCCTTGACAACTTCAATCTTTTCCCTGTTTATTATGATGTTGCTTATTGGTCCAGTTGTGAGGATTTTTATTTATGTTGGGGTGTAATCCATACTAAAGGCTGTGGTCTTTGATCTTCATCAGTAAGTGCTTCAAGTCCTCATCACTTTCAGCAAGCAAGGTTGTGTCATCTGCATAACACAGGTTGTTAATGAGTCTTCCTTCAATCCTGATGCCCCATTCTTCATATAGTCCAGCTTCTTGAATTATTTGCTCAGCATATATATTGAATAAATATGTAGAAAGGATACAACCCTGACGCACACCTTTCTTGACATTAAACTATGCAGTATCCCCTTGTTCTGTTCAAACAACTGCCTCTTGGTCTAAGTACAGGTTCCTCATGAGCAGGTTTAAGGCTATGAAATTTTCTCTAAGTCTAGCTTTGGTCACGTTTCATAATTTTTACATAAAATGTTCTCATTGATGAGTCCCAAATCACTTGTTATTGCAGTTTTCATTTTAATTCCTCTTTGACCCAAGAGTTGTACAATATTGGCATTTTCCTCTTAATTTTTGGTTTTACTGCATTGTGATTAGAAAATGAGTTTCATCCTATTTCTGCTTTTAAAGTTCATTTAGGTTTTCTTGAAGACTTACATTAGGTAAAAGTTGGTAAGTATCCCAAACCCACTGACATCATCGAGTCGATTCAGACTCATAGCGACCCTATGGGACAGAGTACAACTGCCCCATAGGGTTTCCAAGGCTGTAATCTTTACGGAAGCAGACTGTCATATCTTTGTCCTGCAGAGCAGCTGGTGGGTTCAAACCACCAACCTTTTGGTTAGCAGCTGAACACTTAAACACTAGAGCTCCTTAAGCATCCTAAAGACTGGAAAATAAGGGTTCTATTTGTAGGGCACAAATGCAATATTGTACTTCTCAATTGGATCCGGTTTCGTTTAGTTTACAGAGAATAAAGATTAGATGAAACCAGGAAAGGATTTTTTAAGTATTCTAGCAAGAAAGGCCATAAACAATGGCAGATGAAACCCTAAGGAGACCCTGTGCAGTATCCAGGGCAAACAGTGATTATGAGGAGTACTTGGAAATCACTGTTGGGTTAAAAAAAGGACAACGGGGCAATGCACCAAAAATTCCTTATCGGTGCCACCAATAAAGAAATATACATCACTAGCAAATATACCAGAAAGAAAAGAAATGCGTGTGTGCTTGGTGGCGCTCCTTAGGAATGTGAATTAAAGAAAGGTACAATGGGGTTGCTGGCCTGGTTTCCTGTGAAGACAGTGAGGGGGCTGGAGGCTGAGGGATGGGCGGGCCTTCCAGTGGGCAATCTGAACAGAATCAGGATAGCAGTCCAGACCCTCAGGCCCTCGACTCCACTCTTGCGACTCCCAAAAAAGCCACCCCCCTGGAGCACTACCTTCTAATCAGGAGGCTGGGCTGTGTCGGCAGGTGCGGGTCCCCCTGGGCAGAAGGCGAGGATGTGCTGGTGGGGGCGGATCCTGTGAGTGAGGGGCGGGGCTATGGCGGCGGAGATGGGTCCCTTGGGCGGGGCTACCTCAGTGGTCGCCTCCCTGTTACACCTGGAAGGGGGCGGGGCTACGCTGGGAGCCAATGCTTAGGGAACCCGGGAGGGACGGTGCTGAGGTGGTGGGGGCGGGCCCCCTGGGCGGGGCAGCAGCCATCTCTGTGGCACCTGGAAGGGGCCTGAGCTATGCTGGGGACTGGAAGCTCTGGAGCCGGCGAGGGGCGGGGCTGAGGCGGTGGAGGAGGAACCTGTGGGCGGGGTTTTGTCAGCCTCCTCAGCTCTGTGGTGCCTGGAAACGGGTGGAGCTACGCTAGGGCGGCCGCTCAGGGGAAGTGGGGAGGGGCGGGGCCGAGGAGGCAGGGGAGGTACCATGGGCGGGGCTTAGTAAAGGACGAAACTCTATGGCGCCTGGAAGGGGGCCGAACTACACTTGGGGCGGCCACTCTGGAGCCAGCGAGGGGCGGGGCTGAGGCGGTGGGGGCGGGTCCAGTGGGCGGGGTTTTGGCGGCCTCCGCAGCTCTATGGTGCGTGAAGGGGGCGGAGCTACGCTGGGGGCGGCCGCTCGGGGAGCCGGCGAGGGGCGGGGCTGAGGCGGTGGGGTGGCCCTTTAGCTGTTGCAGGTGGGCTGTGGCGGCGGCCCGAGCAGGCTAGGACCGCAGGCGAGGCTGCAGGCAGGGAGCCGCCTGCTCCACGGGGCTCCCGCTGCTCTCGCTCCTGAGCATCGGCGGGGCCCGCGCCCATGGCGGCGTCGGCGGCCCTGTCGGCGGCAGCGGCGGCGGCGGCCCTATCGGGCCTGGCGGTGCGGCTGTCACGCTGGGTCGCGGCTCGCGGCTCGTACGGCGCCTTCTGCAAGGGGCTCACGCGCACGCTGATCACCTTCTTCGACCTGGCCTGGCGGCTGCGCACGAACTTTCCCTACTTCTACGTCGTGGCCTCCGTGATGCTCAACGTGCGCCTGCAGGTGCGCATCGAGTGAGCCGCGGGGCCGGGCTGGGGTCCCGCATCCGCCCGCCCGCCGTGGCCCGGGCAGCCGCATGAAAGACTGCGCGGCCGCTGCGGAGGGAGGAGGGAGGCGGGCCGGGCCCGCGACTGTGGCCCCTGCGGGAGGACGGCCACCGAGCCCGGCCTGAATGCCCACACGTGCCGCCGCCGCGACATCGCACGGAAACTCACACAGGCCCGCTCATCGGCGACCTGTTGCCTCTGTGAGGCGAAAAAAAAAAGCGCCCTTTTGGAGAAAACAGCAAGTTGATTAGACTGGTCCAGACCCAAAAGGTAGGAGAGAGAGGGTGGATGCAACTGGGGCGGAGGGAGGCAGTGACGATGAATCTAGACCATAAGGCCTTGGGTGGTTTGGGGAGACACGCATGGAAGGTGGCGGGGAAAGCGGCGTGGAGAGCAGCGAGCCAGGAAAGGTAAGGCCAACGCCTTGTCCCCTACTCCCTTCCAGTGACTCTGAGATGGGGTGAGGGGCGACGGCATCAGCTTCCGGAGGGTCAACCTGCAAGGAGAGATGGGGCCTCCCTGCCACCCACGGCCCAGTTCCTTACCCTTGCCCCCAGAGGCCCCATGGTGTCATCTGAACGTGGGGGAGTGACAGCAGAGAGGGAGGCCGATAGGAAGGATGATCTGTTCTTGGCCAGACCCCAGATCTAACCCCCTTTGCATCCCTGGCCCTTCACAAAGCGGCCTCCCGCCTTGTCTCTGGGTCGGGGCACTGGGCTCTGCTTGTGCCTACTGCCACTTTTCCTGCCCCACCCCCTACCTGAGGGCACCCCCAAAGCTCTGTCTTTGGAGACTGGAGAGAGGGGGAAAGACTGTCCCTTGCCGCACAATTTGTCGTTCCTGCATCTCAGCACCCTCCCAGTGCCACAGAAGTCCACCCTCCAGCGTGGACAGCCCACTGTGGGCCTGTGGAGGGGGGAGGGGAGGTTCTCCTGGCCAGACAGCAGCGCCTCAGGCTGGGGCCAGGAGGCAGAGGGGAGGCGGAGGAGTAGAGGGCTGGAGGGACAGCACGGGAGGACACAAGGACTCTCTGGGTGGGAGGCAGCACCAAGTTTCCATCTCTTTTTCTCTTTCAGGAATGGGGGTGTGTAGGTGGTAACCCTCCCCTGCTCTGCCTGAGACAGCCAAATCCCTGCAGGGCCCCCCGGCCCTGAGGCTGCCCAAGGAGCAGCTGAATGGAGGCCTGACGGAGGCAGCCACAGAGGCCCAGCAAGCAGAGGCCGGGATAGGGCTGCCCCGTGATCCAGTTCTGGCATGAGGAAGGCCGGGACCCTGTGACCTGGACACTGAGGTCTCCTAAGCACACTTAGGACTGAGAAAGCTGGGGCTCTGGGGGGCGGGGAGGGGGAAGGGAGGGACTTGCCCCTTGTCACACGATAGGAAGTAGGGAGCAGAATCTGCCCCTAGGCCTGCACTCCCCCACTCCCCTCCCCAGGCTTCTCCAAGACGTGGCACCTTGGGATGGCGGAGGGGAGCACAAGGCTCCCAGAGGCCCTAGAGAGAGAGGGGTCCAGGGGTAGGAGACCTGGGAGCTCACCTTCCTTGGGGTGGCATGGAAGGTCACGGGAAGACCAGGAGGACAGTCTGAGCTGAGAAGGGGGACAGGAGAGATGAGTCCCAGAACCCCCTTGGGAGCCAAGGGCCTCACCCCTAGTCTAGTTTCCCCACCTCACCCCATACTTGACCAAGGGCTCCTCAGTAGTTGGGTGGCACAAGCCACGTAACTTGGGTGGCGGTGGTGGGTTTGGACGGGGGTTGTGGCTCAGCTTCTGGGGACATACTGTAACCAGCAAGGTGAAGGGATAAACCCAGGGTGGGATGGGGCTGGGACCCGTGGTGTGACTTCTGTCTCTCTGTCCCCAGGCACGGCCCCCACCCCCAGGATCACACTGGAGAATCTCATCCAGGTGGGCTTGGCCTGGTCCTGGTAGGCCCTGGGTGTGCTGCTAACTGGCATTCCAAACTAGCCCGAGGGGAGCAGTGAGCAGCCCTGGCCTCCCACCCCTCCCTGCACCCACACCTCTGGCTCTGGTTGCTCGCAGCCCAAGTACTCAGAGGCCCTGGGATTGGGAACTGCAGCAGCCTAGTCAGCCTAGGGACAGAGAGGTCCTGTGTCACCATCTTCCCTCCTCAGCTGCCCAGCTGGAGACGAGGGCCTGGAAAAAGACCTCTGCCTGCCTCAGCCCGGCCCCTGCAGTCCCCACAGCCAGGGCCCGATGGCTTCCGTCCTTGTGCCAAGTCTCCTAGGAGCCCCCAGTCTGGGTGGTCCCTCTCACCCACTCCATCCAGGACCACTTTCGGGTGCTTCGCAGCCCACTGTTTCCATCCACAGATCTCCGAGGATGGGCAGCCTCGTGAGAGAAGAGTCACACGGGGCTGAGAAGGAGCGAGGGGCCTCTTGGGTCTGACCCACAGATATGGCCCTTTCAGACCCAGGCTTCCTCCTCCGGGTGACGAACCTCAGGTCCAGCCTCTTCCTGGACCAACCTGGAACGGAGAGCCCTGAGAGTGGCAAGCGGGAAGCTCTGCAGGCTAAGTGAGTGAGTGTGTGTGTGAGTGTATGTGAGTGTGAGTGAGTGTGTGTGTGTGGGTGTGTGTGGGTGTGTGTGGGTGTGTGTGGGTGTGTGTGGGTGTGGTGGGGACAGAGCTGTTTGCGGCGTGAGCTTCCTGTACAAGGAGCGACCTGGGGGCTAGCACACCCCTTTCCCTCCAGGAGAAATGTGTAGGGGCAGAGCTCAGGGGTCCCTGCCCTCAGCTCTCAGAGACCCCCCTCCACCTCTTGCAGGGAAGCCCCACCCCCTGCACAGGAGCCCAGGACCTGGGCCCTGGCCTTGGCTGTGGTGTCCTGGCTCAAAGGGAGTGGCTAGGGGAGGGACAGGGACAGTGGTGGGCATGTTAGCATCGTGTTCCTGCCCCCTGCTTTCTTACCATTTTGGCCTGGGCAGTTCCAGTGCTTCTGCTTGTCCTCCTCTGCTTTCTCCCCCCGGGGTCCTGGCTGCCTGAGGGGCTCGCAGTGCACTTTATTTATTTGCAGTCTGTTTTCCTGTTTTCCAGGGGTTTCAGACAGAACGTCCTGAATAAGAGGACTTTTGTTTTTCCTTGTGTGATTAACTCTGTACTGGTCAGCACAACCTGGTCAGAGAAATGTTCTCGTTTCTGCTGTTGTCAAATCTTGTTGACTCTTTAAATTATTTAAAAAAAAATCCTTGAATTCAGATAAAATATAATAAAAACTAGGCCTCCTGTTTCTGGTTGATGCAATAGCCCGGGGAAGGGGAGGGGCCAGTGGTGAGCTCACCAGCTTTGAAGGCCAGGACCTGGGGTAGGCCAAGGTGGGTCCCCAGAGCTGTGCCCTGGATGGGGCGGTGGGAGAGGGGGTGGCTGGGGCAGGGACACCCTGTCTGTTCAGAAGACACTCTGAGACCTGACTCAACTGGGACCCTGCTCCAGGAGAAGGCAGCAGAGGCCAGCCCAGAGGTGGCAATCTCCCATGCAAACTAATACCTAAGTCCTTTGTTCAAACAACCTAATAGCTAAGTCCTTTCTTCCATTTTAGAGGCTGGTGTTAAAAAATGTTAATTCTTTTGAACCCCAAGGGTGGGCGAGGGCTGCCTGAAGTGAAACAGCTGTCTGAGAACCCTCTGCAGCAGCAGGTGGTAAAGACCCCGTTGGCTCCCAGACATCCATGTTGGTGCTGAGTTGTGGGGAAGGTAAACCGCCCGGACTTGGGCACCTTACTTCCCTTCCCCCTACCTTAGACCCCAGCTCCGTTCCGTCAGAGCCCCACTCCCAGTGGCTCCTTAAAGAAGCCTGGGCAGGGACTCCTGGCTGAGACAGTGGTGAGGGGTGGCAAGCAGACGAGAAGGCTGGTGAGAGGCCAGGGAGTGTGGGTAGCAGGGCCCAGGACGTGGGCCCCACGAGGGAGGCCTCCTGAGGACACAGGGTTGTGGTCAGATGGAGGAGCACCGGCCTGGGGCTAGGGGCCCCCAGGGATCAGCAGTGGTGGCGATGCCCCATGGCACTGCCATCACAGAGGGATGGACCCCGGCCCTGCCAGGGTGCATTTTCACAAATAAAATTAGGAATATACTGATTAGAAACCTGCTTTCCCCCATCGTGTTTAACTTCCCATGTTATTAAGCGTGTTTCTCCATCAAAAGCTGCCTCGTGTTTCCTTGTAGGAAAGCGTCCCCATGCGTTTCCCTGCACCTGTCGGTTATTGCCCTTGACTGTTGTTGGTTCGTTGGTTGTTCGAGGGATTTGATGTTTTTGGTTGATGTTGAAATTTGTGGAAACCCTGGTGGTGTAGTGGTTAAGAGCTATGGCAGCTCACCAAAGGGTTGGCAGTTTGAATCCACCAGGCGCTCCTAGGAAACACTGATGGGCAGTTCTACTCCGTTCTTTAGGGTTACTATGGGTTGGAATCAACTTGACGGCAATGGGTTCGGGTTTTTTTTTGGTTGGAATTTTTTTTTTAAATTTGTTTTTGTAAATGATGCAGTGACAGATAAATTGGAATTGATCAAAATGAACAACTTTTGTGAATTGAAGAACACTATCGGGAAAGTGAAAAGACAACCTACAGAATGGGAGAAAATATTTGAAAATCATATATCTGATAAGGGACTTGTGTACTCAATTATAAAGAGAATGCTACTTAATTAAAAAACAAAGAGAGAGAACCCAATTAAAAAATGGGCAAAGGACCTGAGTGGACATTTCTCCAAAGAAGATAACAAATGGCCAACAAGCACATGAAAAGATGCTCAGCGTCATTAGTCATGAACCAAAAAAACCCAAACCCATTACCCTCAAGTTAAATTCAGACTCATAGTGACCCTATAGGTCAGAGTAGAACTGTCCCCATGGGCTTTTTCCAAGGCTGTAAATCTTAACAGAAACAGACTGCCACACATTTCTCCCTTGGAATAGCTGG
>NW_004444015.1:12436194-12450443 GCF_000243295.1 Trichechus manatus latirostris | reverse complement strand
CTGTGTGTATCGGTGCTGCCCCCTACACTTAAAGGCCTGCTCCCTCAGGAACCAGTCTTCAATTGCCCCACAATGCACACCCCAAACAGGCTGTTCCCAGTCACCCCACGAGGAGGGTCCGAGTGAGCAGGCAGGATCCAAAGCTGTAAGAGCACCCCGGGGAGCACTCCAGGACGCTCAAAAGACCACGCGAGTGGACGATAGAGATGGAGTTCCCCACGCAGGCTGACCAGATCCTCCGAGAACAGCGGCGCCATGCTTCTGATCAGCCCGCGGGCCAGAGTCTCAGCCCTGCGACTCGCCTTAAGCACAGGTGTCACTAGCCCCAGGGGCCTATGTTCTGACGAACAGAAGAGGGCGCGCTGCTGTGCGAGCCCTGTCCCCAGGGGCCCTGCCTCTCGAGAAGGCCCTTAGTTGTGGCTCACCGTGATGTTCCAGGCTTTTTCTGGCATGTGTGCCCCAGTGCCTCGTGGCCTTGCCTCTCCCCGCCTCATCAAAGCCGGCTGTGGCTCCCTGACGGTCTCTCTCGGATGTAGTTCAAGGGAGTCACCGTAGGTGGCGCTATTCTCACGAGCGCAGACTAGACTCGGGATGGGGTAATGAGCATTTCACTCAGCTTTGACAAAGTTAGCTTTTTGTAAATGTAATACACCAAGAAGATGCGATATCTAGTTTTTCAAAAGTTATTCAGGTGCAGAGTCTTAAGTAAATAAGAACCTATGAACCGTCATGTGCTTCCCATTCCTCCGCAGGCTACAGTGGTGGTTCGCAAATACCACCGGGATCAGAGCCAACGTCAGAATCAGAGCACCACTACATGCTAGGAGATTGTCAATCCCATCCTTTAAACCAGGCGCGATGCTGTTAGGGCAGGCTTTGAAGGGGGAAAGCAGGTGGGTTTGAATCCAGCTGCAGGTTGTGAGCTGGGTGACTTGGGCCAAGTCCCTCAGACTCTCTGAGGGTCGCTTTCTTCATTTGCAAAATGATGTGTAATTCATAGGGTGGTGTGAGGAATCAATGAAATAATGCAGATAAATAAGTAAGCATTTAGCATGTGCCTGACAGGAAGCAGTCAGGAAGTGAGTACCAGTCTTTATCAGCTGTTAGGTTTATTAGTAGTTAGTTATTCATACTGAGCTCTTCAGTCTCAGGGACCTCAGAAAAGCAGCACTGTGTCAGTGGTAAAGGGCCCAAACTTCCTCGTTAAATACAGCAGCTCTACCGTTAATAAGGGATTGCGGGAATATCGCTCAATCTCTCTGAGCCTCGGCTTCGTGACTGGTAAAATTAGAATGCTGAACACTCACCTCAGAGCCTGTGGGGAGATTAAATGCCACCATGCACGCGAAAGTGCCTGGCACATAGGAGGCCTAGATGAGTGGGAGCCACCGCGAGCACACTTGTCCAAGAGAACAATGACCTGGCACTCATGGAGCCTCGTCTGCACTTTAGTCATTAACTTGTCACCTGCCAGCGCTCAGTTGCAGATGGGGGTATAAAACACATAGGATTAAGAAGAAGAAAGGGAGAGAGAAAAAGAAAACCTAAAACCCAGGGAATTCTATCCGTCAACATGCCCCCGGCCCCACGCTCCTTTAGGGAAGACAGCCATTCCGTGACTTCGATGGTCTCCAGATCAGAGACGGCTGGTCCACACCTGAACTCAGCACTGAGCCGCCGTGAAGGGCACAGCCTTCTTCCTCTGCAGGTTTCGAGCTTTGCTGGGACCGTCGTCCGCCGTCGTCACCGCATGCCTGAACTTTTCGCCCCCTGGGCTGTCTCTCTCCACGAGGTTCTCGTGGGAGGAAAACTTATGGAGAAGAGCTCGGCCGCGCATTCCTGCCGCACTCGGTCCCGGCCCGTGGCGCGCCAGGGAGGAGGAGTACTGCTTGCCAAGCTTTGTGCGGTTTCCCGTCCCCGCTTCCAGATAACTTGCCAGGCTACTTACTCCCCACCTGTGGGTTCAGCCCAGCCCAGCCCAGCGAGGGTTTCTTGAGCGCTAATTGCAGAGTTACTCCCGTTGAGGCTGGGAATGGTGGAGGTAGCCCTTGTCCTGGGTCGCGTTTCTGCCTACTGGCCTGAGTAACACAAAGCGTAGGCACACAGTGGCTGTGGTGCGTCCTGACCCAGGGCTGCAGGAATGGATGCCTCTGTAATGTTCCCGCACTCGGTCGCCAGTAGCCTGCTGGGCCTAAATATTTCACATACACATCTAAAATGCAACAATCCACCAGCAGATGGCGTTGAGGACGGACAACTGAATCCCACATCTTCCTTTCTCCTGGGCTTCAAATTCCGACGTCCAAACATCTGAGTCGCGGTAGCTTTAGGTCTCTGGAGACTCACAGAACCCACTGAGTAGAAGGAGACGCTGAGGAGGAGCCTTCTGGCTGGTGCCAAGGTATTTTCTCAGCACAAATGGGATGTGGGTGTGTTTAGTTAGATGCCGTCCAGTCGATGCTCACACATAGCGACCGGTTGTGGCAGAGTAGAATTGCCCCGTAGGTTTCCTAGGTTGAAATCTTTACAGGAGCAGATCGCCAGGTCTTTCTCCCGGGGAGCCACTGGGTGAGTCTGAACTGGTAACCTTTTGGTTAGCAGCCGAGCACTTAACCATTGCACCACCAGGGCTTCTTGTCAGGAGAAGAGCCAAACCAAAAAACCAAACCCGTTGCTGTCAAGGTGATTCCAAGTCATAGCGACCCTATAATTTGAAATGACGCAAAGCTTTTCTGGGCATGATTTGCTGGAGAAGAATGATTTATGTTAAAGAACTGCTGTGAGCATTTCCCAGCTCACAGTCCATGCATGTCTCCAAGGGTGGAAGGAAGAGGCTGCGAGATGTGCGTGTTCATGGGGTTCTTTCTATGTCCTTAATGGCCAGAAGGAGACTGTCTTGTGTACAGTGTCTGTGAATGCAAGACGCATGAGACTCTGCTGGGAAAGAAGGCAGTGGTTCCTATGCATGTGAGATTAGCTGGGGTGGGTTTTTACTAGTGATCTATGGCTGCTGAGCAGTAGAAGTAAAAGCCTTCATCTGCTGGGTAAAGTTTTACGAATTCGAGATAATTCCCAGGAGATTTCAGGCATCCCTGCTAGACTTCAGCACGCAATGCAGAGTATGGTTGGGGACTTGGACTTAGAGTTCTTGTGTCCCTTGATGCCTGCGTTGGGTTATTAGAAGAGCATGGGGACGGGGAGGACTGCTGAAAGCGCTACAGCCGCTGGGTGAAGCTGAGGAACAATCATCCGTTGACAAGAGAACTTTTTCCAGGTTTCTGTAAATTACATGGGGCCACTAGTCTCCTGGGTGGAGGGGGAGCCAGTGCTGCTCTGGGAAAAAAAAGGCTTCCCTCACCACCTGGCTACTTCCCAACAACTACCCGGGTTGAAAGACTTCTTGTGGGTTCCATGGATCCTAAAAGAGATCTGTGAATACTGACTCCATTATTGCAAAGCCCCATAAATGTCCTGGATCAAGAGTATCGGTTCTGAACTCGGGCTGTGGTGGGGAAGGGGCATGTCAAGGACAAGAAGGACGAAAGTCAGGAGCCTGGGAACAGGTTAGCTGGGTGTTCCGCTCTGGGTCTAAACCAGGCTGAAACCAAGGTGCTGGCCAGGGATGTGTTTTTCATCTAAGGTCTGAGGTCCTTTTCCAAGCTCACCGGTTGTTGGCAGAACTCATTTCCCGTGGCTTTAGGACTGAGGTCCCGATATTCTTGCGGGCTGTCAACCAGGGTTGCTCTCAGCTGCTAGAAACCACCCACAGATTCATGCCCTGTAGCCCCCATAGGCAGTTCACAACAGGGTTGTTTGCTTTATTCCAGGCTGGCAGGAGTGAGTCTCTTCGAACTTCACCTTCTTTTAAAGGCTCCTCTGATTAGGTCAGACCCACTCAGGATAATCTCCCTTTTGATTAACTCAGTTTATTGATCATCAGCAATGAGCAAATAGAAAAGGAAATTAAGGAAACATTACCATTTGCAATAGCGCCTAAAAGAAGAAAGTACTTAGGAAGAAATTTAGCCAGAAATGTGAAAGACTTGCACACAGAAAATTATAAAAATTACTAAAAGAAACCAAAGAATATCTAAATAAATGGAAGGACATTCTGTGTTCATAGATTGGAAGGCTTAACATAGTTAGGATGTCAATACACCCAAAGCAATCTATAGATTCAATGGAATCTCCATCAAAATTACAACAGCCTTCTTTGCAGAAATGGAAAAACCAATCCTCGAATGTATACGGAATGGCAAGAGACCCCAGATAGCTAAAGCAATCTTTTTTAAAAATAATATTTTATTGTTTTTGATGAAAGTTTACATGGCAAATTAGGTTTCCCTTTGTCATGGATTGAATTGTGTCCCCCCAAAATATGTGTCAACTTGGTTAGGCCATGATTCCCAGTATTGTGTGGTAGTCCTCCATTTTGTGATTGTAATTTTATGTTAAAGAGGATTAGGATGGGATTGTAACACCCTTACTAAGGTCACATCCCTGATCCAATGTAAAGGGAGTTTCCCTGGAGTGTGGCCTGCATCAACCTTTTATCTTAAAAGAGCTAAAAGAAAAGGGAAGCAAGCAGAGAGTAAGGGACCTCATACCACCAAGAAAGCAGTGCCAGAAGCAGAGCACATCCTTTGGACCTGGGGTCCCTGCATGGTGAAGCTCCTAGTCCAGGGGAAGATTGATGACAAGGACCTTCCTCCAGAGCCGGCAGAGAAAGCCTTCTCTTGGAGCTGACACCCTGAATTTGGACTTCTAGCCTATTAGACTGTGAGAGAATAAATTTCTCTTTGTTGAAGCTATCCACTTGTGGTATTTCTGTTATAGCAGCACTAGATGACTAAGACACTATTTGACAACTTCTACACAAGTTGTTCAGTGACATTAGTTACATTTTTTACAATGTGTCAACATTCTTATTCATTGCGTTCTGGTTGTTCTGTTTCCAGTACTCTAGTTTCCTTGCTTCCCTTGTCTTCTCATCTTTCTTTTAGATAATTCTTGACCTTTTGTTTTCATAAAGTATTTTTTTTTTGGAGCCACATATCCATGGGTAATACACTTTATTTTGTGTGCCAATCTGTTTTTTTGCTAAAAGGTTAGTTAAAGCAATCTTGAAGAAGAAAAATAAAACATACTACAAACCTACAGTAATTAAAGCAGCCTGGTACTGCTATAATAATAGACGTATAGACCACTGGAACAGCATTGAGATTCCAGAAATAAATCCATACATCTATGGTCAACTGATTTTCGACAAGGGTGCTAAGTCCACTCAATGGGGAAGGAAGAGTCTCTTCAATAAATGCTGCTACAAAAAATGGATTTCCACATGCAGAAGAATGAATCAAGATTCATGTGGCACACCATACACAAAGCCCAATTCAAACTGGATCAAAGGCCTAAATGTGAAAACTAAACATAAAATTCTTAAAAGAAAATGTAGGGGCAAAGTTGTGGGACCTAGTATTTAATGATAGATTATCAGATGTGATAACAAAACATTGAGCAGCAAAAGACAAAATAAGCAGATGGAAACTGTTAAACCCATTGCCATTGAGTCTATTCTGACTCATAGTGACCCTATAGGACAGATTAGAACTGCCACATAGGGTTTCCAAGGAGCACCTGGTGGCTTCAAACTGCGAACCATTTGGTTAGCAGCCGAACTCTTAACCACTACGCCATGAGGGTTTCCAAATAAACAGAAAGGACTTCGTAAAAATTAAATACTTTTGTACATCAAAGGACTTTATCAACAAAGTGAAAAGACAACCTACAGATTGGAGAAACTTTTCAGTAACTATATATAACATGGGAAACTCTGGTGGTGTAGTGGTTAAGCGTTTGGCTGCTAACCAGAAGGTTGGCAGTTCAAATCCACCAGGGACTCTTTGGAAACCCTATGGGGCAGTTCTACTCTGTCCTATAAGGTTGCTATGAGTCGGAATTGACTCGACAGGAACAGGTTTTTTATATATAACATAAGGGCCTAATATCCAAAATATATACAAAACTTCTACCACTTAAGAAAACGACAAACAACTCAATGAAAAAATAGACAAAAGACTTAAACAGATAGTTCACCAGAGAGGATACTCAAATAGCCAACAAGCACATGAAAAGATGCTCAACATCACTAGCCATTGTTGTGTTGTGTGCCGTCAAGTTGATTCAGACTCACAGCGACCCTATAGGACAGAGTACAACTGCCCCATAGAGTTTCCTAGGCTGTAATCTTTATGGGAGAATATTGCCAGGTCTTTTCTCCTGCGGAGCAACTGTTGTTGTTAGGTGCCAACTCATAGCGACCCTATATACAACAGAACGAAACATTGCCAGGTCCTGCACCATCCTCACAATCATTGCCATGTTTGAGCCCATTGTTGTAGCCAATGTGACAGTCCATCTCGTTGAGGCTCTTCCTCTTTTTCGCTAACCTGGTGGCGCAATGTTTGAGAACTCAGCTGCTAACCAAAAGGTTAGCAGTTCAAATCCACCAGCCACTCCTTGGAAACCCTGTGGGACAGGTCTACTGTGTCCTATAGGATCGCTATGAGACAGAATCGACTCGACAGCAACGAGTTTGTTATTTTTTTTTTCCTACCTTACCAAACATGATGTCCTTCTCCAGGGACTGGTCCCTCCTGATAACATGTCCAAAGTACGTGAGATGAAGTCTCGCCATCATTGCTTCTAAGGAGCACTCTGGCTGTACTTTTTTCAAGACAGACTTATTTGTTCTCTGGAAGTCCATGCTATATTCAGTAGTCTTTGCCGACACCATAATTCAAAGGCATCAATTCTTCTTCAGTCTTCCTTATTCATTGTCCAGCTTTCGCATGCATGTGAGGTGATTGAAAATACCATGACTTGGGTCAGGAGCACCTTAGTCTTCAAGGTGACATCTTTGCTTTTTAACACTTTAAAGAGGTCTTTTGTGGAATATTTGCCCAATGCAATGTCATTTGATTTCTTGACTGCTGCTTCCATGGGCATTGATCGCGGATCCAAGTAAAATGAAATCCTTGACAACTTCAATCTTTTCTCCGTTTATCATGATGTTGCTTATTGGTCCAGTTGTGAGGATTTTTGTTTTCTTTAAGGGGTAATCCACATTGAAGGCTGTAGTCTTTGATCTTCATGCATACTTTCAGCAAGCAAAGTTGTGTCATCTGCATATCACAGGTTGTTAATGAGTCTTCCTCCAATCCTGAGGCCGTGTTCTTCTTCATATAGTCTGGCTTTTTGGAGCAGCTAGTAGGTTCAAATCGCTGACCTTTTGGTTAGCAGCTGAGTGCTTAACCATTGTGCCACCAGGGCAGTAGCCATTAAAGTGATGCAAATCAAAACCACAATGAAATATCACTTCACTCCCATTAGAATATCAATGGTAAAAAAACTGAAAACAGCAAGTGTTGACGAGGTTGTAGAGGAACTGGAACCCTCATCCATTGCTGGTGGGAATATAAGAGGATACAACTGCTATGGAAAACAGTCTGGCAGTTCCTCAAAAAGTTGAACATAGAGCTACCATACGACTCAGCAATCCCAATCTTAGGTATATACCCAGAAGAAGTGAATGCAGGAACTCAAACAGAAACCTGTCCACCAACGTTCATTGCAGCACTTTTCACAATAGCCCAAAGGTGGAAACAACCAAAATGTCCATCAACAGATGAATGGATAAACAAAATGTGGCATACTAGATATATACAATGGAGTACTATGCAGCCCTAAAGAGAAATGAAGTTCTGATATATGCCACAACAAGAATGAATCTTGAAAACATTATGCTGAGCAAAACAATTCAGTTGCAAAAGGACAAATACTGTATGATCTCACTTATATGAAATGAGCAAATATATAGATAGAAACCAGAGACTATTAAAGAGGAAGACACTCGATAAGATGGACTGACACACTACAGGGGAAGTCAGCACAACTGGACTAAACCAAAGCTAAGAAGTTTCCTGAATACAACCAAACACTTTGAGGGACAGAGTAGCAGGGGTAGGGGTCTGGGGACCATACTTTCAGGGGACATTTGGGTCAATTAGCATAACAAAGCTTATTAAGAAAATGTTCTGCATCCTGCTTCGGTGAGTGGTGGCCGGGGTCTTAAAAGCTTGCAAACAGCCATCTAAGATGTATCAACTGGTCCCAACCACCTGGGGTAAAGGAGAATGAAGAACACCAAAGACACAAGGGAAGTATTAGCCCAAGAGACAAAAAGGGCCACATAAACCAGAGACTTCATCAGCCTGAGACCAGAAGAACTAGATGGTGCCTGGCTACCACCAATGACTGCCCTGACAGGGAACACAACAGGGAGTCCCTGATGGAGCAGGAGAGAGGTGGGGTGCAGAACTCAAATTCTAGTAAGACCAGACTTAATGGTCTGACGGAGACTTGGGGAACCCCAGAAAGCATGGCCCCTGGATTCTCTATCAGCCCAGAACTAAAACAATTTCCGAGGCCAACTCTTCAGACAGGGATTGGACTGGACTGTGGGACATAAAGTGATACTCGTAAGGAGTGTGCCTCTTAGCTCAAGTAGATACAAGAGACTAGATGGGCAGCTTCTGTCTGGAGATGAGATGGGAAGGCAGAGAGGGTTAGGAGCTGGTTGAATGGACATGGGGAATCAGGGGTGGAAGGGAGGAGTGTGCTGTCACAGTATGGGGAGAGCAGTTAGAGTCACATAACAATGTATGTATAAATTTTTGTATGAGAAAAAATAAAAAATTTAAAAAAAAGATGGATTGACACAGTGGCTGAAACAATGGGCTCAAACATAACAATGATTGTGAGGATGACGCAGGACTAGGCAGTGTTTTGTTCTGCTGTGCATAGGGTCACTATGAGTTGGAACTGACTCAACAGCACCTAACAACAAAAACGACAACAAAGATTATTAATGATTAGCAGGAGTTGAAGGGAAGGGGAAAGGAGGAGCTTTTGTTTGGGAGGAGTTGAGTTTATATTAACGGTGATAGAATATTTTGGAAAAGGATACCTAGAAAGGTGGCACAGCTTGAAAAATGTAATCAATGTCATTGAATTGTACATGTGGATGTCGTGCTGGTGAAAGTTTTGGTGTGTATATTTTCACTACAATTTAAAAAAGTGTATTGATTACTGGGGTGATATGTCATTATATTCACAGGTTTCTGCCCACACTCAGGAGCTTCAGTGGTGCAAGAGGTTTGCGATTCACTGCTAACCTAAAGGTTACAGTTCAAATCCAACTAGTGACTCCACAGAAGAAAGGCTTGGAGAACTGCTTCTGTAAAGATTACAGCCACAAAAACCCTATGGAGAAGAATTCAAGATAGCGAACTAGTCAGATGCACCACACCGTCCTTCTACAGCAAAGACACAGAAACAAAGTGAAACAGACACAGATGATGTCTTAGTCATCTAGTGCTGCTTTAACAGAAATACCACAACTGGATGGCTTTAACAAAGAGAAATTTTCTCACAGTCTAGTAGGCTAGAAGTCCAAATTCAGGGCGTCAGCTCCAGGGGAAGGTGTTCTTTCTGTCAGCTCTGGAGGAAGGTCCTTGTCATCAACCTTCCCCTGGAATAGGAACTTCTCTGCACAGGAACCCCAGGTCCAAAGGACACACTCTGCTCCCGGCACTGCTTTCTTGGTGGTATGAGGTAACTCAACTCTGCTTGCTTCCCTTTCCTTTTATCTCTTATAAGATAAAAGGTGGTGCAGGCCACACCCCAGTGAAACTTCCTTTACATTGGATCAGGGATGTGACCTTAGTAAGGGTGTTACAGTCCCTCCCTAATCCTCTTTAACATAAAATTACAATCACAAAATGGAGGACAGTCACACAATACTGGGAATCATGGCCCAGCCAAATTGATACACACATTTTTTGGGGGAAATAATTCAATCCATGACAGATGACAACCCTGGAATGCTGAACATCAAATGAAAGGATATAAAATTAGATAAAACACTGATTGGAAAAAGAAACTGAACAACAGCAGTGAATGGGGAGAGATATATAGTAAAGGTGCCTTTCCAGACAGCCCAGCACAGTAGGGCCATTTTGGGACAAAACCAGCAGCAACCCTGGGTGAGGAGCACAGAAAGACAACCCCACAGAACTCCCAATAAGAGGCAAAGAAACTGTGTTGACATACCCAGTGTGAGGCAAGGTGAGCTGGACATGAACTGGAGCTAAGGAGAGAAAGTATAGGAAAGAGGATGAGAACTTCAGGGATCCCAGCATACACAGAGCAGGGAGAGAGCCAGGACCCAGAGAAGGACAACCCTCCAGCGGTGGTACCTGACTGGTAGGGTAGGTGGCAAGCACAGAACAATAGATAAACCTTGCCTTTTTTCTCTCTCTTTCTCTCCCCGCCCCGGCTGCCTGCCCCGCCCCTCCCCCACCTTAAAGAGTGCTTGTGCAGCCCCCGCCACCCATCCTGCCCCTTCCCCACCAGAGAAAATACCTGCGCACCCCCTGTCCACTCGCCCCACGCTTTCCCTGCTGGGGAGAGTGCCTGCATTACCCTAGCCTCCCGCCCCATCCCTCCCCCACCAGAGAGCCACTGTGCTCCCCAGGCCACCCACCCCACCCTGCCTGTCTCCTGTCAGAGACAGTGCCTCAGTGCCCCCTGGATGCCCACCTTGCTCCTTGCTTGTTGCCCTTCCACTTGATGAGTGACTGTGAGCATTCCTATACCACCAGATAGTGCCTACCCAGTATGACCTCAACCATCTCACATGTACAGTGAACAGCAATGATGGCTTGCTCTGCTTACCATTGCCCTGTCCAACTGTGGGCAGGAAGTGAAGACCCCTGTGCTGCCAGATTAGTGATCACCAAGTCACACTCAACCTGCCCACACTGATAAATAAAAACAAAATAAAATCATAAATAGATAAAACAACATCTCAATGCCTCGGAGACAGCAGACAATATCAAATCATATAAAGAAACAAGACAAGATGGCTCAACCAAATGACCAAAATAAAGGGGCAGAAAATCTTCCTGAGGAAGAGATGGTAATGGAATTGCTGGATAAAGAATTCAAAAGGCTTATATGTAGGGTGCTCAAAGAGATCAAGGAAAACACAGACAAAACCCCAGAAGAATTCAGGAAAACAATACAAGAACAAAATGACAAACTAAATAGACAATTAGAAATCATACAAAAACAGCAACTAGAAATCCAGAAGATTAACAATAAAATATCAGAAATCGATAACTCAATGGAAGGACATAGAAGTAGAATTGAACAATGGAAGAAAGAATTAGTGAAATGGAGGACAAATCCCTCGATACCAATTGTTTGAGGAACAGTCAGAAAAAAGAATGGAAAAAGAATGAAGAAAGCCTAAGAGTTATGTGGGAAACTATGAAGAGGAATAATTTATGCATCATGGGAATCCCAGAACAGGTGGAGATTAAAAAAAAAACAGAGAGAATTTTTGAAGATTTGCTGGAAGAAAAGTTCCCCAATATCATGAAAGACAAGATTTCCATCCAAGAAGCACAATGAACCCAATACAGGATAGTCTCCAAAACAAAGTCACCAAGACATATCATAATCAAACTTTCCAAATCAAAAGACTAAGAAAGAATTCTGAGAGCAGCTCAGGAAAAACGAAATATCACCTACAAAGGGACTCTAATAAGACTAAGCTCTGATTACTCAGCAGAGACCATGCAGGCGAGAAGGCAATGGGATTACATATATAAAACCCTGAAAGAAAAGAATTGCCAGTCAAGAATTATATACCTAGCAAAATTGTCTATAAAATATGATGGCAAAATTAGGACATTCCCAGATAAATAGAAATTTGTAAAAACCAGACCATTCTTACAAGACATATTAAAGGTAATCCTTCAGATGGAGAACCAACGACAACAGACAACAACCTGAGAGCAAGTCACATGACAGCATCACCAAGATACCAACCCAGACAGAGAAATCTCAAAAGTAAAATAAAGCTACAGAACTGAAAACAGGGAACTGGAGACATCAATCTGAAACTGATGACAACTTCAAAACAAAAAGGGGAATGAATGGTGTAGTTACAGAACTTCCATATGGAGAGGAAGTTAAGATGATATCTAAAAATAATAGACTGTTTTTAAACATAGGATGATAAAGGTAAATCTCACAGTAACCACAAAGAAAATTAACAAACCTATGCACCAAAATAAAGAAAATCAAAAAGACTCAGTAAGCAAAAAATTGACCAAAACGAAGGAAAAAAACAATCCACAAATAAAAAAAATTCAGCACAGAAAATTAAGCAGAACAAAGAAATGTCAACACAACACACGCACACAAACAAAAAGCATCTAACAAAATGACAGCAATAAGTTCATATCAATCGATAATCACACTGAATGTAAATGGGTTAAATGCACTAGTCAAGAAACACAGAGTGGCAGAATGGATAAAAACATGACCCATCCATATGTTTCCTACAAGAGACACACTTTAGACACAAAGACATAAAGAAGTTAAAAATCAAAGGATGGGAAAAATATATCAAACAAATAGTACCCAAAAAAAGGGCAAGAGTGGCAATATTAATCTCTGATAAAACAGAGTTTAAATCAAACTCTATCATAAGAGACAAAGAAGGACATTATATGATGATTAAGGGATCAATCCACCAAGAGTTCTTAACCATAGTATCTATGCACCCAATGACAGAGTTCCAAAATACATAAAACAAATCCTAACAGAAATGAAAAGAGAAATAGACACTTCTGCAATAATTGTTGTTAGTGTTAGGTGCCATCACATTGGTTCTGACTCATAGCGACCCTATGTACAACCGAACAAAACACTGCCCAGTCCTGCACCATCCTCACAGTCACTGTTATGCTTGAGCCCATTGCTGCAGCCACTATGCCAATCCATCTCATTGAGGGTCTTCCTCTTTTTTGCTGACCCCATTCTTTACCAAGCATGATGTCCTTCTCCAGGGACTAATCCCTCCTAATAACATGTCCAAAGTATGTGAGACATAGTCTCACCATCAATAATAGTAAGAGACTTTAACACACCACTTTTGATGACGGACAAAACTGCTAGAAAGAAATTCAACAAAGATACAGCAGATCTAAATAACACAATCAACCAACTTGACCTCATAGGCATATACAGAGCACTCCACCCAACAGCAGCACAATACACATTCTTCTCCAGCGCACATGGATAATTTTCTAGAATAGACCATATCCTAGGCCACAAAGCAAGCCTCAATAAATTAAAAAATATTGAAATAATACAAAGAATCTTCTCAGATCACAACGCTATAAAATTAGAAATCAGTAATAGTAAGAACAAGGAAAAAATCAAATACTTGAAAACTGAACAACACCACACTTAAAAACAACTGGGTAACAGAAGAAATTAAAAAAGAAATTAAAAAATTCCTAGAATCAAACAAGAATGAAGATACAACATACCCAAACCTTTGGGATACAGAAAAAGCAGTGCCCAGAGGCTAATTTATAGCAATAAACACACACATCATAAAAGAAGGGCCAAAATCAGTACCTTAGCCCTACAACTTGAACAGATAGAAAAAGAGCAGCAAAAGAAGCCCATAAGCTGCCATAAGAAAGGAAATAATAAATATTAGAGCAAAAATATATGAAACAGAAGAACAATTGAAACAATCAACAAAACTAGAATATAGTTCTTCCAAAGGATCAATAAAATTGACAAACCACTGGCCAAATTGACACAAGAAAAACAGGAGAAGATGCAAATAACCTAAATAAGAAATGAGATGGACGACATTACAACAGAACCAATTGAAATAAAAGGGATCATAATAGAATACTATGAAAAATTATCCTCCAACAAATTTGAAAACCTAGAGGAAATGGTCAAATTCCTAGAAAAACACTACCTACCTAAACTAACACAAAGCGAGGTAGAAAATCTGAACAGACCCATAACAAAAGGAAAAATTGAAGAGGTCATAAAAAAAGCTACCAACAAAAAAAAGCCCTGGCCCAGATGATTTCACCAGAGAATTCTACCAAAATTCAGAGAAGAGTTGACACCAATACTACTTAAACAAAAATTAGAGTTAATATTTTTTTTATTGTACTTTAGGTGAAGGTTTACAGAACAAATAGTTTCTCATTAAACAGTCAGTACAGATATTGTTTTATGACATTGGTTAACAACCCCACGACATGTCAACACTCTCCCTTCTTGACCCTTTTTTTTTGGTG
>NW_004444015.1:12407037-12436035 GCF_000243295.1 Trichechus manatus latirostris | reverse complement strand
ACATGTCAACATTGTCCTTACTCAACCTTGGGTTCCCTATCACCAGCTTTCCTGTCCCCTTCTGCCTTCTAGTCCTTGTCCCTGGACTGCTGTGCTTCATTAGTCCCATTTTGTTCTTTGGGACTGTCCAAGCCCTGGCTGAACGGTGAACCTTGGAAGTGACTTCACCACTGAGCTAAAATTGTGTCTGGGGGCCATACTCTCTGGGTTTCTCCAGTCTGTTTCAGGCCAGTAAATCTGGTCTTTTTTGTGTGTTAGAATTTTGTTCTACATCCTTCTCCAGCTCTGTCCAGAATCCTCTGTTGTGATCCTGGTCAGAGCAGTCGGTGGTGGTAGCTGGGCACAATCTAGCTGTACTGGACTCAGTCTGGTGGAGGCCTTGGTAGCTGTGGTCCATTAGTACTTTGGACTAATCTTTTTAAACAAAAACTAAATACTTACGCTCATCAAAAGACTTTTCCAAGAGAATAAAAAGAGAACCTACAGACTAGGAAAAAAATCTTTGGCAATGAAATATCTGATAAAGGTTTACTCTCTAAAATATACAGAAAACTTCATCAACTCAGCAATAAAGAGACAAGCAACAAAGCCACAAAATGGGCAAAGGACATGAACAGACACTTCACCAAAGAGGATATTCAGACAGCCAACAAATACATGAAAAGATGCTCATGATCATTAGCCATTAGAGAGATGCAAATCAAAACCACAATGAGATACCATTTCACTGCTGCAAGAATGGCACTGATCAAAAATTCAGAAAACAATAAATGTTGGCAAGGTTGTGGGGAGATTGGAATTCTCATACACTGCTGGCGGGAACGTAAAACGGTGCAACGATTTTGGAAAACGATAAGGCGCTTCCTCAGAAAGCTAGAAATAGAAATACCATATGATCCAGCAATCCCACTCCAAGGAATATATCCTAGAGAAATAAGAGTTGTCACTCGAATAGACATATGCACACCCATGTTCATTGTAGGGTTGTTCACAATAGCAAAACGATGTAAACAACCTAGATGCCCATCAACGGATGAATGGATAAACAAACCATGGTACACGCACACAATGGAGTACTATGCAATGATAAAGAACAATGATGAACCTGTGAAGCATCTCATAACATGGATGAAACTGGAGGACATTATGCTGAGTGAAATAAGTCAATCACAAAAGTACAAATATTGTATGAGACCTCTACTGTAAAAACTCATGAAAAAGTTTACACACAGAAAGAAATAATCTTCGATGGCTACAAAGGAGGGGAGGGATGAGGAGGAGAACCAACTAGATAGTAGACAAGTGTTAACTTTGGTGAAGGGAAAGACAATACACAATATAGGGAAGTCAGCACAGCTTGACCAAAGCAAAGGAAGACACTTACAGGAACACAAGGAAAAAAAAAAAAAGGCAACCACAGTAAATACTATAGCATATACAACCCTACAACAACAGTAAAGAATAATAACTTACAAGCAGATACATAGGCAGATACGTAAGCTAAAGTACAGGAGTATATCCACCTATATATATAAGTTAGGCTGTGGATATTTTTAGATATATATTGGTATGTACAGCATGTATATTCATATGTATAATAGAGCACAAAGAGGCACAGTCATAGAAGCTTCCTAGACACACTCAAACACCTTAAGGGACCGAGTTACTGGGGCTGAGGGCTGGGAACCATGGTCTCAGGGGACATCCAGGTCAATTGGTATAACATAGTTCATAAAGAAAGTGTTCTACATCCTACTTTGGTGAGTAGTGTCTGGAGTCTTAAAAGCTTGTGAATGGCCATCTAAAATACATCGATTGATCCCATTCCGTTTGGAGCAAAGGAGAATAAATAAAACCAAAGACACAAGGAAAATATTAGTCCATAGGAGTAATAAACCACATGAACCACAGCCAAAGATTAGACAGGCCTATAAAACAAATAATAACACACATGAGGAATAGGCTTCTTAGTTCAATCAAGTATGCAAGAGACCCAATGGGCAAAACCCGCCAAAATCAAAGATGAGAAGCCAGGAAGGGATTGAAAAACTGGACGAATTGACATGGGGAACCTGAGATGAAAGGGGGGAGAGTGCTGACACGTTGCAGGGATTGCAACCAATGTCATGAAACAATTTATGTATAAATTTTTGAATGAGAAACTAATTCTGCCAACTTTCACCGAAAGCACAATTTAAAAAAACGAGCCATATGGAGCAATTCTACTCTGTAGCACATGGAGTCGCCATGAGTCAGGGGCTGACTCGATGGCAGCTAAGAACAACTGCCCACATCAAGGGGAGGGAATTATACAAGGCATGCCCACCAAGCGGGCTGTAATCTCGGAGACCATCTTAGAATTCTGCCACCCCACCGACGTAACACAAAAGTCCCCTGAGTGGTGCAAATGGTTATGCGCTTGACTACTAGCTGAAACAGGGGAGGTTCGAGGCACCTCGGAAGACAAGCTTGGTGATCTTCTTCCAAAAGGTCACAGCCTTGAAAACCCTATGGAGCAGTTCTACTCTGCACACACAGGGTCACCAAGAGTTGGAATCCACTGGATGGCAACTAACAATTCTTTTGAGTAAGAGCTAGGGAAGGACTGATTGTCCATTTTACCTCAAGGTATATAAAGAGGTCATGACCTGTTAGTAAGTTTCTCATTTGCATAGCAGCCTTAATACTTCTGTTAGGGACACATCTAAGGACCTTGAAAGACAGTCCTCAAAATGAGGAAAAACCTTTTCCTGAGGGGACTGGGGAGCTGCTCCACAGCTAAAAAAGGCACATGGCAGTGTCTCCACCCTAACCTTAAACGGAGTGAGCAGGCCTGGATCTTATCCCCCCATAAACCCTCCTGCTGGGACAACAAAGGGTGCTACTCTTCTCTATACCGCTAGTGTTACACCTTTAGTTGTCCTTCTAAAGCAAGTGTATCAAAAGACTTCTGTTCCCTGTAGAAGCAGACAGCACTGTGGATAAGCCTCTTGTTAGGGCCCTTTTTTTTTTTGAATTGTGGTAAAATACACATCCCTCAGAAGCCCTGGGTGGTGCAAACCTAGTTGCACCCAGCTGGAGGCACCTCAAAAGTACACATAACAAAGTTTACGTTTTTAACTATTTCAAAGGGTACAGTTCAGGGGCACAGTGCTGTGCAACCATCACCACTATCTAGTTCCAGAATACTTTCATCACTTCAAAAGGAAACTTCATACCCAATAAGCGGTTACTCCCCATTCCACCCTCTTCCCCTAGTCCCTGGCAACCACTAATTTGCTTCTGTCTCTATGGGTTTGCCCTTTCCAGATATTTCACAAAAATGGAATCATACAATATGTCACATTGTGTGTCTGGCTCCTCTCACTCAGCATAATGTTTTCAAGGTTTATCCATATGGTAGCATCTATCAGTACTTCGTTTGTCTTTATGGCTGAATAATACCCCATTGTATGGATATACCACATTTTGTTTATCCATTTATCTGTTGATGGACATTTAGGTTGTTTCCACCTTCTCATTATTGTGAACAGTGCTTCAGTGAAAATTGGTATACAAGCTTCTGTTTGCATTCCTGCTTTCAGTTCTTTTGACTATATACCCGGAAGTGGGATTGCTGGGTCATATGGTAATTCAGTGTTTAACTTTTTGAGGAACTGCCATACTGTTTTTGCAACGACTATACCTCTATTCCCACAAGCAATGCATGAGGGTTCCAATTTCTCCACATCTTCACCAACATTTGTTATTTTCCATTGTTTTTTTTGGGGGGAGGGGGTAGCGGTGGTTGTGAAGTGGTGTATCATTGTGGTTTGATTTGCACTTACCTATCGGCTGCTAACATAAAGGTTGGTTGTTCAAACTCAACCAGTGGATCCATGGATGAAAGACTTGGTAAACCGCTTCCGTAAAGATTATAGGCAAGAAAACTTTATGGAGCAGTTCTACTCTGTAACACATGGGATAAGTCGGAAGTGACTGGATGACAACGGATTTGGTATTTTGGTTTAATGACTAATGATGTTAAGTCTCTTTTCATGTGTTTATTGGTCATGTGTATGTCTTCTTTGGAGAAATGTCTATTCAAGACCTTTGCCCATTTTTCAATTGGAGTGTTTTTGTTGCTGAGTTGTAGAAGTTCTTTATATATTATGCATAGTAAACCCTCATCAGATAGATGATTTTCAAATATTTTCTCCCATGCTGTGGCTTGTCTTTTCACTTTGCTGATAGTGTCTTTTGACGGGCAAAAATTTTTAATTTTGATGAAATCCAACATATCTATTTGTTCTTTTGTTGCTTGGGATTTTGGTTTCAATGAATTTCCATTTTCTTCATGATTAAGCTTGAATTCTGAGGACATTCAAAATCTAGGTGCTGCCCTCTACATTGCCTGTTCTACCTGTCATCAACCCACATACCTCACCACCCCAATCCATCCTTCCCTACTGACAGAATGATAAATTATAGGTCTAATATAACCTTATTCTTCAATTCAGTCTTTGTTCCCACCATGAATACATCTCCTCTTCACCTGCAGTCTTTAAGACAAATCTCAAACTCCTTAGTCTCTCTAATATTAGTGTTTGCTATCCCCCAAGTTGGCCAACCTGCAGATACAGTAACAAAGGCAGGTAGAGAAGAACACTCTAAGTAAACTCAAGAAATGAGGATGTCATTAGTATGCAGGAAATACTGGCAGTGGAACAAAAAAAGAGTGTGTTGTTCTTGTTAAGTGCTGTCGAGTCGATTCTGACTCATAGCGACCCTATGTACAACAGAAAGAAACACTGCCTGGTCCTGTGCCATCCTCATAATCATTGGTATCTTTGAGTCCATTGTTGCAGCCACTATGTCAATCTATCTCTTTGAGGGTCTTCCTCTTTTTAGCTGACCTTCTATTTTACCAAGCATAATGTCCTTCTCCAGGGACTGGTCCCATGGATAACATGTCCAAAGTATGTGAGACGAAGTCTTGCCATCCTTGCTTCTAAGGAGCATTCTGGCTGTACTCCTTCCAAGACAGATTTGTTCACTCTTCTGGCGGTCCATAGTATATTCAATATTCTTTGCCAACACCATAATTCAAAGACGTCAATTCTTCAGTCTTTCTTATTCATTGTCCAGCTTTCACATGCATATGAGGCGATTGAAAACACCATGACTTGGGTCAGGTGCACCTTAGTCCTTAAAGTGACATCTTCACTTTTTAACACTTTAAAGAGATCTTTTGCAGCGGATTTGCAATGCAGTAAGTCATTTGATTTCTTGACTGCTGCTTCCAAGAGTGTTGATTGTAGATCCAAGTAAAATGAAATCCTTGACAACTTCAATATTTTTTTCCGTTTATCATGTTACTTATTGATCCAGTTGTGAGGATTTTTGTTTTCTTTATGGTGAGGTGTAATCCATACTGAAGGCTGTGGTCTTTGATCTTCATCAGTAAGTGCCTCAAGTCCTCTTCACTTTCAGCAAGCAAGATTGTGTCATCTGCATAGCGCAGGTTGTTAATGAGTCTTCCTCCAATCCTGATGCCCCGTTCTTCTTCAAATAGTCCAGCTTCTCAGATTATTTGCTCAGCATATGGATTGAATAAATATGGTGAAAGGGTACAACCCTGATGCACACCTTTCCTGATTTTAAACCACAAAGCATCCCCTTGTTCTGTTCGAACGACTGCCTCTTGGTGTATGTACATGATCACATAGACCTAACAACAACAACATGGACAAAATATTGAACGACGCAGGAAGTGTCTATGTACAGGTTCCTCATAAGCACAAGTAAGTGTTCTGGAATTCCCATTCTTTGCAATGTTATCCATAATTTGTTATGATCCATACAGTCAATGCCTTCGCAAGGTCAATAAAATACAGGTAAACATCTTTCTGATATTCTCTGCTTTCAGCCAAGATCCATCTGACATCAGCAATGATATCCCTCATTCCACGTCCTCTTCAGAATCCAGCTTGAATTTCTGGCAGTTCCTGTTGATGTACTGCTGCAACCGTTTTTGAATGATCTTCAGCAAAATTTTACTTGGGTGTAATATTAATGATACTGTTTGATAATTTCTGTATTCTGTTGGATTACTTCTCTTTGGAATGGGCACAAATATGGATCTCTTCCAGTTAGTTGGCCAGGTAGCTGTCTTCCAAATTTCTTGGCATAGATGAGTGCGTGCTCCCAGCGCTGCATCCATTTGTTGAAACATCTCAAGTGGTATTCCATCAATTTTTGGAGTCTTGTTATTTTGCTAGTGCCTTCAGTGCAGCTTGCTTCTTTCTTCAATACCATCGGTTCTTGATCATATGCTACCTTCCAAAATGGTTGAACATCGACTAATTCTTTTTGGTACAGTGACTCTGTGTATTCCTTCCATTTTCTTTTGATGCTTCCTGCATTGTTTAATATTTTCCCCATAGACTCCTTCAATATTGCAACTCGAAAATGAATCTAGGAAAATTGGAAGTCATTAAAAATGAAATGGAATGCATAAACATCAATACCGTAGGCATTAGGGAGCTGAAATGGACTGGTATTGGCCATTTTGAATCGGACAATCATATGGTCTACTATGCTGGGAATGACAAATTGAAGAGGAATGGCGTCGCATTCGTTGTCCAAAAGAACATTGCAAGATCTATCCTGAAGTACAACGCTGTCAGTGATAGGATAATATCCACACGCCTACAAGGAAGATCAGTTAATACGACTGTTTTTGAAATTTATGCACCAACCACTAAGGCCAAAGATGAAGAAATTGAAGATTTTTACCAACTTCTGCAGCCTGAAATTGATCAAACATACAATCAGGATGCATTGTTAATTACCAGCAGTTGGAATGCTAAAGTTGGAAACAAAGAAGAAGGCTTGGTAATTGGAAAATATGGCCTTTATGATAGAAACAATGCTGGAGATCGCATGCTAGAATTTTGCAAGACCAATGACTTCTCCATTGCAAATACCTTTTTTCATCAACATAAACGGCGACTATACATGTGGACCTTGCCAGATGGAATACAGAAGACTCAAATCGACTACATCTGTGGAAAGAGACGATGGAAAAGCTCAATATCATCAATCAGAACAAGGCCAGGGGTCAACTGTGGAACAGACCACCAATTTCTCATATACAAGTTCAAGTTGAAGTTGAAGAAAATTAGAACAAGTCCACGAGAGCCAAAGTATGACCTTGAGTATACCTCACTTGAATTTAGAGATCATCTCAAGAATAGACTTGACGCATTGAACACTAATGACTGAAGACCAGATGAGTTTTGGAATGACATCAATGACATCATAAATGAAGAAAGCAAGAGGTCATTAAAAAGAGAAGAAAGACAGAAAAGACCAAAATGGATGTTGGAAGACACTCTGAAACTTGCTCTTGAATGTACGGTAGCTAAAGCAAAAGGAAGAAATGATGAAGTAAAAGAGCTGAACAGAAGATTGAGAAGACAAAGTAAAGTATTATAAAATAAGAAAAGAGTATGGATAACCAAAATCCACATACTTCCCCAAACCATTGTATATAAAATAAGGCAGTAGATTCACAGCAGATGGATGTTGACAGGGGGTATGGTGATTAAATCATAACAAAGTAGGCAAAAAAATGATTAAAACCACAGACTGTGACCATGTAGTGAAGGAATGAACTTCCATAACTCTGGAAGCATAAAGTATTGAAATCAATAACATAAAAGTAAAAGCTAATAAGAATATCATATATTGCTTTATTATAAGTTACTAGTAGTACGAACAATTAATATTTATAAGGATGCTCTTTAGTCATCAAGAAAAGAGTGCATTATTTTCAGGACATTTAGTTTAAGAAGCAAAGGAAATGTGCAATACTCTACATTCCCATGAAAGAAGTATTAAAGGTTTTGGTACTTAAAGGTGACACTGAAATGTAAGGTGTACTGATATACTACCCCATCAGTCCCCAAAGATGCTAGATACATGCAACTATAGATTTACACTATTTGTTGGACACTTGCTGTATGGCCAGCCCAATGCCAAAAGCCTTTTGTCCGCGATCTCATTTGATCTTCATAAAGACAGGGGAAGATGGAGATTATTACTATCATTTTACAAATTTGGAACTGGAGGCTCAGCAAGATTGTCTACCTGTTCTTGATTACAATTCTATCAAGTGGTAGAGCTAAGATTCACATCTAAATTGTTATAAGTATGACAAAGAAAATATTTCTGAGGAGCAGGACAGAGACACAAAAGACTTGGATAGAGGTAGGAAGTCTAGAATGCCAGGGCGAGGTCCTGCATAAACCTGCTCCTCCGTAAGAGCAATGAAAATGGCATAAATGGTCAAAATCAACTTTTTCAGAGCCCCACAAACCAATCAAAGGCTTGCAACAATCTGAGAAGCTTTCAGTCAAGAAAAACTGCTGGATCTCAGTGAGAACAGTAGGATCTGTGGCTTTTTAATTTGGACTCTTTCTATCCCCTTCTCTTCAGCTTCACGGGAGCCTTAAAAATCAGCAGGCCTCGCAATCCTGGTAGCTATGAAAACCACTAGCCTGAAAAATGAACCAAAAAAAGAAAAAAATGAAGCAGCCCAAATGTGCTTCCATTAGTAGTGGTTATCCCTGAGTAGGGAGCAGTGAGATTCAAGAGACTTTTACTTTTTATTTTAGAAGACTTCTGCATGGATTACAAGAGTGTTACTTTTAAAGTAAATCACACTTGTAAAGAAAAAACAGAGGAAGAGAGATTTCTTGAAAATGTTCTAATGATTAAGGGATGGTAGATGCAAATTGTGGTATTGGGGGTTCAGTGTAGAACTCTCACCTTTCATGAGGGGTCCATTCCTGGCCAATGCACCACCTGTCTGTCAGTGGAGGCTTGTGTGTTGCTATGATGTTGAACAGGTTTCAGCAGAGCTTCCAGACTAAGATGGACTAGGAAGAAAGGCCTGGCAATCTATTCCAAAAATCAGCCAGTGAAAACCCTATGGATCACAATGGTCTGATTTGCAACCAATCATGCCAGTTGTGCCGGACTGGGCAGTGTTCTATTCTGTTGTGTATAGAGTTACTGTGAGTCGGGGGTTGACTCAACGGCAGCTAACAATAACAACAGAAGGAAATGTTTATGGCTGTTTCTAATTTGTCCCTGGGTGGCGCAAATGGTTAATGCACTTAGCTGCCACCTGAAAGATTGGTAGTTAAAGTCCACCCAGAGCTGCCTCAGAAGAAAGGCCTGGCTATCTACTTCCGAAAAATCAGCGATTGAAAACCCTATGGAGCACAGTTCCGATCTGACACGCATGTGGTTGTCATGAATCAGAGATGACTCCATAGCAACGGGGTTGTGTATTTCTAATTTAAGACATGTATATAATAATTGACATTCTTTCATTTGCTGTGACATCTTTAACACTTAATTTTAGTGAAAGAAAAAAAAAATTTTTTTTCTAAGAGCTTTTATGGATTCACAGTTTGACCTGTTCCCCGAGTCAACTTTCCCCATATGGTTCTAAGGTCATCAAATGTAAATTCTCTTACCATGGTTTTCAGGAACATAACCATATGAATGGGGAGAGACTGTGGTGTAGGGATTTATTTGGCAAGCTTGCTCTCTACTCTTTGCAAAGATAACTGCGAGTTAACTCCGCTATAATCCTAAAAACTAACTAGAAGTTATCATAAGCAGCTTTTTGTTCCCAATGTTATAGCCCGACCTGGAGCTTGAGACTGTTTTTAACAGTGTAGAATAATGCATTCTATGCCCAAGAAACACATTAACAGGAAGACTTTAGGAAGTAGCAAACTGTGATAATGCCCTCCTCCAATTATGCAGGCAGCCATCTGTGTGACTGAACCTAGGAAAAACCTGCCATGATAAAAAGCTCCCCCACTCCCTGCCAGAAACAATGATTATCCATGCTTTCTGTATGAAAAAAAGAAGTAACCTGCAGGGATCAAATTCTCCCCATAAAGATCCTAACAGTATCTCTGCTTGAGACCAGGAAGTAACCACTGTGATCAAATCTCCCACAATTATCTGTCTACCATGGATGGGCTTCAAATGGTCTTTGAAGACCCCGAAATTGTAGTCATAATTTTGTGCAAGTGTGAATTTGAAAGTGTCCATTGCTTTCATCAGTTTCTTAAATGGGCCTGTGGCCAACAGAAATCTAAGATCCACTGACTGAAGGGTTTTCTGGAGTGAGGCTATGAAGTAACAGACTGATACTAGATGTTCCTTTACCTGACCCCCACTCTCCACCTGCCCTCAAGTTTCTGCAAAGACAGCTATGGATCTGGAGTCATCCTTGTACCTGCAGTTTCTTAGACTCTGTATCCTGGCAGAGGAGGGAAGCCCTGGGGGAAGAGCTGGAGGCAGGAAAAATGACAAAACAGAAGAGTGTCTCCAAGCTCCTGACCTCAAAGAGTCTTCAGAGAAAAGCAGAATCTGTCCATCTGTCCCAGCTTCAAGAGTAACTCTAGTCTTGACCAGGAGGAGAGGAGAGGATAGGGGAGGGGAGGGGAGGAGAGAGGAGGGGAAGGGAGAGGCTGCACTCTCTTGGCTGGGGAACCAGGCAATGAGCAGCCGCCATCTTAGGAAACACCATAGAGTTGGTTTCTACTTGGATTCAGAGGAATTGCCCCTGGAGCCCAGCCAAGATAGGAATACCAAGGGCCAGGGCTAAGGGAGATAACCTACCCAGTCTAGAAAGAAGCAGGCTGGAACAAGGGAGCAGTATAATCTATAGGGAGAACTGAATGGCAGCACAAGGCCAGAAACCACGCTTTTAGTCTTAGCTTTTTGGCTAACTTGGGCAGGACCCTTAACCTTTTCAGATCTCATTTCCTTCTCTGCAAACTAGACTTTGGACTAATGACACCCACAAGCATGCAACATTTAGTGTTTCAGGTCTAAAACCTTTGCTTATATTTCCAAAACTTAGACTTATTTAGGAGCTATTTTGAGCCAGGTAAGATATTCAACTGTGTGGATCATAACAAATTATGGATAACATTGAGAAGAATGGGAATTCCAGAACACTTAATTGTGCTCATTGAGAATCTGTACATAGACCAAGAGGCAGTTGTTCAAACAGAACAAGGGGATGCTGAGTGGTTTAAAATCAGGAAAGGTATGCATCAGGGTTGTGTTACCGCAATATGCGGATTGGAGCTGCCTGCCGCAATGGCCAATTCTGAGACAGGGGTGAGGTGAGCAGCAAGAGTTTTATTATATATCAATATATAGGAGACAGAGGGGAATAGATTCCTGCAAAACTGGTCTCCCCCACTGGAGATTGGCCGAAGGCTTTACAGGGACAAGGTTACGGTTCTTAGAAGTTTGTGTTAGTTCTCCCTTGAGGTGGTCACGTCCCAGATGAGTTAATCTTTTACTGATATTTTTGGGGGTTATCTGGCAACATCCTGGTTTTCTTGTCACAAGATGGGTGTTTTTTTCAGTTTCTCATTCCTAGATCATTATCACTTGTTTTCCACCCTCCAAGGAGGAGCATCGGTTAATCTTAAACTTTTTATAGAGACTGGAACGGGAGAGAAAAAGAAGATCATGAGACAATGCAGGGGTTAGCAATGGGGAATAATAATAGTGAGCCAGACCTATGCAGTCTCTTCCACTTGTAGCCTTTCATGATACTTATTCAATCTGTATGCTGAGCAAATAATCCAAGAAGGTGGACTATACGAAGACTATATGAATGCAGCATCAGGATTGGAGGAAGACTCATTAACAACCTGCAATATGCAGGTGACCTTGCTTACTGAAAGTGAAGAGGACTTGAAGCACTTACTGATGAAGATCAAAGACAACAGCCTTCAGAATGGATCACGCCTCAACATAAAACAAAAATCCCCACAACTGGACCAATAAGCAACATCATGATAAATGGAGAAAATAAAATTGTCAAGGACTTCATTTTACTTGGATCCACAATCAACACCCATTGAAGCAGCAGTCAAGAAATCAAACGACGTATTGCATTGGGCAAATCTGTTGCAAAATACCTCTTTAAAGTGTTAAAAAGCAAAGATGTCACTTTGAGGACTAAGGTGAGCCTGACCCAAGCTGTAGTGTTTTCAGTTGCCTCATATGTATGCGAAAGCTGCACAATGAATAAGGAAGACCGTAGAAGAATTGATGCTTGGTCTCTTTGTTAAAGTCATCCTTTTGTGGTATTTCTGTTATAGCAGCACTAGGTAACTAAGACAGAATTTGGTACCAGGAGTGAGGTACTGCTCTAACAAATACCTAAAATGTGGAAGCGGTTTTGAAACTGTGAATGGGTAGAGGCTGGAAATGTTTTAAAGTGCCTAATAGCAAAAGCCTAGATTGCCTTGAAGAGACTGTTGTGTGGAATTATGGACATCAAAGATAATTCTAGTGAGGACTCAGATGGAAGTGAAGAGAGCTGTTACACTGGAAACAGCAGCAGCAGAGAAATGGCAGCAGTAGAACCAGGAGATCAATGCAAGACAGCATTGGAGCCGACCCATGGAGTGAGAGAGCTGAGTGCCTTTTTGCAGGAGGCTTCCTGGCGGAGGGGGGTGCCTTTGGGCTCTTATCAGTGGAGCTGGGCTTGCTGACCCATGGAGCAAGAGAGCTGAGTGCCTTCTGGCTGAAGTTTACTGGCAGAGTGGGATGCCTCCAGGCAGTTATCGGTGGAGCTAAGGAGCTTTGAAACACTTGCCCAGCAGGGCAGATGTGGACAGTGAGGCCCTAGGGGCTGCGAGGCCAAGGAATCAGGAAGCAGAAGCTGAAAAGACAAGGAACACAGGGAGTAGAGCTGCAGCAGTCTCAAAGGATATAGCCACAACCTCTGGGGTCTTAAAGGGCGGAGTCACCACCAGATAGACTAGGAGAATGGGGCCTCCCAAAGCCGAGGGAGCAGACGTGCCATTCCAGTGGGCCTGGAAGGCGGAGCTGAGGCCCAGGGCTGAGGGTCCTCCACTCAGAATCCGGAGAGTATGGCCAATACCTAGAGTCTGGAGGGCAGGGCCACTGTCTAAATGGTCTCAGAGAACAGAGGATTGTTTTCAAGCCTCAAGGGCTAATGTGTTCTGCTGACTTGCCTGGTACCTGTTATCCCTTCTTTCCCTCTAATTTCTCCCATTTATAATGGAAATGTCTAGCTTGTGCCTGTTCCACCATTGTACTTTGGAAGAAGATAATTTATATTCTAGATTTCACAGATGAAGAGGATTTTTGCCCCAGGATGGAATTCAAACCTCGACTTGATTTAAGACTTTTGCTGTGATATGCTGGGGTGAATGTGTTTTACATGTAGCAAGGACATGAATTTTAGGGGGCCAAAGGGTGGAATGTCATGGATTCAATTGTGTCCCCCCAAAATATCTGTCAACTTGACCAGGCCATGATTTCCAGTATTGTGTGATTATCCACCATCTTGTCATCTGATGCGATTTTCCTATGTGTTGTAAAATCTTATCTCTATGATGCTAATGAGGTGGGATTAGCGGCAGTTATGTTAATGAGGCAGGACTCAATCTACAAGATTAGGTTGCGTTTTGAGTCAATCTCTTTTGAGAGAGAAAAGAGAGAAGCAAGCAGAGAGACGGGGGACATCATACCACCAAGAAAGCAGTACCGAGAGCAGAGTGTGTCCTTCAGACCCAGGGTCCCTGTGCCTGAGAAGCTCCTAGTCCAGGGGAATATTGATGACAAGGACCTTCCTCCAGAGCCAACAGAGAGCTGGCAACCCGAATTTGGACTGTGAGAGAATACATTTCTCTTTGTTAAAGCCATCCATTTGTGGTATTTCTGTGTAGTTTCTGGGGCCCTGGTGGTACCGTGGTTAAGAGCTTGGCTGCTAACCAAAAGGTTGGCAGTTCAAATCCACCAGCTGCTCCTTGGAAATCATATGAGGCAATTCTACTCTGTCCTATAGGGTTGCTATGAGTCGGAATCTACTCGGCGACGGTGGGCTTGGGCTTGGCGCAGTTTCTGGGGGAGAGGGAAACAGATTTGGAGATGGCAATGCTGAGTTACTAGGGGTTTACAATGGGGCCACTGGACCCTTTCTTATCTCAGCCCAAATCTCTGATGGTTCCAGGGCACCCCAGAGCAGACCAGAGCTTCAGAATGTAGGACTTTCCCAAAGTAACCATTTCGAGATCAAATAAGTGCTGTATTGCTTTCACCAAACACTGCTACAAGGCAGTTTTGTGTGAAACTATAATGGCAGACAGACTTGGGGCCCACCATGGAGTGACTTCCTTTGGTTGTCACCCGGCAACAAATCAGGATGGATCCATCTGTGGCCAATTATGTGCTCTCCACAAAAAAAAAAAAAAGACTTTTTCTTTAAGAAGCAAACCTAAAAATCCCATGCAATACTATACCCACGCAGAAGTCCTTTACTTTGCTAAAAACACTTTTTGGATCTCTTTAAAACAAAGGCCAAAACTTTATGCCATACTGAGTGATAAATGTAGTTCAGATTTGCATTATTTTATGCCAAGTATCTGATTTTATTTTATAAAGCTAGAGTGGTAGGTGACCCATTTCACTGACCTACTTTCAGTCTAAATAGAAAGTGGCAACTAAAAATCACCTTGTGTCAATTGCAGAGATTTTTCTTTCAAAATCTATGTATTAAGGAAAAATATCACTTTAGGTTTCCTCCTTATCAACAACGAATATCTGTTGGACATTAACTCCAAAGATGAATAGGACAAAGTTCTTGCCCTCAGTATGTGCTATAACCTAGTTGGGAAGACAGTAACATATACATAAAAACAAAATAGCAAAAAGTAGCTTATGGATGATCTCATTTAATCCTCACAACAACCCTATGAGGGAGGTACTATTATCTCCACTCTACAAATGAGGAAACTGAGGCACAGAGAGGTTAAGTAACTTGCCTAAGGCAACATAGCTATCAAGTAGTGCAGCCAGGATTTGAATCCAGGTAGTCTGGTTCCAGAAACCATGCTCTTAAGACTATATACAAACAAAAAACAAACCTGTTGCCATCAAGTCAATTCCAACTCACGGCTACCCCATGAGTAGAACTGCTCCACAGGGTTTTCTTGGTTGTAATCTTAATGGAAGCAGATTGCCAGGCCTTCCTTCCATGGTACGGCTTGGTGGGTTTGAACTGCCAACCTTCAGGTTAGTAGTTGAGTGCAAACCATTTGTACCACTTAGGGATCTTCCTTAAGACTACACTAGAGTAAAAATGAATGACTCTTTGAACAGCAGTCTGCCAGGTGTTCTAAGTCGAACTAGAACAAGAAGATGGACTACCGAGAGAAAAGCCTTTTGAGGATAACATTACTTTCAGGTTCATAGTAGCTATATAATATGGAAAGCTTTTTGAAAGTACATGAAGTTATTATAGAAGGTCAGCCATTACCAATCAATTATTGTTATATTGTTATCAATATCCCCAGACATAGGTCATCCTGATGAAGGCTCTAGTTCATACCTCAGTGGAGACTCTTCTTCTTTCAGGCTTCTTGCTTTAATAATTTCCACCATCATCCTCTGACTCCACTGTGGTAGTCTTCCATGCAGCCAGTTGGGAAAATATTACAATAGGAGACAGACAACCTTACATTTGCATTTTAAACAACAATAGCTACTATGTATTGAACACTATCATGTGTTAGCCTCTTTGCATCTGTTATCTCAATCTTCATAAAAAAAAAAACCTATGGAATGAGTATGATTATTACCCCCATTTGACATCTGAGGAAACTAAGGTTAAAGTACTCAAAACCACACAGCAGGAGAGTGGTGGTCAGGACTTGAACCAGGTCTGATTTACTGCAGAGCCTGTTTTCTTAACCACCTCACACTAATGGGTTCCATATAATATCAAATATGCACGTTAAATCTACATGTCAGTTGACTATGCTGCTTTATATTCCTATTAATGTTTCTATGTCCATTCTGGAGACATCTTCTTAGATTATCTTGAATGGTATTGCTCTAGGTCTCACCGTCATTAATTTATGCAGAGAAATCAGAGTTCCTCTATTGCTATATATTACGGCAAACTTCTCTGATTTGGGCTAACTCATTCAGTTCATCCACTCTTCTTATTTAATTGTGTGTGTGTGTGTTTTGTGTGTGTGTGTTTATGTGTGTGTGTTTCTTTTAAGCAAGAATTCAGCTCAACATATCTATGAAAGGAAGGACCTTACCGATAACAGCCTTGCATTTCTAGATGCTATTTCGGTGACAGGGTTGTTAAACACCTCCCCCCCCCAACCTTGTTTCAAGTTGTTATGGATTGATTTATGTCCCCCCAAAATGTGTATCAACTTGGGTAGGCCATGGTTCCCAGTATTGTGTAAATGTCCACCATTTTGTCAACTGATGTGATTTTCCTATGTGTTATAAATCCTACCTCTAGGATATTAATGAGGCAGGATTTGAGGCAGTTATATTAATGAGGCAGGACTCAATCTACAAGATTAGTTTGCATCTTGAGTCAATCTCTTTTGAGATAATAAAAGAGAGACGTGAGCAGAGAGACAGGGGGACCTCCTACCACCAAGAATGCAGAGCAAGGAGCGGAGTGTGTCCTTTGGACCCGAGGTCCCTGTGCTGAGAAACTCCTAGACCCAAGGGAAGATTGATGACAAGGATCTTCTCCCAGAACCTACAGAGAGAGAAAACCTTCCCTTGGAGCTGGTGCCCTGAATTTGGACTTCTAGCCTCCTAAACTGTGAGAGAATAAACTTTTGTTTGATAAAGCCATTCACTTGTGGTATTTCTGTTACAGCAATGCTAGCTAACTAAGACACAAGTCAACCTTCAGGACAATTGGGGAGGTAACTTTGGGAGCCCCACCACGCTGGGACTCATGGAAAGAGGGTGGGGAGGCTGGGAAAGGGAATAAAGTTTCTGGTACTGAAAAATAAAATGACTTGAGCCTCATAAAGTGAGATTGTAAAGTGGTGAGATCGGCTTCTCTGGCAGCCTCTGAACCAGTCTCAAGACTTCATAGCCACACAAACACCCATCTGTCACCAAGGCAAGAGAGTGTTTCTTCCACAGCCACCCTCAGTCATCCTGATCTGTGACTATTTTTCCCCTTAAGACTATCTTGATATGCATTTTTATTGGATTTTATCTTGATTTGAAAAATAGATTTCAATGGTCAGAGAAGACATTCTGGGGTGATTGTCCCAGGCTCCTGTTGATGATGATTAAAAATATTCTACCATCGTCTACTCAGTCTGGCCCAGGCTGTCACTTTCTCCTACGTGAATGATCACTAGCTGTCGTGGATAACCACAATGACTCCCATTTTCAATCCATTCCACATACCGATATCAGAGTAACAGTCCTTAAACAGGGACTTCGAACTGGTTCTTTCCAGTTCAAACCCCTGCTGAGAATTTGCATTTCTAACAAGTTCCCAGGCGATGCTAATACTGCTGGTTAGGGACCAATCCTGAGAACCACTAAGAGAGCAGTGGTTCTCAAAATTTTTTATACATAAGAATCGCCTGGGCATCTTGTTAAAAATGTAGATTCTGATGCAGTATATAGGGTGGAAATGCAACTGAATGGCAGCATAAGTGGTATGATGAAGAAGCAAGGTGTAGGGAGCTATAGGAGCACAGAAGGAAGGCACGTAACCCTCTCCTGGGAGAGCAGAGATGGTTTCCAGAAGAAGTGGTGTCATAATCCTGAGACATGAAGGATGAGTAAGAGCTAGCCAGGCAAGGAGTTGGGAAGGAGAAATAACATGCCCAGCAAAAGGAGCAGCATTGGCAAAGGCCTGGAGAGAGATCATGACTTGCTCACGGAACAGCCAGTAGTTTAGCCTGGCTGAAAGGTATAGAGTGAGGGAGGGAGTCGAAAATGTTATGAGAGCACACAAGAGGGAGCATTTAGTTCTGCCCAGTGGGAAAGGAGAAAGTCAAAGAAGACCACAGAGACAATGAGAGTTTGAATGTGTTTCAGCCATCTTTGCATTGCACATGCACCTAGCATGCTCCTGGGCACATGGGAAGCACTTGGGGAATTGATTTTTATTTGACTATTCTGCCTCTCTACATGCTAGGCCATTTAACAGATTTATTTTGGCCAAGGGATGCCATATTATTTATGCTGTCGTAACAAACAAAGCCAAAATCTCAGTGACTGACTACAACAAAATTTCATTTCTTGCCCTCACAGAGTCTATTGCTGTCCAGGTGACACTCCAGGGCAGCTTTCCTTTGTGTGGTGACTCAGTGATCCCGCTGCTTTGATTTTGGGGCAACTGCATCTCCACATATGCTTTCACAATCACTATAGGGGAGGAGGGGCAGAGACCAGAGGCCCTCACACAGGCAATTAAAGGCTCTAGTCATGAAATGTCACTTTATCTGACAACTCATTGGCCAGAATGAATCACATGGTCCCTTCCAACTGCAAAGGGACATGGGAAAGTGGAATCCTCCAATGTGCTCAGAAGGAGAAGAGAACCAGTTAGACTAGAACCATGTAGGTAAGAACTAGACTTCTCTAAAACAGATGTTATTCATGATTATTTTGTGCCAAGTCCGTCTGTTGTCTATTGTGTTCAGAGAACCAACTACTCAAATATTTGGGCTTAGATGGTTTTGATACTATTGTTGCTTTTCCTGACTGGAAAGTATGCCATCATCTGTTCTCGGGTTTGAGCCAACAATGCTAAGTCATTTGGCAAAGTGGTTGCTTTATTTGGGCCATAGTGTTAGTGATGCTACTGTCACCATTTGGGAAATGTGTCTTGTACATGGTGTGAATGAAACAAGACAAACAGTCAAGTGGCAGGCCCAGGAAAGATCCACTTCACTCTCTAGGTCTTTGTTATCTGATGAAGATTTTCTTCATTTGGGTCCTTTGATGCGTGATTCAGCTATCTCCTTTAATCAGGCTAGTATGCAACCTAAGTCACATCGGTTGGTCATTTCTACCTATATTTGTTACAGACAAATTCTAGTAATATATAACAGACATATGTCTTGGTGTGTGTTCCCAGAGTGGGTATCTAACATGCCAAGCCCTGAGAAATGGCCCTAAGAACTTTTTGAGGATTTACAGGCTGGTAAGATTAGCTTCCTAATTCACCCCAAATATGGACGCTTAAAGTATATTGATTATTAGAACAATGAGATATCTCTTTTTGCCCTAATAGTAGCAAAGGTTTAAACATTTGAAGGTGTTGAAGAGCACATGGACAAGTCAGCACGCTCCCACTGGATGTGTAAATTGGTATGACCTTTTCAAAGGGAAACTTGGTAGTATCTATTAAAGGATCTTTTCAGACCCCGTGAACCATCATTTCTAGTGCTAGAAATTTATCCTATAGAAACACCCCCACAGATGTGCAAAGATTTATGCACAAGGATGTTTAGTGCATCATTGTTTGTAATAGATAAAAATGGAAGCAACCCAAATGTCCATCCATAGAATAATTGAGAAATTAAACTATGGTACATTATTAAAAAAAAAAATTAAGTGGATCCGCAGTACTGACATGGAAAGACATCTATGCCGTATAGGTCAGTGAAAAAAGAAAGCTACAAAACAGCATGAATAGTTTGTTCAAAAATTGTTTTCATCTTAATAAATGCTATTATACATACAAGGAAAAAAAACTGGAGGAACTTCACAGCAGTTATCTGTAGGACTGGGATTATGGGGCACTTTTAGTTTTTATAATACTTGTATAATTATGTAATGTTAGAAAATTTTGGGATCAGGAAATGACATTTAAAAAATGTAAAACATAAGATAAAATTCACTGAGTAAAAGCTGACTTCTGAGAAAACCCCAGTCTGATTCTATAGCTCAGGGAATGGATTTGAAAGCTCTTAACTTGACCAGCCAAGTGTAACAGTGGAGCTTAGCAAAAGGCTCTGAGCAATTAAAGCTGCAGAATAATTACCAGCATCAGAGCTTTTGACAGAACCCAGTCTTTTGCACTGCTGTCTTTGCTCTGCTCTTAGGGGCCTAATGTTCCAAACGCTTGGTACATTTGGGATCAGAGCGGAGTTCTGCTCACACCACTGTCTTCAAAACCTTCCACAGCTACCAGTTGCCTACAGAGCAAATCCAAATCAGCAAGCATTGCATTCAAGGCCCTATTCTACTTCCCAACCCTAAATCCTAACCTAGCCAAAGCGCTTGTATAGCATAACGTTTAAGAGTTTAAGCTTTACATAAAGAGAAATGGAGTGCTGATACAGCATGGATGAAGTAAGTTAGTCACAAAAGGACATATACTGCATGATCGAGCTCACTTGTGTGAAATAGGCAAATGTGTAGAGACGAAAGCTTATTAGTGGTCACCAGGGGTGATAGGGAGGGGTTAAGAGGGAGTCATTGCTTAGAGGGCACTGAGTTTCTGTTAATGGTGGCAGAATAATTTGGAAAAGGATAGTGATAACGGTTGTACAACATGCTGAATGTAATCAATGTCACTGGATTGTACATGTAAAAAATGCAGAATTGGCAAATGTCTTGTTATATATATTTTTAACACAATTTAAAAATAAAAGAGTTCAGGCTTTAGATCTTTAGACAAATCTAGGGTTGAATTCTTTGCCTCATCTGTATTTTGACAAATCCTAAACTCTTTATCCTTCAAAGCAAAATTCACCTTCCTTTCTGCATAGCCCTGTGTTCTCAAATCCCCATCAGAAAGCATAAACTATCCCCTGAACTCCCACGTCTACTGCTCTCATGGCACTTATACTTCCTCACTAAGTAGCTTTTTTATGACCATGTCATATGCCCCCTACTAAAATGTCAGCCCCGTGAAGGCAGGAGACCCTCATGTGCATGCACAGTGCTCGCACATGCTAGGCTGGCAGGAAGTATTCGTTGAACTGAATGAATACATAAATGAACGAATTTCGCTTTAACTGCCCCGTCAATTTACATATACTGCCAGCAGGTGGCAGTAGCCGCCTTTAGCTCTTCTGTCATCCAGCACGCTGCCGTTCATCGCAGCCCGGAATCCTTCTGCAAGTAGAGCAACTGTCAGTTTCAGATAGTTTGGTAGAGTTGAAAGAGCGCTGAACTCAGGGTCAGGAGATCTGGGCTTTTATCCCATATCTGCCACTAACTAGATACGTGGCCTTCAGGCTTCTTTCACCCTCTGGATCTCTTTCTGTGTCTGTAAAATGAAGAAGTAGGACAGGATGAGTTCGAGAATCTGATAGTCTATGATTTTCATACTTTGCAAACTCAAGATAACTAGAGCTATGAGATCCTTGGTTAGTTGCCACCATCATTTCTCATCTATTCTAAACTGCACTTATGATAGCAACACGTTCTTTCCATTGTCCTCCCCCACCCCCACCCCCGCAATGGTGATCATGGAATTGTAGGCAATAAGCAATTTTTTAAATTTTCTTTTGTATAATTTTCTGTATCTTCTCAATTCTCTATGGAGCTTGTAGAACTTTTACAGCATGAAAATAAAAATAATGTCAAGGCCTATTATGTTACTAGTGAAAAAGGCAGGTATGGTTAAGGTTCTCTGGATTCTTGAAGTCTATCTTGGTGCCCACCCACAGATTCCGAGAGTACGATATAGGCACAGAAGATGCCCCAGGAAAGAGCCTACTTAATACTGAATCTCTAAGTAGTCATCTAGCCTGGTACACTGGGCCGCACTATGTGTGAGGTGAGAGGACCCCTTTTGGCCCTTGAGCTACAAAGGAACTTAGATTAAAGATAGGCCTAAGGAGTTGGCTTTCTTCTCCTAGGCCCCACCCCGCGTTTCTCATTGGGTAAGGTCAGGTGTGCATGTTCATAAGCAGGAGGCAACCCTGGGCTCTCTTGTCATACCAGCCACATGACATGGAGAGGTTACGTGAGAATTCTGGGAGAACTTGCAACACACTGAAGAGACCAACCCCAGTTCTGTTGTAACTAAAACCACTTTACTCTTCCCAGAAAAAGCTCCAACCTCTAATGGGGGCGGGGGGGAAGGGGAGAAGTCCTGGGCTTCCCCTAGAGCGGGGACTCTCAAACTTTGATGACAACCCAGGTACACACATAGCACACACTCAGGCACACACCTGAAACGAAACTTCCACGAAACAATCCCTTATACTCTGGGCCCACGTCCTAGGCATGTGACCTGCACAGTAGCACAGGGCCCTGTGCACAGTAGGGCCCTGCCCTGGGTTTAATGTTCCACTGTCTTGAAATTCTTAATAATCTTAGTTTTGAACTTGTGTTTTACAAGTGAATGAGGATGGCGTAGTGAAGTATGCACCTGAGCAGAGGAGAAGAAGTGGGCAATCTGCCTGTCAACTGCCTTTCCCTGGTGCCTCATTTGCATATAGCGTTCACCATGCCTCCCGAGCACAGAACTCTGGGGGGACCCACAATGAATATGTAAGAAGGAGTTTAGCGAGACTCAAAGTCCGTGCAAGATAACCGTGTGACATCCACAGCTGAGTAGGGGTGAGGGGCAGAGGCTGACAGCCAGAGAGGCCACACTTTCCTTTCCAACCAGAACTTAGTTTCCAAGGCAGAAAGAATGCAACGGAGTGCTAAGAAGCACGAAGACCATGGAACACTATCATAGCCTGTTGCGTTACTTTCCTGTATTGGCCAACCAGTTATGCTGACAAGGATGACATAGAAGGATAGGGAAAGGTAGGGCAGCTCTTTCTCTTTCAGTCCTTCCTTACTCATCTGTAAGCAAAAGGTAGAGAGTACTGGTAGAATGTGCGTGTATCAAGAAATGAAATCAAAATAGCTGAGTTTGTTTTGTGGAATGTTTCCACTAGTCTAGTAAGAACTGAATACCTAAGCATGTACAAGCTACAAAAACCGAATTGTGTAATTGTGGTGATTCTGCATATGAGTTAAAGGCACTTAGATTTGCCTTTTAAACTGGCATTGCAAAATATAAAGATGAACAGTAAAATCCATGCTAATGATTTTAAATTTTGAATTTTTCTTTACTTAGAACGATAATGAATAGCAAACGAAAAAAAACCATGACAAGCAGAGAGGGAAGCCGCAGAAGAAAGGCAAAAGCTGTCCCGCATTTTCATTATGCACTGAGGCCCACAAATTATGTAGCTGGTCCTGCTTATAATGTGTGAGGTCCTGTGTTACTTTCTACTCTGGTCGTAACTATCTCTTTTAAAATGCTGGTCATGATCCACTAAATTGATTTCATGACCCCTAATGTGTTGTGAGGAGCCCTGGTGGTGTAGTGGTTAAGAGCTCGGCTGCTAACCAAAAGGTCAGTGGTTCAAACCCGGTCGATAACTGCCTTAGTTATCTAGCGCTGCTATAGCAGAAATGCTACAAGCCAGCTACAGGGGAATGTTTTCTCTCTCTGTTGGCCCTGGGGGAAAGTCCGTGTCATCAATCTTCCCTTGGTCTAGCGCTCTGCTCCTGGCTCTTCTTGCTTGGTAGTAATGAGGTCCCCTCTCCTCTCTGCTTGAGTCTCTCTTTTATATCTCAAAAGAGATTGACTACCTAATCTTGTAGATTGTGTCCTGCCTCATTAGCATAACTGCCTCTAGTTGCCCCATTAACATCATAGAGGTTAGAATTTACAACACATAGGATAATCAAATCAGATCACAAAATGGAAGACAACCACACAATACTGGGGATCGTAGCCTAGCCAAGTTGACACACATTTTGGGGGGACACAGTTCAATCCATAACAATAACTAAGACAGTGACCTTATGTATAACAGAACGAAATGTTGCCTGATCCTGTACCATCCTCATAATCATTGCTGTGTCTGAGCCCATTGTTGCACCCACTGTATCAATCCTTCTCATCAAGGGTCTTCCTTTTTTTCCCTGACCCTCTACTTTACCAAGCATGATGTCCTTCTCCAGGGACTGGTCTCTCCTGATAACATGTCCGAAGTATATGAGACGAAGTCTCCCAATCCTCACTTCTAAGGAGCATTCTGGCTGATCTACTTCCAAGGCATATTTGTTCGGTCTTTTGGCAGTCCATGGTATATTCAAGATTCTTCGCCAGCACTATAATTCAAAAGCATCAATTCTTCTTTGGTCTTCCTTATTCGTTGTCTAGTTTTGGCATGCATATGAGGTGATTGAAAACACCACAACTTGGGTAAAGAGCACCTTAGTCCTCAAAGTGACATCTTTGCTTTTTAACACTTTAAAGAGGTCTTTTGCAGCAGATTTGTCCAATGCACTATGTCATTTGATTTCTTGACTGCCGCTCTCATGGGTGTTGATTGTGGATCTAAGTAAAATGAAATCCTGGACAACTTCATCAAACTTATTCAATCTGTATGCTGAGCAAACAATCCAAGAATCTGGACTATAAGAAGAATGTGGCATCAGGATTGGAGGAAGACTCATTAACATAAAAAGTGGCAAATCTTCCAAAATGTTTTTAATGAGTCTTCTTCCAATCCTGATGCTGCATTCTTCTTCATATACACCTTCTTCTTCATAATGCCCTCCAAAAATACCCATCAGATCACTCTTTTCCCATTTCTGCAAGTGACATTATACTAAAGAACTTCCCACATTGTACAAGTTTTTCTAGCTCAGTTTAATATTTGCATCTAAACTTTCCACTAGATGCTAGTCAATGTAGTATTCCAAGAAAAGTTTTAATCAAATGTAGTTTGAACAGAACAAGGAGATACCGCATGGTTTAAAATCAGGAAAGATATGCATCAGGGTTGTATTCTTTCACCATACTTATTCAAACTGTGAGCAAATAATCCGAGAAGCTGGACTATATGAAGAAGAACAGGGCATCAGGATTGGAGGAAGACTCATTAACAACCTGCGATGTGCAGATGACACAACCTTGCTTGCTGAAAGTGAAGAGGATTTGAAGCACTTGCTGATGAAGATTAAAGATCACAGCCTTCAGCATGGATTACACCTTAACATAAAGAAAACAAAAAATCCCCACAACTGGACCAATAAGCAACATCATGATAAACGGAGTAAAAATTGAAGTGGTCAAGGATTATGAGACAGGGCCTGTTATGATCACGACCATTTTACCGATAAGGAAACTAGAACTTGAAGAGGTTAGTCTCTTGAAACTTGAGAACTAATTTTTGTTAACCAAAGATGAATAAGTGAGTGGGGGGTGGTACGGTATATTTCAATTGGGAGATGCAAATTGTTGTTGTTGGTTGTTGTCCAGTCGAAAATTAGATTGGTTTAATATAATTTTAATGGGCTATGTTTCTCTGGTTGTGATTTACTCGCTTGAAGATCTTATTTTTGGTAGAAACGCTTGTTACTGAATTTTTAAATTATTTTGATATTTTTATATATTCACTGGGGAGCCATGAGTGTAGGCATCATGAGTGTAAAATTGGGAATATAGGCATGGACTATTAAATCCAGGCTAAAAATTTAAATACTTTTATTCATACTGTAAGGAGCCCTGGTGGTGCAGTGGTTAAGTGCTCAGCTGCTAACTGCAAGGCCAGCAGTTTGAATCTATCAGCCGCTCCTTGGGAGAAAAACGTGGCAGTCTGCTCTTGTAAATATTACAGCCTTGGAAATCCTATGGAGTGGTTCTCCTCTGTCCTATAGGGTTGCTATGAGTTGGAATCAACTCGACGGCAGTGGGTTTGGTTTGGTTTGATTCTGTTTAATCCATAATCACAGTTGCATTTCTAGGAATCTAACCTGTAGAATTGGCACAAGCGCATAAAGACAAATGCACAACACTGTTCATGGCAGCACTATTTTATAGCAAAAAGTAGAGACAACCGAATGTTTTTTTCTTTGGAATTGAAGAAATAAAGTTTATTTTTAAACCAGAAGGAAAAATATCTTGTGAGATGTCGCTGACCATTGATTTTAAACTATTGTTAGAGGAGGAGGGGAGAGAATCTTTCAAAGATTTTTGGAAGAAAATTAATCGCTCTGTCTCTCTAAGGCAGTAACACCCATATCGCTCTCAAATTGGAATCCTTTAGCAGGAGCTTCCTAATGTGCCAAGAGGTATAAAACAAAACCAGAAAAATAGTTTCCAGATTCTGTAGGTAGTTTTCACTTATTAAACATTTGAATTTCAGGTTAACACCTGCTGACACACATTGCCAGGTATATGGAATCCTTCCTGGAACACTGATGTTGCTAGTTGCTGTTGGGTTGGCTCCATTCATATCGACCCCATGTATAACAGAACTAAACTGTTCTCAGTCTCGTGCCATCCTCATGATCACCGCATGCTGGAGTCCATTGTTACCATCCAACCTAGGGGGCTCATCTTCCAGCACTACATGGGACTATATTCTGTTGTGATCCATAGGGTTTCCACTGGCTACTTTTTGGAAGTAGATTGCCTGGCCTTTCTTCCCAACCAAATGCTCTTTAATCGAAAAATTATTAAATACATTATGGTGCAATGTTATACACCTTTCAAAATGAAGGAGCGAAATCTGCATGTGCTGTCATGAAAAGAGATCAGAGACACAATGTTAGGTGAAAAAGCAAGTTGCAGAACAATATGTGTGCTATGATCTTATTTTTGTAAAAAAAAGTTTCTTAAACTCATCTATTGTATATGTGTAGTGTATATAATGTGTAGCTCAGTGCCTGAAATGTAACATACCAAATGTTAACAGCTAGTGAGGGAGACATTCGCTTTTTTTTTGGTGCACATCTGAATTTGTTATAATGAGCAGCAAAGCATTATGTCTGTAATTAAATATAAAATATTGGAGTCTCTGGGTAGTGTAAATGGTTAATGAGCTTGGCTGCTAACTTAAAGGTTGGAGGTTCGAGTCCACCCACAGGCACCTCAAAAGAAAGGCCTGGTGATCTAATTCCAAAAAGTCAGCCACTGAAAACCCTATGGAGACAGTTCTACTCTGACACACATGGGGTCAGCAGGAGTAGGAACCGACTTGATAGGAAACTAGTAGTGGTTTTGGTTATACATATAAAATCTTCAACTTTCACACACACACAGAGACACATCACACATACATATGATTTTTTTTTTTTACTATTTATCTGGAAGTTGTTTTGTGCATGTGTGTGTATGTGAAAGTTGAAGATTTTAGAGCAAGGGATGGAAATGATTAGAGCTGGGCTTTAGATTAATCTAGAGACAGACAATGGACTTGACTTAGGACACAGGTATCAAGGAAAAGAATAGATGGCAGAGACACTGTAGAAAGGAAAATTTAAAGGACTTGACAACTAATTATATGTAAGTGGAAAGAACTGGAAGTTAAAAATAGCTCAGTCGCTGAAAGAAATTTGGAGATACCATTAACCTTGTGGGGAAGCCAGGGGAGCTGGTTTTGAGAGGGAATCATAACTTCAGAGCCTAGCCAGGTGTATTAGTTATCTATTGCTATAAAACAAATCACCTCAAAACTTAGTGCTTTAAAACAACAATAACCATGTATTATCTCTGCAGTTTCTGTGGATCAGGAATTCAGACAGCACACAGCAGAGAAGATTTACATCTGCTCCATGATAGCTGGGCCCTCAACTGGAAGACTCGAGAGCTGGGAGCTGGAATCATCTGAAGTCTTCTTCACTCATATGTCTGACAACTGAAGTTGGTGTTAGCTGGAGGCCTAACTGGGGCCAACACACCAATGTGTGCCCTCTCCATGTGGCCTAGGCTTCCTCACAACATGGTGGCTGGGTTCCAAGAATGAGGATCCTGAGAGAGAGAGATCCAGGAAGAAGCCATATTGCCTTTTATGACCTTGCCATAGACGTCGCACAGCATTGCTTCCACTGTGCTCCATTGGTCAGTGAAGCCACAAGCTCCCCTCTCCACTTCCCCAGATTCAAGGGGAAGGAACATAGACTACACCTCCCTATGGGAAGAACGTCAGTCCCATTGTAAAAAGAGCATGTGGAATGCAATAAATACATAGGTGCAGCCATCTTTGGAAAATACAATCTGTTTCACTATGTAATACTTTAATGAGAATTAGACTATTAATGGCTCAGTGGATTATCACTTTCAGGGAGATTTGCATTTAGCTAAGGGAAACAGTAGCCCCCAATGCTTTACCCCAAATGAGTAAATCACGAAGGAGGGGGAGGTTACATCGCTAAACGTGGGGAGCATGATTTGATGAAGGGTGCTTTAGTATATTGCCCAAAGGTTTTTAATATGGCATAGACGGTTCTTGATGATTGGCTCTTGCCTGATTTGGGGGCTTAAACATCGTTATTTAACTTAAGTACAAGGTATACCAAATTTCTAAAAGTTCATCGAACATGCTATCTACGTCAGGTTCCCTAGAAGTGAAGGCTAAGACAGGGATTCTGGTCCTTGTAATTTACTGAGGGAATGCTCTCAGGAAAAAGGGGGTGAAGGAAGCAGGATAGGGCAGGGGGCCCAGTGGAGCTCAGCAAAGATGTGATCTCCTTTGGAGACTAGCTTCTGCCTGATCCCTAAAGCACGAACAGCACCACCAAGTTTATCCCATCTTGTGACAAGGGGCTGTAATGGTTAAGATTGTGGTTCAGCTTAGCTGGCCCATGATTCCTAGTGTTTATATGTGATCACCCCCATGATGGGATCTGCTGTGAGTAGCCAATCAGTTGAAAGGGAGTTTCCTTGGGTGTGTAGCCTGTATCCGAATATAAGTGGACGTTCTGACTTTTGCCCTCTCTGGATCCTGCAACTGCTTCTTGTTCATCTGACCTCCAGTTCTTGGGATTTGAGCTAGCAGCTTACCTGCTGATCTTGGAATTCATTGATCCTCACAGCCTGTGAGCAAGAGTCCGGCTCTCCAACCTGTTGATCTTGGGTTCACCAGCCCCTGTAGCTACATGAATCAGGAGAAGCCTTGTGGTCTTGCCTGCTGATCTTGCAATTTGTTGACCTTCACAGCCTGTGAGCAAGAGCCCTGTTCTCTGACCTGCCCATCTTGGGTTCACCAGCCCCCAAGGCTATGTGAATCAGGAGAAGGCTCTATCCTGATCCACAGACTCGGGACGTTTCCGTCTCTACAACTGGGTGAGCTCTTTCCTTGATATAAATCTTTCTGTGTATAT
>NW_004444015.1:12370269-12406937 GCF_000243295.1 Trichechus manatus latirostris | reverse complement strand
ATCACATAAATAAAACAAAGACAAGAACCACATGATCTTATCAACCGATGCAGAAAAGGCATTTGACAAAGTCCAACACCCATTCATGATAAAAACTCTCAACAAAATAGGAATAGAAGGGAAATTCCTCCACATAATAAAGGGCATTTATATAAAACCAACAGCCAACATCATCCTAAACGGAGAGACTTTGAAAGCATTCCCTTTGAGAACAGGAACCAGACAAGGATGCCCTTTATCACCACTATTATTCAACATTTTGCTGGAGGTCCTAGCCAGAGCAATCAGGCTAGAAAAAGAAATAAAGGGCATCCAAAATTGGTAATGAAGAAGTTAAACTGTCCCTGTTTGCAGATGATATGGTACTATACACAGAAAACCCTAAAGACTCCACGAGAAATCTACTGGAACTAACAGAAAGATTCAGCAGAGTAGCAGGATACAAGATAAACATTCAAAAATCAGTTGGATCCGTATACACCAATAAGGAGAACGATGAAAAGGAAATCAGGAAAACAATACCATTTTCAATAGCCCCTAAAAAGATAAAGTACTTAGGAATAAACCTAACCAGAGATGTAAAAGACCTATACAATGAAAACTACAAGACACTACTGCAGGAAACCAGAAGAGACCTGCAGAAGTGGAGAAACATACCTCGCGCATGGATAGGAAGACTCAACATTGTGAAAATGTCAATTCTACCCAAAGCGATCTAGAGACACAATGCAATCCGGATCCAAATCCCACCAGCATTTTTTAATGAGATGGAGAAACAAATCACCAACTGCATATGGAAAGGGAAGTGATCCCGGACAAGTAAAGCATTACTGAAGATGAAGAACAAAGTGGGAGGCCTCACACTACCTGATTTTAGGACCTATTATACTGCCATGGTAGTCAAAACAGCGTGGTACTGGTACAACAACAGATACATAGACCAATGGAATAGAATTGAAAATCCAGACGTAAATTCATCCACCTATGAGCGGCTGATATCTGACAAAGGCCCAAAGTCCATTTGAACCCTCAAATTCATGCTCTTAATCACTATAATATGCTGTCTACCTTGTTCACCAATGTATCCTCATTGCCTGTCATACAGAAGGCCCACCCAAGACAGATCTGAATGAAACAAAGAATGAATGACTAAATAAATAGAGAGTGGAAATAATAAAGTCTTTTGTGGGGGCAGTGGGAGAAAAAGGGGTAGCCACAGAGCGAGACAGAGATTAAGTTTCGGAGCCAGTGAAGGCGAAATCAAATAGTTCAGGGAGGAGGAGGCCGACAGGAAAGATGGCAGGCTTTGAAAGACAAAGTGAGCAGGGGACCTCAGGAGGGCAAGTGACATGTAGCTCCTCAGTCAACAAAGGAAAATATAGAACAGACCATTGGATTTGGCCAGGAACAGACCACTGGGGACTTCAGAGCAGTTTCCATGGAGGGCTGGGGAAAGAAACCCGACTGTATGCGCTTGGGGAAGAAGTGGGTGCTGGAGAAACCAGACTGTGAGCTTATACTCCCCTGGGAGCTGTGAAAGGCGGGAGCTGGGAGGGGGTCGTGAGTACGTTAAGTAAGTTCATTTTGTCAAGATGTGGTGACAAGGGTTTGCTTAACGGCAAGAGACAGCAAATCTTTGCTGAGTGGGAAGTAGCTAAGCCCTGCCCCCTCCAAAGTAAAGCCCCTGCTGCCTGGTTGTGGGCTACATACGTAAAATGTAAACATGGGGCCAAGTATGCTAACATTTGTTCTGAGAGAATGAAGGCCGGGAGAGTGGTGCCTGGTAGGAATGCCTTCCTGAGAGATGCCTGGTAGCCCCAGACCTGAGGTGGAAAGGTCTGGAATGGGGGAGTATGGCAAGGTATTAAAGAGAAATAAAAGCAGATAAAGAGCAGAGACGTGAAGAGGAAAGAGGAAACTATTTTCAAGAACTCAAGAGTTCAAAAAGCATGAGAAAACTGGAAAGAAGACAGGATGGTTAGCGTGGGCCATAGGGCTGCAATGGAAAAAGAATTCCATCAACTGGCCAGTGGCCTGGCAGTGGAAACAGGCCTGAAATTTGGGAGCAGCTGGGAAGAGGATTTAGCTAAGGGAGACAAACAGTGAGCAGTGGCCCAAAGAAGAGCCGCTTCACAAGGAAGCACGAGTAGAGCAAAAGGGAAGCTGCGCTGGCTTGGGAGGTGGAAGTCAGGTCAAGGGCTTGGCCTGATGGGGCTGACTGGGGCCCAAATCCGGAAGGCCACAGGGATAGGGAGCTGGACCTCCCACCCCACTTGAGTGAGCGCTGTCAGGCAGGGAGCAAAAAGCAAGGCTGAGGAACTGGAGGAGAGGAGCTACAGGCGATATCTGAGTGCCTGGGAAGACAATGAAAGAATGAGAGCCACAGCCCAGTCAACAATCTTGTTCAACAATCATGTATTGAGCATGTACTTTTCACCAGGCATTGGTTGTAGGCTCTGCCCACTCTCAAGGAGTTTCCATTCTAGTATGAGAGAGAAAGCCAAGCCATGAATAACCTGTAACACAAGGCAGCTGAGGTTTTTTGCAGAGAAAGATGTAGAAAGGGCTCTAGGGATTTTAGTGTTACTTGTGCCAAAAAAAAAAAAAATGAAACGAAACAAAAGCCCATAATAAAGAGGTCTACACACACTCTCGCATAATATAGGGTCTATTTTCCTCCAGGAAGTGAAGAAGAGAGGTTTTATGCTGAGGACCTGGGGTTTGGTTTAATTGGAATAAGCCTACAAGTCTAAATGGTTATGGTTTTTTGTATATTGTCGCTTTTGTAGTTTACAATGAGACACGGATATTTTTCAGATTCTATATTTATATCATTACAATTCCATTTGAGTTATGCCCAAAAAAGGGTTAATAACGTGCCCTGTTAAGAAAATAAATAAATACATAAAAAAGCATTCACCTGCATGGAGAGAATATCTTTTCCCCAGAGGGCCATCCTGTGGGACCTGCATGTCCTTAACCACTGGGGCACTATGTGACTGAAACCATTTATGTTTCCCTAACGCTGGTAGAGAGTCCCTGGGTGGTGCAACATTTAACACACTTGGCTGCTAACTGAAAAGCTGGCAGTTCAAGTCTACCCAGAGCTGCCTCAGAAAAAAAGCCCTGGCCATCTACTTCTGAAAAATCAGCCATTGAATACCCTATGGAGATTAGACAGGAACCTTAGGGGGCAGTGAGTTTATGTTAATGGGGGAGGAACAACTCAAAAAGGAGGGTGAGAATGGTGGCACAACTCAAAGAACGTAATCAATGTCACTGAATGGTACATGGAGAAGCTGTTGACTTGGTATATGTTTTGCTGTGTATATATTTTTTTTAAAAAACCTATAGAGCACAGTTAGATTCTGACACACTTGGGGTCGTCATGAGTTGGGATACACTCGAGGGCAACTGGTGGTGGTGGTGGAATGCTGCTAAATTGTTTTTGAAAACTATTTTAGTAGTATTCACCTTGGGTTTTTTTAAAAAATATATATTGTATGTAATTTTTTACATGGCCTGTACAGAGTAGAACTGCCCCCACAGGATTTCCAAGGCTATATATCTTTACGAAGCAGACTGCCACGTCTTTCTCCCTCAGAGAGGCTAGTGGGTTTGAACTGCTGACCTTTTGGTTAGCAGCTGAACACTTTAACCACTGCGCCACCAGGGCTATACGTGTGTAAAATAAATGGAACAAAACATAGAATGTGTGTATGTATACGTATATATGTGTACGGAAGGTGCCCTGGTGGTGCGGTAGTTAAGCATTTGGCTGCTAACTGAAAGGTCTGCAGTTAGAACCCACCAGTGGCTCCACAGGAGAAAAGACCTGGCAACCTGCTCTGGTAAAGATTACAGCCTTGGAAACCCTATGGGGCAGTTCTACTCTGTCCTGTGTGTGTGTGTGTGTGTGTGTGTGTGTGTGTGTGTGTGTATATAAACCCATTGCCGTTGAGTCGATTCCGTCTCATAGTGAGCCTATAGGACAGAGTAGAACTGCCCCATAGGGTTTCCAAGGAGCGCCTGGTGGATTTGAACTGCTGACCTTTTGGTTAGCAGCCATAACTCTCAACCACTGCGCCACCAGGTCTATATATATATATATGTATATATATATATATATACACACACATATAAAATGTAACATCTTTTGTCCTCAAGGAAATTGTAAATTTATTGCAGCCCAGGCTTCCATGTTGTACATAGCATACACACTTCCATATTTAAAAACTGTGTTACATACAGTCAACCAAGCGTAGTCTGCCACCAATTGAGCCTCTTTGGACAGAGCCAGACCTGAGAGCATCCTCATTGTTACCCTAACCTCACCGAGCTGCAGGTTCCTTAACTGAAAATTGAACACAATGCCATCTATTGTACCTATTTCAAAGATTAAATGAGGTTACTGTGGGTGTCTGGCACTTCATAGGTGCTCAATAAATGTGAGTTGAATCAGAATCTAGGCTGGCAAACCTCCCATGTGTAGACCCAGCAGCGAGTGGAATTATCACAGGCAGGCCAATACTTCAAAGCGCTCAATGAAACTGAAGAAGCCTGTGCATACAACAGGCTGGTTTAGGCAACTGTGTTTAAACTTAAAAGTTTCCTTCCTAAGTAGATATATGTGGAATGCAAGGCCAGCAACAGACTACAAATACTGAAGCGGGTGGGGGGGAATCTAAAGGAATGCGCGTAGGTCTTGCCAGGAAAGAAGTTTGCAGCTTCTGAAATGTTTTGATCTTAGCCACTGGCACGACTGGTCGAGTGCAGTTAGCAAAGCGTTTTCTGTGCAGCCTGTGCAACCATCTGCTTCTGTACAACTGTTGCTCAAATTCACTCTTCCTTTCGCACCATCATCTTTGAAGAGCAAGAGAAATTCCATCCAAATCACCCAAATTAACCATCATAACAGCTTCCAAGTCCTGTAAAGGAGAATCCTAGCGAGGGTCCTTAACTTTTCCCCTTACCCCCTGCCTGGGTTAAAACTTCAACTCCCTGGGTTCGCCCAAGTCCCTCCCCTTGTTCTGTCATCTAATGAATATGCAAATTTAACATAATTGGCAGCCAATGGCGCGGGTCCTGGTCACATGGTGCCCATGGTAGGTGAGCGGACAGAAGTTGTGTGGTGGCGAACAGAGAGGGCTCTCATTCTGGGGGAGCGCTCGAGTGAGCGAGGACGGATGCTCGGGCAGTGGTCCCGGCAGCGGCGGTGGCGGCGGCCGTAGTGGTGGCAGGAGAGAGGAAGGGGGAGGGCCCCAGGGCTACACACGCTCCCACTCTCAAGTTCCCTGGGAGGGAGGGGACAGTGAGGCTGCAGAGAGCAGCAGCAGTCCCATCTGTCCCGGCGCATCTCTCCCTCTGCCTCTTGCTCCCTGGCTCGGCGAGAGTTGAGGGCTTGGGTCGTGGAGCAGGGCAGTGAGGACCAGAGGGCCAGGCGAGCCAGGGGTGCCAAGGAAGATGCCCATCCTGCTGTTCCTCATAGACACGTCCGCCTCTATGAACCAGCGCACTGACCTGGGCACCTCCTATCTGGACGTTGCCAAAGGCGCTGTGGAGTTATTCCTGAAGGTAAAGGGAGGGGAGGGGAGAGATGGGGAGAACCCCCAGGGATGGGGCGGATTCAGGTGCTTCTGTAACGTCCGTGTCGCCCCCTCCCTCTTCCCTGCGCTGCTCTCCGTCATCCCTGCTCCGCAGCTGCGCGCCCGCGACCCGGCCAGTCGCGGAGACAGGTACATGCTGGTCACCTACGATGAGCCCCCGTACTGCATCAAGGTAAAGGGGCCTCGGGGCGGGTGGGCGCGGAGGGGACAGGTCGGCGGGGCAGCTTACCCCGGTCCCCCGCCCGCGGCGGTCCTGCGTCGCCCGGGGCCGCGGGGGCGCGCCGTGGGCGGGCGGAGCGGCGCCGGCTTCCGAGTTGCTGCTAAGCGGGTTGGGGAGGGACCGGGAGGGCGACCCCGCGGGGAAGCCGCAGGCGGGCCGGGTCGGGAGCGGCGGTGAGTGCCGCAGCTGCAGAAGATGGCGGACATTTTGCTTTTGTATGAGGCGCCGAGAGGGGGACCCAGGGCGCTGCTGAGAGGGAGGGAGGCAGGAGGGAGGGCGGCGGCGTAGCAGCCCGCCCCGCTGCGCTCCGCTCCCGCTGGGCCCAGGGGCGGGGCGAGCGCCCGGCTCCACCCCCGGCGGCTGGCGGCTCTGCGCGCGGGCTTTCCAGGGGCCTTAGCTCCGCCCCCGCCCCGCCCCTGCCTCCCCTCCTCCGCCACCTCCGCTCTTCGCGGCTTCTTCGCCTCCTTCTCCCTCCTTCCTCCTGCTCCCTCCCCTTCCTGCTGAGAGCGTGGCAGCCGGGCCACCGGCCTTCACCATGGCTGCTTTTTCACTTCTGTCGCCTCCAGCCCACCCCCACCCAATGGCAATTCTGTCCGCCCTGCAAGCCTCCCCACGCCCAGACCCGGAGAAACGCTTTCCGTTTCTTCTCCGGAATTGGTCCGGTTACTTCAGTTACTGCTACTGTTTCATTGGAGATTCCAGCGGAGCTACGAAGGGGTGGGGGCGGGTTGCCAGTCTGGACCCACCGGGACTCAGCTTTTTAGGGACCTGGCCCACCTATTTACATGGTAAAGGAGTTTGCGTTAGCCACGTGGGGGGTTGTCCTGGGAAAAGAAAGGGAGGGAGGGTTGGGCTGTGCGCAGTTCTCACAGGCACATTCCATGATTTGATTCCCAGGGTTCTGACCTGCAGGAGAAAAAAAGTAGGGAGGACTTCACTTCTGTGGGGTCGTTAACAATTTATGTTCCTATAGTGAGGAGATAAAGAATGGCTTCGCCTGCTGTGGCCAGATCAAATAGAGCGCAAATAAGATCAACCTGCATCAGAGTCCTCCTTGCATATTTGAAATTAAAAAAAAAGTTATTACCATAATCCTTGACGCCTTTTGCTAGGCATCTTTTTTTCTCAGAATTATCTGAATAGTGCTGAGGGGGCGCAGTCTAGATGTGTTGTAAGCCGTTTCAGCAGAATGAGGTGTTTTAATGAATGCAATCTACCAAACTGAAGAGTTGGCCATAGAGACTGTTCCTTCAGAAAGAAGAAAACCAAAGGAAGGTTAATTTTGTAACGTGTGGCTTCGATTAACAGTTTGATTAATAGGTTCCCCCTTAAAAGTGTTCTGGCTTTGTTGCATTGTTTTTGGTTTTTAATTTTTCTATTTAGAAAAATGGAGAAAAGTAGACATCTTCCGAAATTTCATAAGCCTTTAAAAATGTCTGTTTCCCCAAAGGGTGTGACCATTTTTTTTCCGCATAGAAAAGCAGATGTTTGTATGTCCTAAGTCTGAAGGTCTACACCCTTTGACTACTAGCACAGATAAGAACCCACCATTTGTAGTGTGGACAATTGAAGTCTTGCTCCTTGATTTGAAGTAGTAAGAAGGATAAACTACAAAGCAGTGTGCTGTTCTTTTCTCTTTAAAGAACAACCGTTTAACATTTTTCTGAGTGCCCAGATTGATAGTAGATGAGCTTTTTTCTCTCTTTAAAAGTACTTCTAATTCTATAAAACATAAATGCCAGTATTTGCAGAATCCTTGAAAAAGAAGAAAGTCTCACCTCACTTTAATAAAAACCATCAAGGCATGTTTTTACATGGCATTGTAAGCACAGTGTACGTATTACTTTGTATTCTGCTTTTTCCACCTATTTTATCCCATGAATTTTTCCGGGTTGCCACATAGTCTTCATACTTAAAATTTTTAGTGGCTGTGTAGCTTATCTATGGTATTTAAAAGGCTCTGGATCATTCTATGAGCAGAGGGAAAAAGTTGGATTTTTTTTTTTAGTGGAAGTTTCATCCATTAGCTCTTTTTATCCTGTCATCTTACATACTGCATTTTTTAAAGCAGAAAAATTCTTCCAAGTTGAATTTGATTTTTTTTTTCATATATAAGTCAGGCATGGGAAGATACTTCGTGTAATACTTTTAATCAATAAATCAGTTATCTCTGTAGTCTTTATGCTTTTCCAAGGTTATTCAGGCTTTTCATTTTAATCTTATATGATAACTGCATGTACTAGGAAATGGTTTATGATCTTCATTATGTTCTTGTCATTTTGCTAATGATAGGCCATGTTTCCGGAACATTTTCTTTTTCTGAGGCTCTTTCAGCCACTCCCTCCTGCTCACCCCCACCCCTCCCCTCAGCATGTGGTAGCTATTTGTTCTTTTGCATTTAGGATCTAGCCAGTTTGGAAGGTTTGAGATTTTAGAACATCTGGCGAATTTTTCTTAAAATTTAGTCTAGTCTTTCACTTACTAATAGCTTGAAGCCATAAATGTCCGTTTTCTGTCACACTGATTATCAAATAGGTCTCTCTTCAACTGTCAGCAAGCATCTAAGTTTCTACTTAAAACTTCACTCTTCAGTAGGATTTTGAGGCCCTTTCATCAGTGATGTTAGATAGGGTTTTACCTGTAGCTTATTTTTCTGCAGAATAATGTGAAGTGTATCTTTTAATTTCTCTAAGGTGGGAGAGCCGTTGTTATCTCTTCTCACAATAACTGCGTATTTGTCAGGTCTTAGTTATACTGAACTCTAAACACTGCAAAATGAATTTTATTTTTTACTAGAAGATTCCTTTCTACTGGTGTTGTAACAGGCATGAGTTGTGAATTTGGTTGGGAGGATTTTTCCTAATAGGCATGTAACTATTCCCAGTATATCCACTTACAAGCTGTGACAATAAATCTTGTGAAAAATCATTGTGACTGGGCTTTTTTCATGAATATATACTGTTAAGTAGGTGAATATAGTATTTCACTGAAGACTTAGTAACATTTTACTGCATACCCCATAGCACATGCTACATACTCTTTTAAATTAGTCATACCTGTTACTGGCAGTTGGCTCTGCATGGATGGAATTAAATGTGATTTACCAAAAAAGCTGTTGCCATCGAGTCGATTCTGACTCATAGCAACCCTATAGGACAGAGCAGAGCTGCCCGACAGGGTTTCCAAGGCTGTAATCTTTACGGAAGCAGACTGCCATATCTTTCTCCCGAGGGGCGGCTAGTGGGTTTGAACTGCCGACCTCTCAGCAGCGGAGCAATTAACCATTGTGCCATCATATAAAAAGCATATGAAATGCAAGCATTTTGTGCTACATCTGTTTCCAGTGTTACTTTGGAGACAAATTTTGTACATAGTGTTGCAAGTGTTAACACCACATTTATACACTGGTGTCTTTAGTGTACACAGTTAGAATGAAATCCTGTTAATATTTTTAAATTTCCAATGTGTTCTTTTAAGACTAATATGTGATTTTAAAAAGTGTTTTCTGTGTAGACGAGTTCTTAATAGTCTCGGCTGAAGTTCTGCTGTCATGTATGTTTTGTTTTGCTATGAATCATAACTTCCTTTTATTCAGTGAGTAGCAGAGGTAGGCTTGTTACTACTATTAACTGTGGGCAAATTGAAAGTACCAGAAAGAAAGTGAACCATTAGGCAGGGTGTTCTGTTGAGAAGAAAAGTATTTATTTTAGTTAGGATGTAATATTCAAAGTAGTTTTATGTTTGGAACTACTTCTGAAAATGATGTCCTTTTTTTTTAATTGAAGGAAATACTTTTTTAACATGAAACGGAGCCACTGTTCTAGAAATAGCTGAAATACACATATAAATAATGGTCAGAATTTTTTAAAAAATAGGACGAGATAGTGTTTCAAAAAATACTGTAAGTCTGTAATTTCAAAACATGCAAATTTGAAAAAGTAAAAATTTCCCTTGAATGCCACCTTTTCACATCCTGTAGCTAGCTTTGCTTACTGCTCTCTGCGTGCCTTTGTCAATGGGTATCAGCAAGAAGAATTTCAGCTTACAGATTTAGGAAGTAAATTTACACTTGTTTTTTTTTTCATTATCTGTGTTCCAGACATTTATTGGAATTTTAACTAAGGAATAACTTTTTCGTATGCCCATGAATATATTTTATGGGCCTTATTTGGAAAAGGAGCGACTTTTAGGGGAGACTTTATTGTAGTTAGGAAGCTAAGGAAGTGCTTTTGGGTGAAACAGTAGCGACTTAGTCTGTGAGAGCCATCATAGACAATGGAAGGTGCTTTTAGAACTCCAAATGCCATAAAAGCAGTGCCTTGACTTACATGATGAATTGTTTCTCTTGAGAGATCTTGCTTCCTTTTTTGCCTTCCTCACTGGCCGTTTTAAACATATGATGGTAGTATTTTGAAATGAGAAAAGGGGAGAGTTATTGGTAGAAGATGAGATTCGTGGGCAAGGGAGTAAGTGCAGTCTTCAGACTGGGCACCAGCTGGAAGCTGACTGGGGAACACTGACAAAATTGTGGAGTCCTACCTATTCAGTGTCCTAAATCTTTCTTGTATCCGTCATTCTTATTTGCTCTTCCATTGTTTCAACCATCATCATTTCTCACCTGGACCGTTGTTGCAGCAGCCACTCAATTGCTCTCTCTTACTCCATTCTTGCTCTCCAATGATTTGTCCCCCTCGCTGCCACCAGATTGATCATCCTTAATAAAAAGAAAGTAAAAAAGCAAAATAAGATGAAGTAAAGTAAGAAAAAATAAAAGTCATCCCTCTACTAAAAATGACATTTCAGGATAAAATCCTAACTCCTTAGCCTGGCCTCCAAGGCCGTTCATGATCTGTCCCTATCTTACCTTTCCAACCTTGTCTCCTGCTCTCTTCTCTTCTCACAAACCTCAGGCTCCAGCCACTCTGAGCTATTAGACCCTCTTCTCCACACACACAATGCCTCTTGCTTCTGTTTTTATTGCATATGTTGTTTCCCCTACCTGGAACACACTTTGGTCTAGCTGACATGCCTCAGCTCTTCGTTCTACATTCTCAAAAGTCATCCTCCCCTACTGCCCCATCCTGACTCCAAACAGGATATAGCCACTCCCTCTGTGATCCCATAGTACTTTGGCCATACCTTAAATATAGCATTTGGCATGTTTTGTGGTGATTATTAGTGTTCATGTTGGCCTCCCTCATGTGAGCTCTTTACGGGCACATATTTGAACTTCTCCATATTTGTATCCCCAGTACCCAAAGGAGTGACTAGATTTTAGTAGACACTCAAATGGAAGAAAGATTTCAAGCAATATGCATGAAAACCCCCAAGCCCCCTTCTATTTCCACTGTCCTTCTGCAGAGGGCAGTCCACAATCAAAGCCCACGGAAGCAATAGTCAAGAAATCAAACGGCAAATTGCATTGGGCAAATCTGCTGCAAAAGACCTCTTTCACGTGTTACAAAGCACAGCTGTCACTTTAAGGACTAAGGTGCGCCAGACCCAAGCCATGGTCTTTTCAATGGCCTCACATGCATGCGAAAACTGGAAATGAATAAGGAAGACTGAAGAAGAATCGACGCCTTTGAATTATGATGTTGGTGGAGAATATTGAATACACCATGGACTGCCAGAAGAACGAACAAATCTGCCTTGGAAGAAGTACAACCAGAATGCTCCTTAGAAGGGAGGATGAAGTATAACTTACATACAGTAAAATACACAAATCTTAAGTGAACAACTGGGTGAATTTTTAAATATTTATACATTCATGTAGCCGCCACCTTAGGCCAAGATACAGAACATTTCTATCACCCCAGAAAGCGCCTCATGCTTCTTCCTGCAATTACCCCTCCCCTTCTGACTGTTCTGACTTTTATTACCATGATAAGTGGTATGATAAAAATGGTGTGTTTCTGGAAGATTAGCCTGACAGTGGTTTGTGAAAGGGGACCAACTAGCTGTGAGACTACTACAGCAATCTAGACATCCATGCACCATATGTGTTTATTGAGCACTTCCTCAGTTCCAGGCTCCGTTATAGGGATTAAGATGACAACAAGAAAGACCTGGCTCAAGGGACACCAGAATAACAAAAGACATGGTCCTAGTTCTCAAGGGTCTGACACCATAGCCGGCAGTAACTGGAGAAGGTAAGTTAAGGTATGGGAGGTGTCAAGAGAAGAGGAGACTTTAACCAAAGGATTGGAGGCGGGGGAGGGAAGATATAAGGGGCCTCAGGAGAATACAGTTGATCAGGTCAAGATTGTGACTAGTTGGGACTGGATGGCAAAAGTGCTTTGAAACGTACAAATTAGGGTTTGTACACGTTCCCCTGGGGTGAAGAGCTATTTGGTGGATTTGAGGAGCTGGATGGCAACTGGTTTTTGGTTTGGTTGCCTGTATGTTTGCCTGATTATTATTATGCAGAATCATAAATTGAGATGGGCTGGAGGGAGGTGGGAGAATGAAAGGTGGGAGAGACCCAGAAGCAGTTGCAATTGCCTAGTTTTGCATTAGTGCTGGCCTGGTTAACAGCTTTTGGCCTGGAGGCTGGGATTGGGGTGGGAGGGATGGCAGAAGGGCAGGGCGCAGGTAAGGAAAGGGCAAGTATATGCCTTTGCTTCAGGAAGATAATTAAAACTGCTCAGAAGACAGGATTCTCAGTTTTACAGAATGGCTAAACATGGCAGCTGTTCCACATCTCAGAGAGAAATGTGCTTTCCAGACAAGAGCAGGATGGAAGGACCCTTTGTATGGGAGGATGAATAAGGAAACTGACTGGTTTCAGTCCTTAAATGAAAAATTCTTATGTAAACATGGCCTCTAGTGTATTGAGAACTTGGAACACATTATCTGCTGAATACAATGTTGGAAACAGTGATTAGATTCCCAGACTTTCCTCCCCAGGAAAGCCTTTTTAACCCTTAATGTCACTTAACCATAGAACTATTGTGTTTAGTATTGTTTCTATTGGGAAAAGGTTTTGAATTTCCAACTTGGTTTGTTAAAACACATCCTTCCCCCCTTCTTCCTCACAACTCCGTAGATGGCGAGTCCAGTGAGGGGTGGAGGCACTATAAAGACCGCAGGAAGAGGGTGAGGGACTGAAGTGGCAGTGGGGGTGGGCATGGCTCTTCAAACATACCAGTTATTCACATTTGTAGCTTAGCTATGTTCGCACTGTTGCAGTACAGTATACACGCCACGAGTGGTTACTGAGCACTTGAAAGGTGCCTAGTCTGATTCAAGATTTTCTGTAAGTGTAAATTAAGCACTGGCTTCTGAAGACTTTTTATGAAAAAAAGCATATAAAATATCTCACTAAGAATGTTTATATTGATTATAAGTTTAAATAATATTTTGGATATTATTATATTAATATTATATTGATATAGTAAACAAGATATTAAATAAAATGTATTATTGAAATTAATTTCATCTCTTTTTGCTTTTTTTTAAGGCAGCTACTTGAAAATATAAAATTATATATGTGGCTTGCACTATATTTCTATTAGACAGTGTTAGTCGATATTCTTTCTTAAGATATTTTATCATGTTCCTGTCCTAGAAATTGTTTCTGAAGGAGGATCCTTTCTCTCGAAATTCTGTTTAAAATGAACAACACCATAAAGGACTCTTTATACATGAAAGGTTATCATACAGTTCAGAGTCGATGGGTTGCTAACCCTTGGCCCTGGGGCAAAATATGAAAGCATCCTATTCTTGTTTGTATTGAAAGCCAGTTTGGTGGCTTAGACTTTTGGATGCCGTTGGTGATCCAACTGGTTGGGCTAGAAGATATTTTTCCCTGGGCTAAGTACAGTAGAATGTACATATGAACTCCGGTTTCCAGTGCAACTACACAGGAATTCAGAAATCTGTTTGTAATATATGCTCACCAGTGTCACTAAATCGTTCATGCTTTTAGCATTATTAGGAATATGTTACATGTTTCTTATCAGATTTACATAGCTATTCTGCCCGGGAATTCTCAGCAACCGTAGTCTTCAAGAAAAGTGGGATAAAGAATAAATTCTCTAGCGGGGCTTAGTATAAAACCTAAGAAACAAAGGGGGGTTTGTATCACTGCTCTTATTGAAGGCTTTTTTGATGTTCCCTAGCAGAGCCCTTGTCTTATGGGAAGTCATCAGTAGCTTTAAAAGGGGGGGAGGGGGAGGTCCACGTGACAGGAGGGCTCCCGTGCTTATTACTTCCGGTGGTAGTTAGCTCTCTCTAAGCTCTGTCCTCCTAGTGAGGGTTACAGGAGTGACTGATGATGCTCATTTCTGTTACTATAATGTTTTTGTTGTTGTTAGTTGCCGTGGGGTCGGCTCCGACTCATAGCGACCCCATGTACAATAGAACTAAGCGTTGCCCCATCTTCATGATCATTGGTATGTTTGAGTCCATTGTTGGGGCTATTTGTCAATCTGTCTCACCAAAGGTCTCTCTCGCCCTCATTGGCCCTCTACCAATTATGATGTCCTCCTCTAGCAACTGATCCCTCCTGATGGCGTGTCCAAAGCAAGCAAGTCAAGCAATTTCCTGTTGTGATCCATAAAGCTTTAATTGGCTAATTTTTGGAAGTAGATCACCAAGCCTTTCTTCCTAGTCTGCCTTAGTGTGGAGGCTCTGCTGGAACCACTCCACCATGAGTGACCCTGCTAGAAATTGAAATACCTGTGGCATAGCTTCCAGCATCATAATAACACAAGCCACCACAGTAACACAACCTGACAGACGGTGGTGGGTTACTATAATGGTTTCCATCGACTACCAATGTCTAATTCTGAGCCTGGGTGAAAGTACAGATATGCTGATAAATGCCATAGATATGAGGTGGAACCATTTTATAGCCCTAGTTTTGGATCTTTCTAAAACCCATGTTATAGTCAAAGCTTTTCTAGCATATCCTTATATTTCAGATATGATTTGACTTATATTTGCTTCCTTGTAATAATGAGCAGTATTATAATAGCTTTCTTATAATAAAACAAACAAACAAACAAAAAAAACAACATTGCTATCGAGTTGATTCCAACTCATAGCGACCCTATAGGACAGAGTAGAACTGCTCCATAGGGTTTCTGAGGCTGTAAATCTTTATGGAAGCAGACTGTCACATCTTCCTCCTGCAGAGGGGCTGGGAGGGTTCAAACCATCGACCTTTTGGTTAGCAGCTGAGTGCTTAACCCACTGTGCCACCAGGGCTCCTTTCTTTTTTTATAATGGCAGCTGACAGTTATTGAGTAGTGCTTATGTACAGGGCAATGTACCAATGAATATAAAGTGCTTATTTTGTTTATCTTCCCAGCCAGCCTATATTATGGATGCTATTATTATCCTCATTTAATAGATAAGGAAACCTGGCCCCAGAGAGGTTAAGTAACAGCTGAATAGTAACCCAGGTCTGTCTCAATCCAAGCATCTTAAGTAATTAACCACTTCGCTTTTCCTATCAATCACAATAGAACAGTCCTTTTAACAATGTCTCACTGGTACTTACTCATTATGATATATGTCCTGGAGCCATAAATTTTTAGACAGAATTATCATACTATTATTTATAGCTGCTTTTAATATATCAGTGCTTGGTATAGCAAGCATTCCATGAATGAAAATGATCACTGCTATTATTATCGTTTTTCTTACAGGCAGTCCCCAGATTGCGAACGTCCAACTTACATACGACCCGTAGTTACGAACCAACCCCTGTAAAGCCTATTATATTAAAAATTTGAGGTACATACAATGGTTTGTAATAACAAATGGGTGCTACTTTATGACAGACATCAATATTATTATTACTGTATTATTATGTTAAAGATGTTTTAATCAGGGCTTTGAACCAGTTCGAACCGATTCAGTCATGATCAATGAAGTGAAATTGGAACAGACTCAAATTTTTAAAATTTGGGTGAAGTGGACTAGGAAAAGTTACGAGTCAAAGCCCTGGAATTGGAGACTCAGAAGAGCCGTAGTGAGCCCTTTCAGGAGCCTGATGCAGGAGATTGGATTCTTGCCAGGACTGTGGAGAGCAACACACATTCAAAGTGGTGTGGTTGGCTGCCATCTTTGAGTGGAGCACTGCTGTTTCCAACTCTGCAGGTCAAGAGATTTGGTTGCTATGCAATACAGATGCTGCCCTTGTTTTCTAAGAGGGAGATTAAGTTTCTAGCAGGGCTTTGACCTGTAATTTTTCCTGTTCTGCTTATCATTCTGCTTCACCCACATTTTAAAAATTCAGGTCCATTGGTATTTTGCTTCATCAGCCATGACTGAACCGGGCAGAACTGGTTTGAAGCCCTGGTTTTAGGGTATCTGGAAGAGTTTCTTTAATGTTTTTTATGCATAAAAATGTACACTATATACTGGATACGAAGACAAACATTTGACTCACTCACATTAGATATGAACCATACCTAACTGTTCCAACTTATGTACAAATTCAACTTAAAGACAGACTTAGGAATGGAACTTGTTCATAATCCAGGGATTGCCTGTAGTTCCCTGACTAAAAGAAGAAATCCAAACCTGTTGCCATCAAGTTGATTCTGATTCATGGTGAACCCATGTGCTACAGAGTGGAACTGAGCACCACAGGGTTTTCTTGGCTGTAATCTTTACAGAAGCATATTGCTAGGCCTTTCTTCTGCATTGCCGCTGGGTGGGTTCGAACCGCCAACCTTTCAATTAGTAGTCGAGAGCATAACCATTTGTGCCACCCAGGGACCACGTCCCTATTTCTAGGTAAATATCATATTGCATTTGTTTGTGACGCACTTTTGCCTTTGATGTCCCACGGTTATGCCCCTACTTACAGACAGCAGTGGAGTTGTTGATGGAGCCTGATGGAGTGTGTGTATGTGTGGAGATGGGGGCAGGTGACATAGGCTGAGTGGGCTCTATAGGAAGAGTGGTAGGCTTGATAAAGCAACAGGGTAGAACTTGGCTATCTAGTGGCCGCCAGAAACTGATATACCATCTTTGATTCATTATTCTCCCGATAAATGTCTTTCCTGTGGGGGGGGGGAGAGGGAAATGAATGCAATGCTTTCCACATGAGCTATTTAGTTTCTGCTAATCCTCAATCTGTGGGGGAGGCAGAAGTGGTTTTTAAAAGGTCTGAATGCACCATACTGCCTTTCCAGAGTTTTCTGTATTGGCTGTGCCTCACCTGCTGGTGCAGCCCTAATTTCACCCAGGTCTCCCATTCTCCTCAAGCCGCACCCCTGTCATAGCCAGATAGCTTTTATTCTCCTGTTTAGTTAGGTGCCTGGGGGCCAGGGATGAATTTCAGGGAAGACATGGAGATGCTGCTGTTGTAGTTTCCTAGGGCTCTCATAACAAAATATCACAAAGTGGGTGGCTTCAAAGAACAGAAAATTCCTCACAGTTCTGGAGGCTAGACGTTCGAATTCAGGGTGTCACTAGTCAGAGCTATTCTCTCTCTCACTCTTTTGGCTCTAGGGAAGATCCTTTCCTTTTGCCTTCGGTTTTCTGTAGCCCTGGGCATTTCTTGATGTTCCTTGGCTTGTAGGTAGATCCTTACATGTTGTCTTCCCCTGTGTGTCTGACTCTCTTTTAATGTCTGTCCTTCTTTTTTGTAAGACATCACTCAGAAGGGATTAGGATTAGGATTCATCCTACTCCAGTATAACTTTGTTAATTTAACTGATAATATCTGCAAAGAAAGACCCTATTTCCTCAAACAATGTCACTCAACAGTGCAGGGGTTAGGACTTTAATATATCCTTTGGGGGGGACACAATTCAATCCATAAAAGCTGCCAAATCGGGCACTGAGCTCTTAACCAGAGAAAAGTTACATGAAGACTTTCGTGGGGATGTGCCTGATGTTCATAGAAAAAGTAAGAGTCTCTATTTTCAGCCACGTTTGTCTGGCTATACTATTCGTTAATGGCACTTGTTCTTTCATTGTTTATATCCTGCCCTGTAGGTTGAATATTTCAGTGAACTTAGTACCAAGATCCAAACTCTGGACTTGACTATTATTGAACAAAATTTATTAAGGTTTTAGGATTTACTATATAGCTACTTGCACTAATCTGCTAATGTTTATTCTCTTTGTCCCTAACATTTCAAACTGTTCACTATCCCTTCCTTAAAGATACTTATTACCTCCTCTATCCCGTTTCTCCCCCTTCTCTCTGATAATTCTTTTCCTATCTTCAAAATTCTTTCCTTTAGTGAAAGCATCCTACCTCATTCATTGTTTCAAATATTTTTTTCTATGCTGATGCCTTTCCATCTTTAGCTTCTTAGGAAGGCCATTTCTCGGTGATTATAGGAGTCTCTGGGTGGTACAGACGGTTAATGCACTTGGCTGCTAACTGGAAGGTTGGAGGTTTGAGTCCACCCAGATGTGCCTCAGAAGAAAAGCCTGGTGATCTGCTTCTGAAAAATCAGCCATTGAAAACCCTATGGAGCACAGTTCTACTTTGACACACAGGAGATCGCCACAAGTCAGACTCTACTCAAAGGCAAATGGTTTGGCTATAAGACACTCTACTTGGCTGTTTATCCTGCTATTAGCTCACAGTTAGCATGCCCAATCCATTATCCATTGCCATCGAGTCGAGTCTGACCCATAGCGACCCTATAGGGACCCTATAGACCACCTTATATCTCTAAAACCAATCCCCTTTCCCATGTTCCCCATCTTGTAGTTACCTAGGATTGAAAGCCAGGCATTGTTAATCTTTGATTCTTTCTTTTCATCTTCAGTTAGGCACTGAGGCCCATCTATGATTCCTTTGAAGTGTCTTTTACATATGTTCCCTCATTTCAATTTCTACTGCCATCACTTTAATCCAGGTCCTCATGTTCTATGCCTTAACCACTATGACAGCCTTCTAAGTGGTCTCCTAAGTGCCTCCCAAATTCCTACTACCCTCTCACACTAACTGCTAACTTTCTAAAAAAGCTGGTTTCATCAGATCATTTCCCCCTCAAAAGCCTTCAAAGGCTTCCCATGCCTATGGACTCGAGTCTAAATTGCTCAAGCTACCATTCAGAGCTCTCCAGGATCTGCCTCATGTGTCTGTATAAACTTGTTAGTCGCTGTCGAGTCAGCAGCTACTCATGGCAACCTATGCACAACAGAACGAAATGTTGCCCAGTCCTGTGCCATCTTCACAGTGGTTGGTATGCTTGAGTCCGTTGTTATGGCCACTGTTTATTTTGAGAGCCTTCCAATCTAGGGGGCTCATCTTTCGGCACTATTATCAGACAGTATTCTGTTAGGATCCATAGGGTTTTCATCGGCTAATTTTCAGGAGATCACCAGGCCTTTCTTCCTAGTCTTAGTCTGAAAATTCCACTGAAATCTGTCCCCCATGGGTGACCCTGCTGGTATTTGAAATACAGGCATGTGTCACTTAACGTCCACGATACATTCTGTGAAACAGAATGTTATGTGATTTGGACGTTGTGCGAACATCATATTATATACAGGCAGTCCCCGGGTTACGAACGTTTGCTTTACAAGTACAATCCTTAGTTACGAACCAACCCCCTTAAAGCATGTTATATTAAAACCTTATGGGAACCTGCTTCCGGTCGCCCTCCTCACTGCAGCTGCTGCCGCCGCCGCCGCCGCCACCGCGGTAGCTGCTGCTGCTGGAGCTGCTGGCGGAGGCCAGAGGAGCGGGCGCCGGCTGAGAGGGTGGCAGCAGGGCAGCGGAGCGAGAGAAAGCGAGCGAGGAGGGAGCAGAGCGCGCCCAGCCCCTCCCGCTGTTCTGCCTGCCCGAGGAGCGGGAGCAGCCGGGGCCCCACGGCACCGCCGCCGCGACTGCTGCCCGCCTGCCCGCCGCACAGAGCCTGAGATCTTGAGCCCAGAGCCATGTCCTCTGCCTCACCTGCCTGTATCCCATCCGCCGTCCAGGGCTGCAAGAGTCTGGGTTTGGGACCTTTAAAACCATTAAAACCAAACCCAAACCCGTTCCCATCGAGTCAATTCTGACTCACAGAGACCCTGTAGGACAGAACAGAACTGCCCCATAGGGTTTCCAAGGGGCGACGGGTGGATTCCAACTGCGACCTGTTGGTTAGCAGCCGAGCTCTTAACCACTGTGCCACCAGGGCCCCTTAAAATCGTTACGGAGGACATAATAAACAAAAGAAGAGCTGCTTTCCTTTTAAAAGAAAAAAAAACCTTATGGGACCACGGATGTATATGCAGTTGGACGTTGCCCGAACGGACATTATGCAGTATGTGACTGTCCTGGCGGCATAGCTTTCAGCATCACAGCAACATGCAAGCCACCACAATACAGCAAACTGACAGGTGGTGGCTGTACAAACTTATATCCCATCATTTCCCCACAGGAGCCCTGCACTTCCGCCATACCTGTCTGTATCACCCCCTAACACATATCTCTCCCTTCCTGATGCCAACCCCGAGAACATCATTTAACCAAAGGAAAAGAGGACACAGAGCAAGGCGAGCTGGAGGCCTGGGGGAGGGAAGGAAGTGAACTGAATGCAGTGGCATTCCATTAAGTGTGTGCCTTGAGGGGGAGGATGCAACAGAAGGTGCTTTAAAACTGCTATTAGATAATGAGATGTTGCAGAAGGAAGTGGGAAAGGAGCTGGAGTATGACCTTCAGTGGTTGATTAACCTGAGCTAGACCAAGATGGTTTGATTTAAGTTGGCCTGAAGTTGCCAGAGGCGCTGCTGTTTAATAAGAAGCCCCAGTCTCTGCATTTCTGTCTCTGCAGAAGGGAGTCCACGTAACTAGACATTAGATAATAGGGTTCTAGGGGGAATGCCTAGCCTTTAATACAGACGTGACATTGGAAAGTTGGGGGTACCTGCTGTTTTATTTCTTATAGAATGACGGAGATGTGAGGATCAAAGCTCTCCTCCTTTTCTTAAAAGCTTACATGTATGTACAGACAATGTAAACTCTGTTTCGTAGTGATGTGTTTGAGCTGTAAATATACAGAAGTATAATATAAAGAAGTATATTTAGACTGTTGGTGGTGTAAACGGTTAATGGGTTCGGCTGCTAACCAATCGGTTGGAGGTTCAAGCCTACCCAGAAGCACCTGAGAAGAAAGACCTAGCGATCTACTTCCAAAAACTCAGCCACTGAAAACCCTGTGGAGCACAGTTCTACGCTGACACACATGGAGTGGCCAGGAGTCTGAGTCAACTCGGTGGCAACTGTTTGGATCCTTTCATAAAAAATCAGATTTAGAAAGTGTTCTTAGTCTGACCTGTCTGGAAGATCACACCATCTACTGCCATGTGAATATGGCAAGTCGTATCACCTTAGACACTCTGTAAAGAGGGCTGGACTGGAAGGCAGGAAGCCTGGGTTCTTATCCTGAATCTGCTACTTACGAGACGCACGACCCTGGGCCGGTCACTTAACCTTTTATGGTGTCAGTTTCCTCATCTGTAAAATGAAGAGATTAGATTATCTCCACTGTTCCTTCCGGAAAAGTACAGGAGAGAATTGTATAATTGAAAGGCAGGAAGTGGAATAATTGAGGCTTAGAACTTGGGGCGATTTCAAAATTGCTTTAGTTTCCCTACAGAGTAAATTTTAGCAAAAGGTTCCTGTGCATGTTCAGTGCGCTACACCACGCACTTTCTGGTTAAGTTGGTAAATGTCACTCCATCTTGTGATGCCGTTTCTGTTTGTTGCGAACAGTTGACTGTTCAGGGCAATTTCCAGTCAATGGTTCCGTGTGAAGAATGGAACTGAGGAGAGTTTGGTGGCGAGAGACACTAACTTTGCATTTCTGTTGGGATTTTTCACCAGGAATGCGTGTTACTTTTCTAATATAAAAGGCAGTTCATAAAAAAAATTTGAGAGACATTTTTAAAAAAAAGAATTAGCCTGGAGGAAGGAGATGCTATATAATATTTAGAAAGTAAAACATAGCCATTCTGCTACCTCATCTAGTCCAACTCTTTCTGCAATGTTTATGGTTTCACTCCTGTCCTTGTATATTTTTCCACGGCCACCTTTGTTAACTTTTATCTTCTGTATGTGTTCATAAAGAATTTCTCTTATTAGAAGCCAAAGTCTAAACAATTGCACACGTGATCTGCACAATAGCATCTTCCCCCCGCCCCGATAATAGGTATTGGTCAATAGCTACAGTTGAAACTGTCTGAGATCAGGAAGGGAAACTTTTTACCATTTATATCTGACCACATTTGGTAAATTCTTTGCAACTCCAAGATGTTTCTACTTCAATAATGGTGCAATTGACTCTTGGACAGAGGAGGAAAGTTTCTAAAATTCAGTTTCCACATGTTTACCATCCACTGGTGAAGATCAAATTTCTTTTGATCTTATCATGCTTTCAAGTGAACTCGGAGAGGTGTGCTGATACAGGATTTTATCCCAACTCCCTGAAGTAAGAATGAAAACTCATAAACGTATTTTGCAAATATTCTTAGACAATTCCTTATGATTGTTTATCCACTGTAGGGTCACTATGAGTTGGAATCGACTCGATGGCACACAACAACCAAGTAAGCTAGATTTCTTTTATGTGGTCTTGACTGGCCGTGTTTCCTGAAGCATGTGGCTGAAAATTGGTAGACTAAACCACAGAATGGTAGCATTTAGTGTTCCCAGGAAGAGAACTGATTTCATCAAATAAAATGGACTTTGCAAATTTTAGCCAGTTCAAGATGCTAATAAGAAGGGCCCTTGGGGAAGTACCTTTGGTACAAGGGACTCTAAGAGAGCTGGATACTTTTAAAACAAATAATTTGATAAGAACAAGCTATACTAGCACACATGAAACACAGAATAATAAAATACCTCCTTTAAACCTAGAAGTATGTCAGTACCTTCAGCCAAGTGAGAAAACCACAAAAAAGTGAAATCAGGCCAAATTGCTAAAGAGTATTAAGGGAAAAACATTGTGTCAGACAGGGTCAGAAAATATAATGCAAGAAGAGAGTTTTAAAAGGAGGTATAAGAAGCAAGGCAATTCCATTCTTTTAATGATTCAGTGTCTTCCTGATGTGTGCTGCACAATTTTAACAGCCTCCTTTGTAGGTGTGCTAGCTGGAGACAGAGGAGCCCTGGTGGCACAAGGATTAAGCCCTTGGCTGCTAACCGAAAGGTTGATGGTTGAAACCCACCCAGCGGCTCTGTGGGAGAAAGACTTGATGATCTGCTCCAGTAAAGATTACACACACACAAAAAAAAACCCGTTGCTGTCGAGTTGATTCTGACTCATAGTGACCACGTAGGACAGAGTAGAACTGCCCTGTAGGGTTTGCAAGGAGCGGCTGGTGGACTCGAATTGCCCACCTTTTGGTTGGCGGCCGAGCTCTTAACCACTGAGCCACCAGGGCTCCCTACTAAATATTACAGCCTAGGAAACCCTATGGGACAGTTTTACTCTGTCACATGGGGTCACTGTAGGACGGATTCGACTCCACGGCACCTAACAACAACAGCTCTACACACAATTTTAGAAGAAAAGTTTACCCTTTTAAGGTTATGCAGCTGTCACAGTGTAATGGCTGCGTTAGGTACAATCGTGTATGGTAGCCATGTTCTGTCTACCCAAGAGGGCAGAGTTGGAATCCATTTTTGTTGTGAGAAGAAAATTCTTGAAGTCGAAAAGTTTTAACTTGCTCAAATATTCAGTATAAGGCTAGGGCAGAGATCAAGGGAAAAGTCATTTGTCTCCTCAGGAGACAGTTGATGGGAAAAGCAGGGCTTCTGATTTTTACACGTCACCCTGTCTCCCTGATCCATTTACCAACGCAAGGACAGTGGGTGATGACAAAGATGCTAGAATGCTAAATTGGAGAAGAAAGTACTGTTGAAATGGGTTTCTTCAGATTGACTGGGTTGTTGCAAAGCAAGTATCCCCCAAACTTGAGGAGAGCAGATGGCAAAAGGAAAACAGCTTCTCTTTCAACAAGAGAAATAATGGCCCTGCTAAATTTAGACTCTTCAGCTTTAACTTGGGACATCTGGGAAAATACTCAAATTTGTTAACCATCTAGTTTGTGGCCACCTAGAAGAACCCAAGCTGTCACATGGGTTTATGAAGGGTAAATATTACCAGGCCGATTTCCCTTCTTTTAATAAAAGATTTAAAAGTCTTGTCAAAGAGAGGAAAGCAACATGTGTAGTCTCTCTGGATTTCAGCGAGGCTTTATTATTCGTTCCCTGTGAAGGGCTGGCTTGGACTGGCCTGCACTACTGTTTACGGGAGGGTCCAGATAGGCTGTGGGATGTGTGTGGCCACAATGAATCTCTTGCGCTGTGGGCAAGTGCCTGGCTTGTGAAAATCTATAATATTGAAGGATTATTTTTGCTCTTTGAAAAGATCCACTGCCAGTGCCTTTAAATAGCTAACTGAAGAAACCGAACCCGTTGCCGTGGAGTCCATTCCGATTCATAGTGACCCTATGGGACAGAGTAGAACTGCCCCATAGGGTTTCCAAGGAGTGCCGGGTGGATTCAAACTGCCGAGCTTTTGGTTAGCAGCTGTAGCTCTTAGCCACTACACCACCAGGGTTTCCCTTTAAATAGCTAGCACCCTGTTGTTATTGAGTTGGCCATTGAGTTGGCCCCTGACTCGTGGCAACCCCATACACAATGGCATCTGGCCAGGAAAAAAACTCGAGTCTCCCTCATGGAAGGAGAGAATTCTGCCAATGAACCACCACTGCCTCCATCTTCCTTAACCCATGGCTGTCAAGTCAATTCTGACTCATGGCGACTTCATGTGTTACAGTAGAACTGCTCCATCAGTTCTTGGCTGTAATCTTTATGGAAGCAGGTTGCCAAGCCTTTCTTCTGTGGTGTGGCTGGGTGGGTTTGAACCACCAACCTTTAGGTTTGTAGTTGTCTTAGTTATCTAATACTGCTATAACAGAAATACCATAAATGGGTGACTTTAACATACAGAATTTTATTCTCTAACACTTTAGGAGGCTAGAAGTCTGAAATCAAGGTGCCAGCTCTAAGGGAAGGCTTTCTGTCTCTGTCCTCTGTGGGAGAAGGCCCTCATCAATCCTCCCCTGGGTCTAGGAGGTTCTCAGTGCAGAGACCTCAGGTCCAAAGGATGCACTCCACTCCCGGCTCTTCTTTATTGGTGGTAGGAGGTCCCTCTCTCTCTGCTCTATTCTCTCTGCTTTTATCTCTTGTAGGGCGGTGACTTAAGATATATAAGATACATCCCATCCTAATCCTACCTCATTAACATAACAAACATAACCTAATCCTCATTAACATGGCCTAATCCTGCCTCATTAACATAATGGGCAGCTCACTCCCAAATGGGACCATAACTGCAGGCATCGAAAAACCAAACCCACTGCCATTGAGTCAACCCCGACTCATAGCAAACCTATAGGACAGAGTAGAACTGTTGCATAGGGTTTCCAAGGAGCAGCTGGTGGGTTTGAACTGCCCATCTTTTGGTTAGCAGCGGAGCCCTTAACTACTGCGCCACCAGGGCTCCACCACAGGCATAGAGGCTAGGATTTACAACACATCACAAAATGGAGGATAATCAGATCACAAAATGGAGGACAACCACACAATACTGGGAATCATGGCCTAGCCAAGTTGACACATATTGTGAGGGGACACAGTTCAATCCATGACAGTAGTCAAGTGCAAACCATTTGCGCCACCTAGGGACTGTGGACACTGCTTGTGTGTGTGTGCGTGTTTTTTTTTTTTTTGAAATTTTGTTCCCCCTGCCTTGGCATCTCTAATGACTCTACTGTTTGCTGAATCAAAGCTAAGCTGTCCTGCCTGACCTTCAGAACCTTCTAGAACAGCTCTGTCCAATAGAAATGTAATTCTAGCCATACACAAAATTCAAATTTTTCAAGTAAACATGTAAAAAGAAATAGATGAAACTAATTTTAATAATATATGTTATATAACCCAATGCGCCTGAAACATTATCATTTCAACATGTAAGCAATATAAGCATGTTGTTCGTTGTTAGGTGTCATGAAGTCGGTTCTGACTCATAACGACCCTATGTACAACAGAACAAAACCCTGCCTGGTCCTGCACCATCTTCACAATTGTTGCTGTGCTTGAGCCCATTGTTGCAGCCACTGTGTCAATCCATCTCATCGAGGGTCTTCCTCTTTTTCGCGGACCCTCTACTTTACCAAGCATGATGACCTTCCCCAGGAACTGATCCCTCCTGATGATAACATGTCCAAAGTATGTGAGACATAATCTCACCATGCTTGCTTCTAAGGAGCATTCTGGTTGTACTTCTTCCAAGACAGATATGTTCATTCTTTTGGCAGTCTGTGGTATGTTCAGTATTCTTCGTCAACACCACAATTCAAAGGGGTCAATTCTTTTTCGGTCTTCCTTATTCATCATCCATCTTTGGCATGCCTATGAGGTGATCGAAAACATGATGGCTTGGGTCAGGCGCACCTTAGTCCTCAAGGTGACATCTTTGCTTTTCAGTACGTTACAGAGGTCTTTTGCAACAGATTTGCCCAATGCATTGCATCTTTTGATTTCTTGACTGCTGCTTCCATGGGTGTTGATTGTGGATCCAATGTAAAATGAAATCCTTGACAACTTCAATCTTTTCTGTGTATCATAATGTTGCTTATTGGTCCAGTTGTGAGGATTTTTGTTGTCTTTATGTTGAGATGTAATCCATACTGAAGGCTGTGGTCTTTGATCTTCATCAGTAAGTGCTTCAAGTCCTCTTCACTTTCAGCAAGCAAAGTTGTGTCATCTGCTTAATGCAGTTGTTAATGAGTCTTCCTCCAATCCTGATGCCCTGTTCTTCTTCATATAGTCCAGCTTCTCGGATTATTTGCTCAGCCTACAGATTGAACAGGTATGGTGAAAGGATGCAACCCTGATGTACACCTTTCCTGACTTTAAACCACGTGGTATCCCCTTGTTCTGTTCAAACGACTGCCTCTTGATCCATGCACAGGTTCCTCATGAGCACAATTAGGTGTTCTGGAATTCCCATTCTTCGCGGTGTTATCCATAATTTGTTATGATCCACACAGTTGAATGCCTTTGCATAGTTAATAAAAGACAGGTAAACATCTTTCTGGTAGTCTCTGCTTTCAGCCAAGAACCATCTGACATCAGCAATGATATCCCCTGTTGCACGTCCTCTTCTGAATCTGGCTTGAATTTCTGGCAGTTACCTGTTGATATACTGCTGCAGCGGCTTTTGAATGAATACAAGCATGATTAATGAGATACTTTACATTCTGTTCGTTTTGTTGTTGTCATTCTAAGTGTCTGAAATCGGGTATGTATTTTACACTTATGGCACATCTCAATTCAGACTAGCCACATTTCAAGTGCTCAATAGCCATACGTGGCCAGGTGCTACTGTATTGGACAGTGCAGCTCCAGAATGTGACTTGCCACCGCCATCACCCCCACAAACAAGACATACCTAACTCTTACTTCTTAGTCATTTGTTAAAATAATAATAATAATAATAGGGATGTAATACTGTGCCTGTTTTATAGGGTTGTCCTAAGAGAATATGAAGTGTAAAAGTAGTTTGTAAGCTCAAGCTCTACAAAATGCACTGAAGTTATTATTTGGAAGTAAGGGTTTTACTGACATGAGAGTAGGGTATCTTTGGAGTAAAATAATTTGAAAGAAAAGACCGTATTAAGAAGGTAAATTAGCTGTTTTGAACTCATTTATGAAAAAACTGACTCCAAGCAATGAATGAAAAGTGTACGTGTATACTTTCTCCCCTCTCTCTTCATAATAGTCTTTTGGGAAGAAACTTGTCATATTAATAAGTTTCTCTAATTCCTTCAGTTCATCGGCACGCCTTTTTTCCCCACTTCAACATTTTGAGGAATGGATTGAGGGGCAATTTATTTTCTCTCTTGAAATAGGAACTGGACTATTACCAACAAACTGATTGCTTTTGTAGCACATACACTTTGTAGTACTGAAGTGGGAGCGACATTCGAAATTCTTTTGGATTGTTCAATTCATTGCAAAGAATTGAAATTGGCCCCAAAACAGAATGCCAATGATCCAGACGCAGAAACTACTTGCAAAATGCCTCCAATCGATATTATACAGGAAATTTTAAAGAGCAATTATTCTGAAAGCTGGATTAATAAGACTACTAACAATCAGCACACATTATTTTAAATATTGATATGTTGGTTGCTCAAGTGGTACCCAAATCTTATCCCAACCCATCAGCAAATCAAATTGTTGTTATAGTCAGTTGCTCTCGAGTCAATTCCGACTCATGACGACCCCGTGTGTGCAGAGTAGAACTGCTCCACAGGGTTTTCAAGGCTGTGACCTTTTAGAAGCAGATCACCAGGCCTTTCTTCCGAGGCATCTCTGGGTGGGTTCAAACCGCCAACCTTTCAGCTAGTAGTCGAGCACTTAACTATTTGCACCACCCATGGATTTTGTTCAAATCAAATAGTCCATTAATGTTTCTTTAGTCATATCTTGCACTATCATATAAGTTTACTGTGTGGAAGTAAGATTGCTAAACTATGTAACTTAAAAAAAAAGTCAGCTCTGTAAAGTGGCTTCTGGCTAAAGGGCTCCACCATTCCCAAGTTTGCCCAAGCCAGAAACCTCAACCTCATGTGTGACCCTTTCTCTCTCACCCATCCCTCTAATCAGTTACCAGTCTTTATGACGCCATCTCTGAACTATGTCTTTAATCTGTAACCTCCTCTCCAGCCCCACTGCCCGCACTCAGGCTCGAGTTACTGTTCTCAGGAGCTATTGCAACAGTCTGCAAACCTGTTTCCTTGCCTTAAGCTTCGGCCTCTCCTCCACCCCACAATTTATTCTCCAACTACCAGCAGAATGCTCTTTTCTAAAACACAGATCTGGTCATGCCACTCACCTAATTAAAATCATCAAGTGATTCCCAGGGCCAACAGATAACATCCAACTACTTTGCTTGCTGTATAAAGCGCTTGGCAGTGTGATCCCAACTCATCAGCCTAGCCTCCTGCCACGTACACAGAATACTAGATAATCACATCACTTGCGACTCTTCAGTTTGCCCTGTCCTTTTATGCACTCTCTGTTCCTTTTCCTTGGACTGCCCCCTCCACTCCCCATCCAGCGTGGGGAGTCTAGTGATCTTCTCTTCATCCTATAACCACACCAGTTGCCATCGAGTCAACTGTGACTCATGGCGACCCCATGCGTGTCAGAGTAGAATTGTGCTCCGTAGGGTTTTCAATGGCTGGTTTTTCGAAAGTAGATCACCAGGCCTTTCTTCTGAGGTGCCTCTGAGTGGATTTGAACCACCAACCGTTTGGTTAGCAACGAAGCGCGTTAACTGTTTGCACCACCCAGTGACTCCTCATCCTGTAAGGCTTCCTCGAATGCCCCATCTTCTGTGAGAAACCTTCCCGCACTCTCTGGTTGCTTGTTCTTTCAGTCTCCCTTACTGGATTCCTTATTGTGTTGTGGCAGGAACTCCTCAAAGGCTAACTCCTCTCTGTTTCCCCAGCATGTAGCATTCTGCCCAACATAGCATAGTTGCTCAATAATAATGTGTTGAATAAATAGAGAAGAGAATTGATGCTATCCCCTCACTCTGCACCTTTTCTTTGCCCCAAAGAGGAGAGCTTATTTCAGAATTCAGTGTGATTTGTAATCACCTGCTAGTATTTCTAGGTATTTTACGTGGACAGTTTAAATCGTAATCCTTCCTTTTCACTAAAGTTTCGTTTGTCTAGTCCAATGAGATTTTCCTTAGGCCACAAGGAATTATTTTCATTTCCTACTTTCCCTAGGTACTACATACAGGTAACATATACAATCTGGCCAAAGGAACATATGGAAAGGTTTTACCTTTACATCTTTAGACCCTCTGACCTATGGGATATATTAGGAATTTTTTTTAAATACATCTTTCATTTCACAGAATCCTAGACTATTGGACCTGGAATAGATTTTAGCCAGTACCACGTTCACCTTGTATGGCTATGCATAATGAACTTTTGAACACTAGGGGGCGCCATTCCCATTCGTTACAATGGGAATGACACCGTTCCCTCCGTGTTTTGTTTCTTGCACAACCTTACATGGCAAGCTCTGCTTATCTAATCCTTCTTCCTTTTCAAATGAGGAAATTTAGGTCCGAAGAAGCTAACAGGTTTGCTCAAGATCGCACAGATATTTCATAGTAGAGTCCAGGCAATTACCTGCCCCCTCTCTGCCTCTCAGTCATTCTGCTAATCCCAATTACTTCTGGAAACCGTGAAAGGAAAAAAGATAGGCTTTGCTGTAGTTGTCTGGATAGTGGACAATATGCCTTCAGCTGAACATGAAATTTAAATCACTTCATTTATCGCTATACGATTTGCTGTTGCTTTCCACCCCCACCCCCTGAGGCTGCTGTCCTGGCCTGGCTGGCAAGACTTCAGCGTTCAGCATATCACACTGCTGCCCCCAGGGCTACTGAGGCACAGGTCGCTGTTCCACCTTGTTGGCAAGCTCTCCTGTTTGCTCCGGCCCTTGCTGGCCCACTCCTCTGTAACCAACTTTGGCTTCTATTCCTGGCATTTTGTGTGGCTTTGTTTTTGTAGCCATCACTGACCAGTTAGCGTGATTCTTTCCTTCCTTCTGATTTGCAAATCAATCAATCAGAGCATGTTGGCTGTTGTTCTTGTCTTTGGTTCTTTGCTGCTGTTCATAGTTGCTGGAGGTTGCTACTTCTTTGCTAAAATTTTTTTCTTTTCTTTCTCCCCTTATTCTAGAATTGGAGCTTTCTGAATGCTTGAAGGTGCCAGAAAGGGTTTCCATTTGTGATTCTATTCCTATCATTCCCCCTTTACTCTCAGTTAAAAGTGAAAATATTGTTTAGGAGGAAGAACCTTGGTTAGAAAAATGCACGTCGGTCAGGCACACAATAGCTGATTATTTGTCTGAATCAAGGACCATGCATTTAAAAAATAACTACGCCTTCCTCCTCCCCTTACTCCATGCTCATCGTCAGTGTCAAGCTAAGGTAACAGGTGTTTTGGTAGGTTTGGTTGAGCCTGAATAGAAGACTCGACCTCTTGAGCCAAAGCCAGTCAGCCGTAATGGATGAACATACTGTTTCCTTGAGTCCTTTGCTCTTTGTCATTAAAGATGGCAGATCTGTCTGAAACTGATGGCTTGATCAGTCAAGAGGTACAATAGAATTAGGTCAGAAAAAGAAACGAACCAGTTGCCACCGAGTTGATTCTGACTCATGACGACAGCTGTTGATTTGTTAAAGGTTTGATACTTGCTGTTTACTGGTTGTTTGCACTTTACATATTGTTCATTGTATAATCGGGAATTTCTTTGTAAATGTTTGGTTTTCAGGCTGGTTGGAAGGAAAATCACGCAACATTCATGAGTGAACTAAAAAATCTTCAGGCTTCTGGACTGACTACTCTTGGTCAGGCTCTAAGATCCTCATTTGATTTGTTAAATCTCAATAGATTAATATCTGGAATAGACAATTATGGACAGGTAAAAAAAATTTTTGTGTGAGTACAGCTAATTTATTTTGGTGGCTTGGGGTAAGAATTTAAAATTGGGCCGGTTACCAAGTTTTCTGCTACTTTTTATAATCTCCAAAAGGAGGAGGTTCATATAGCTTTTGAATGCATATTTTTAAAATATCCTTCTTCTTGGGTCTTGTATGCAATTTGATTATAAAATAGCAAAAATTGCCTATCATCAGGTATCAGAAAATGGGACAAATAAATTGCTGAGAAATATTGGAACAAAACAATTGAAGAGAAACTTTCAGTGTCCTTAACCCTCCCTTCCCTCCCCTCCCCTCCATTCCATGAAAAAGTTCTAAAATAAGAGGAAGGCAGAATAGCATTTGCTGCTACTACCATTATCCTTTCCTACTCTAAAAACTCTGGTCACAATGACCTCACTTTGAGGTTGCAGGGCATAAGCCACTAATGTTCACCTGTCTGTGCCAGAATTTCAACTCAGGTGAACGGATTCATATGATATTTGTATGGATGATACAGCCATTCTCGTCTCTTAAATCTCATTCTTTTGTGATTACTTGGAAAGCAGAGAGAGAGGGGGGCATTTATTTGAAGATGGTACAGTAAAACCTGCGAAAGCTGGAACCTGTGTAAGGCGGAAACCTGTCGGAGAAGGAAAACTCAAATATTTTCTGCTAAAACGAACGATAGAAAAGTGGTGACTGCACCCTTGACGAAGGCGGAAAACTTGCAAAACCCGGGAAAACAAGACAGTCCCGCCGAGCTCTGGCTTTCACAGTTTTCACTGTAGTTTGGGGAGTTCCCCATGATAAGAATTCCTCAGATGATACTGAAAGTCACCTCTTCAGGGATTGTCACTTTGATTCCCACTCACTTCCTTCCCTAATCTTTTCCTTCTTATTTATCCAGGCAAATAAGCTTTTATCAAACACTTGAGAGATCACTGGCAAAGCAAATGTCAAAGTTTAAATAAAATTGTATTTCTTTACATGGCTCTAATACTTTTTAAATGTATTTTAGGGTAGAAATCCATTTTTTTTAGAACCATCTATTTTAATAACCATCACAGATGGAAACAAGTTAACAAGTACTGCTGGTGTTCAAGAAGAGGTGAGATTGACTTTTTTTTGTTTTAATTTCATTTAAATGGCAGAGAACATGCAGATATTTCTGTGGGAGGCATATATTTCTAGTTCGGAATAAGCTTTATAAAGCTTTTGAGCTTGGTAATCCGTGAAAGATTGCGTCATTTGATTGAGTTACATGAAAGAAAAGTGAACCCCTTTAACTCTTCATTTTGGTCTGGGTTGTTAAGCTGAACCTTTTCACTTTTTGCTTTGTCAGCTTTATCTTCCTTTGAATTCTCCTCTGCCCGGAAGTGAACTAACCAAAGAACCTTTTCGTTGGGATCAAAGGTTATTTGCCCTGGTGTTGCGTTTGCCTGGAGTGGCTTCTACTGAACCAGAGAATCTAGGGAGTGTACCAACTGATGAGTCGGCCATCACACAGATGTGTGAAGTCACAGGGGGTAACGGTGATATTTAATATTTCTACAGAAAGCATTCAGGGAGACAGAGTATGTTGTTGTTGATAGTGGCTGTCGAGTCGGCTCCGACTCATGGCAACCTTTTGTATAACAGAATGAAACGTCGCCCAGTCCTGCACCATCTTCATGATTGTTAGCGTGTCCGAGTCCATTGTTATTACTTTATGCGCTGGCGGCGCAACCGTTAAGCGCTGAGCTGCTAATCGACAGGTCGGCGATTCGAACCCACGCAGCAGCTCCACAGGAGAAAGACCTGGCGATCTGCTTTCGTAAGGGTTACAGCCAACAAATCCTATGGGGCAGTTCTGCTGTGTCACACGGAGTCGCTCTGAGTCGTAATGGACTTGATGGCACCTAAAAAAACAATACTTTTAAAATGTGCTTTAGGAGAGAAATCCCCTAGTTTTCATTAAATGCCAGATCTAATCTTTACTTGTTTGCCCTCAAAATAGTTAACAGGGATTTATTTTAACTCTGCTGCTTAAGCTCATCATGGTATAATGTTTGCTGCCAATGTAACAGTGATTACTTCAAGTCATATTTTAGGATTTCAAATGCTGTTATTATTAAATAATATTTTATTTGATCGAAATTGCTGTTAGCCCAGAACCAAAACCATTTCTGAGGCCAACTCTTCAGACAAAGAATAGACTGGACTATGGGACATAAAATGATACTCATGAAGAATGTGCTTCTTAACTCAAGTAGATTCATGAGCCTAAATGTGCAGCTCCTGTCCGGAGGCGAGATGAGAAAGCAAAAAGGGACAGCAGCTGGTTAAATGGATGAAGGAAATCAGGGGTGGAAAGGAGAAGTGTGCTGTCATAGTATAGGGAGAGCAACTAGGATCACAGAACAATGTATGTATAAATTTTTGTATGAGAAACTGACTTGAATTGTAAACGTTCGTTTAAAGCACAATAAAAAAATTGTATTATCTGTTTTTCCTTCTGGTGTAGGTCGCTCCTATTGTGTCAGAACACAAAGAATGCTGAATCAATGTTTAGAATCTCTAGTTCAAAAAGTTCAGAGTGGTGTCGTTATTAACTTTGAAAAAACGGGACCAGATCCACTTCCTATTGGCGAAGGTACAGTAGATCATCTTTTTTTTTTTTTTTTTAACCCTAAAGTGTATATAGACATAATGGACAGTCTTCACTACCTACATGTATTTGAGCGATTACAAACATCTATCCAAAAAAGAGCTCCCATTCAAAAAATAATAAATAGATAAATATAATAAAGAACAAACAGCTGCCATTCATTCATTGTCTATGCACACATGGCAGGTGGCCAAATTCTAACAACTTGAATTTAATGTCAAACCTTTCTAAGCGATTCCCTTCTTTTCCCTGGTCCCAGTCTTGGGATGACACTGAACCATTCACCTCTCTAGTCACAAACTATGTGGAGATTCACGACGGCATGCCACTGAACTAGTGATCTTGGATTGGGCCTTGTGAGTCCCAAATGTGCCAAGCTGTCTGTGTTAGTTACTGCAGGGCAGCAGGAGTTTAATGAATGTTTATCCAAGAACCGCCAGTACTCCATAAGATCCTACGCTAGAATTTTCCAGGCTGCTTTTTAATTGCAGAATCTCTCTCGCTCTCTCTTTTTTTTCAAACGAGAGTTTATAGAAAGCTCAACATATAAAAATAGATAAAAGCAGAGCTATTTTTGGAGACCCTGGGTGTTGCAAATATTTAAGGCACTTGGCTGCTAACTGAAAGGTTGGCAGTTCGAGTCCACCCAGAGGTGCCTCAGAAGAAAGGCCTGGTGAACTACTTCTGAAAGATCAGCCATTGAAAACCCCATGGAGCACAGTTCTACTCTGACACACATGAGGGTGCCATGAGTCGGAACTGACTCCATGGCAACTGGTTGTTGGGTACTTTTGGATAGGGGAAGGGGCCTTCTCCTCCCCGAATCTATACCCCTATTGCAAGGCTGCTGTAGAGCACTGCTGTAGGCTCTCTGTTCACACACATATATACGTGTGCATACCTGGACTCCATCATAACCACGGTGTTTGTGTGATCTGATCCATATATTTTAATCAGTAGTAGCTGCCTAGAGAAGCCAAGGGGACAAGTGTCTAGGGGCAGGAAGATACACGTTTCTGTCTGAAGCAGTGATCCTGTGGTTCCTGACCTTTTTCTCTTCAATTCCTGGACCGCTTTGAAAAGCTGTTGAAAAACATAGACCCCCTCTTCCTAGAAAGCTGGACTCCAGGATAAGAACACCTGCCATAGAGGACTGAGGCCTCACAGCCTGTTTTAAATTCATCGTAAAGGAAGGGCATGTTATATTGCTAGCAGTCGAGTGACTGCTCAATCCCTAAATTTGTGTTCATTACCTTAATGTGAACTGGGAATGTTCAGACTGAAATCCTAGTGGGAGGCCATTTAATGTCATGTAAACAACTCAGGTTTTCTTTCTAGCTCCAGCTCACCTTTGTCCAGAGTTCTTAACCTTTGAGATTCTGATGAACGCTAATAACCCTTTCCTCAGAAAAATGCACATCCCCAGAATTGTGAGCTCAACTTCAGAGGGATCTCTTGGTCCCCTGAAGCCATTAGATGTATTCCCTAGGGCTCCATAACCTGTTGCCATCAAGTCAATTCCAACTCATAGAGACCCTATAGGAGAGAATAGAACTGTCCTATAGAGTTTCCAAGGAGCAGCTGGCTGCCAACCTTTCGGTTAGCAGCCTGAGCTTTTAACCACTTCACCCCAGGGCTCCAGGGCTCCTATGGACCCCAGTAAATCTCCTGGTCTAAGTTAAGAAAAATGAGACTGAAATCATTAAAACATTGTCTTTTACAGGGAACATTGGTGGTTCAGCGGTAGAATTCTTGCCTTTCATGTGGGAGACCCGGGTTCAATTCTCGGCCAAATGTTACCTCATGTGCAGCCACCACCCGTCTGTCAGTGGAGGCTTAGATATGACACCAAAAGCACAAGCAACAAAAGACAAAATAGATAAATTGGACTTCACCAAAAAACATCTTTTACAAGTATAATTTAGACTAAAGACTATATATTAGTCTTTAGACTAAAGGTTACATAATTCTGCCTTGCCTTGTTTTGGGGTGGGGCAAATAAAATATGCTACTTTAAAGAATTAAAATGCGTTTAGGATACAGTATTTCTCATTATAAAATGCTCAGTTTCCATGGAATTTTAATGGTGAATTAGTCCACAATAAACTTGATGTATTTTTGTGCTCCCCACCCCCCGTACTATTCAGGGATTAATTCACACATAGATAATGTTATCAATATTTCTTCTACCTTTAAATGAATTTGGATAGCTTTTATTTTGCCTTTGTGGTCATTGGGACAAACTGTTTAGTAAGGAATACTTTTTTTTTTTTTTTATCTAATTGGGAAAGAAAGAATATGCAAATGGAATTTATGGCCTATTTTGTCAGATTCCAAAAATGTAAAATTAAAAAGTAGACCTGGGAATGAACAATTTCATTTGCTTAATTTCATAACTGAATTCTGGAAAAATAACTGTAGTCTTCTGGTGTGTTTAATCTAGCAGCCCAAGTCTTAGAAATTTTAAAACTAGCTTTAAAATAGCTTTTCATGTGGTGAAGTCACTCCCGAGGTTCACCGTTCAGCTGGCGATTGGACAGCCTCATAAAACAAAAGGGACTAATGAGGCACAACAGTCCAGGAACAAGGACTAGTAGGCACGAGGGGACAAGAAAGCTGGTGATAGGGAACCCAAGGTTGAGAAGGGACAGTGTTGACATGTTGTGGAGTTGTTAACCATTCTTATAAGGCAATAT
>NW_004444015.1:12337515-12370169 GCF_000243295.1 Trichechus manatus latirostris | reverse complement strand
GTAGTGAGTTGAAGATAATGGTGATGGAATAATTTGGAAAAGGATAGTGAGAATAGCAGCACAACTGGAAGAATGTAATCGATGTCACTGAATTGTACATGTAGAATTTTTTGAAATGGTGTATCTTTGGCTATGTATATTTTCACCAAAAAAGAAAAAAAGGATCCTCCAAGGTCGAAAAGGGAGAGTGTTGACATGTCGTGGGGTTGTTAACCAATGTCATAAAACAGTATGTGTTCTGATTGTTTAATGAGAAACTATTTGTTCTGTAAACCTTCATCTAAAGTACAATAAAAAATATATATATATATATATAAATAAAATAGCTTTTCACATAACTGCATATTCTGCTGGTAGGTTGAGGATAAGGTGTGGGTGTGGTTGGGAGGTTGGGGGTTGGATTAGAATGGAGGGAAGGAAAAAAAGTTGCTAGAGACAACATTCAGAAATCTTAGTAGGGTTGTTCTTTTTTTTTCTTCCTCTATTTTTCATGAATCATCATTTTTGTTTTGTTTTGTACTTGGTTTTTAGCTGGAAATTTTTTTTACAAGAAGATCAGCAGCTATAAAAAGCAATTATGCCTTAGTCTGCCGTTTGTTTAACTTTTAGATGGACTTACGGATTCATCTAGGCCAAGCAATCCATTTGCTGCTCAACCCTGGCATAGTTGTCATAAGCTCATTTATGTACGACCGAACTCTAAAACTGGTGTTCCTGTTGGACATTGGCCAATTCCAGAATCTTTTTGGCCAGATCAGAATTTACCGTCACTAGTAAGTATCATAAAACAAAAGGTAAACATCATTCTGTATTTTCAGTTTGCTGATTACAGTGAACCTTTGAAAATAACTTCGAGGCTTTTAAGTCCTGCCACAGGCAAGTAAGTCTCCTCCTCTTTGCCTTCTGTCTCTTGCTGGGAGTCTAGCTCACGCCTAATAACAAGAGAGGACTTCCTTCTCTTCTGGTACTTTTCATTCTGACTTTCAGTTACCCTTGCCACTGGAACTGGCCTCTTTGGATATTAAAGCATTGTTATGGTTGATGCTGTTGCAATCTGTGACTTGGTTTTTACAGAGCAGCTGACTTGGTTTACCTGGAAACACAGTGTCTACAAAGTACTGGCAATGTTTTACATGTACCCAAACCCAAAAACCAAACCTGTTGCCGTCGAGTCGATTCTGACTCATAGCGACCCTATAGGACAGAGTAGAATTGCTGTATAGGGTTTCCAAGGCTGTAAATCTTTACGGAAGCAGACTGCCACATTTTTCTCTCTCAGAGTGGCCGGGGGATTTGAACTGCTGACCTTTTGGTTTGCAGTTGAGCATTTTAAACACTGCACCACCAGGGCTTCTTTTTTTATGTACAGCCTCTGGAAATTAGGACCTGGTTTTATACCTTGTATAGGTTCTAGGAACATATTGAAAACAAGTCATTCTACTTCTTCTTAGGGAGTCACCTTTGTTAGACACCTAATGGAACTTTGTGGGCCCACTTTTCATCTTTTTGTAACCAATGGACCGCTGTACCATAGCAAGGCACCTTTGAATAATGAGTGATTAAGCAACACTTAAAAAATGATCCCTAAGCAAGGACTTAGGAGCCCTAGTGGTACAGTGGTTAAGAACTACAGCTACTAACCAAAAGGTTGGCTGTTTGAATCCACTAGCCGATCGCTCCTTGGAAACCCTGGGGGCAGTTCCACTCCGTCCTATAGGGTCGCTATGAGTCAGAATCAACTTGATGGCAATGGGTTTGGTGTTTTTTTTTAAGCAAGGACTTAAGGAGCCCTTTTGGCACAATTGTTAAGCACTTGGCTGCTAATCAAAAGGTTGGCGGTTTGAACCCACCAGTGGCTCCACAGGAGAAAAGACCTGGCAGTCTGCTGCCTTAAAGATTTGCCACCTAGGAAACCCTATGGGGCAGTTCCGCTCTGTCATATAGGGTCACCATGAGTTGGAATCCACTCGACAGCACACAGCAACAACAAAACATAGACTTGTCTTTTTCTTCACTGAATTTTGCAGAAGAGGGTTTGATATTATAGTTGCTTCTAGTACCAGATGGATTGCCTTTTCTTCTGGCAGGATGGCAGTGTCTAGTAATAAGAGAAACCATTTGAAACCCACTCTCTCTTCATCTTCTTCCTTCTCCCTGCCAATAGAAAGAGGCTTGAGTAATCTCTCTTTTATGGGGTAGAGAAGCAAATGGATCACTACTCCAGGTTAATGCCTTCTAATTGTAGACATTCCTGACAGTGAACTGCATTTTCTCCTGGATTACTGTTTTTGGACTCCTACATTTTTGAGGAGTGGCCATGGAAAGCCTGTAAGTAAGACTGAAGAGCCATTTCAGCCCATGCTGTGGGTGTGGGTAACTCTTGCCCTTCCTTTCTGCTGGCCTCCAAGGTGTCACTCCTGCCAAATCTCCATGCCCGGTTACTCTCAGCCCCTTCAACACCCTGAGTAAATGTTTCAGTTGCCAGTTTACTTCATTATTGCTAGTAGTGGGGCTTCACCTGTGTCTTTACTGCTTTTTTATATGTTCAAATCTAATAAGTCAGAAATATTTCACCGGCTTAATTCAAACCGAAATCAGGAAAAACTAGTATAGACGAAATTCCCAGTAGTAACTCACACACATAGCTTATGTTACCATTCCTCCACCTTTAAAAGCACTTTTGAGGGCTATACTTCTCAAGCCCCAAAATATCATGTATGTTTGTAAATTATAAAGGCAAATGAGCGTGCCTTTTCACTTTTATAAAGGAAACAGAGACATTTTATCATAGTCATATTAGCCTTAAAGATCTCTTAGCAAGAATAGGCCGGACCACTTCTCACCCTCATCCCTGGGGCTTGTCCTATCTCCCTATCTCCCTATCTCTCCACATTGCCTTTGCTGTCACCCTTCCCCTCTCTGGTGCTCTCCTTTCCCGCAAGCTAAATCTGTTAATAAAATGGCTTCTCGGAACTGGACTACAGGACTATTGCATCCATGAACTACTGCCTCCTCTGTCAAGAGACCAGAAAAACCGAATGGTGCCTGGCTACCATTACTGAACGTTTTGATCAGGGACACAATAGATGGATCCTGATCAAAAGCGGGAAGAATGTTGAACAGAACTTCAGATTCTTAAAGATTCCAGACTAACTGGACCCATTGAGTCCATAGGAACCCCTGAATCTATTGCCATGAGATACTCTTTAAACCTTCAACCAAAACTATCCCCTGAAGTCATCTTTAAACTAAACAACAGTTTAGCTCAATTAGAACATATGCTTTGAGTATTGCACTCTTTTAAGAGATTATATATATGAGACCAAATTGACAATAGTAACTAAAGCATAGGTGAAAAGTTTAGGGGGGCAGTGAGTCTAAGTGAATAGTGGTGAAACAGTTGGAGTAGAAATAGTAAGATTATTGACACAGAGTGAAGAATGTAACCAATACCACCAAACTATACGTGTAGAAATTGTTGAATGGGTGTATGTTTTGCTCTGTATATTTTCCCCAAAAACAAATATTAATAAAATAAAATGGCTTCTCCATTCATCTGCTCTGGTACTCCAGGCGCACAGGCCTTTCTTTGTGGCCCAGCCAAAAGCATCCTCAGCCCCAGCTATGCAAGACAAGCATATGGGTGTGAGCCTGCTGTAAAAGTTCGTTTGGGTCCTAGAGCTGTGACTGGCTCATTATCAGTCTCTATCTTGCCTTTTCTGGGCCTTTACTATTTTTCATCTCGCTTAATAGTGGCTCTAACTTTGTCATTACCTCATTAGAAAGTTACATGGATTTCTTCTTTTCCACCATTGTCTGGACTATCTGTAACCTCTTTGTATAAAGGGATGGAGGGAAGGCAATGCTTGGAGGTTACAAAGTGGATTTGAAATTCAGGGTTCAGCCTATGGATCATAAATGAATTTTTAAACTATATTCAAAGCAGTTGTTTCTTTTTTAACTTCACTTAAGTTCTCATTATGAATGTTGTAATTTACCTTTCCTCTTCCTGATACCAAGTGCATGGTGGAGATGAAGAATCTGCATCCCCTTCTCCATGGAAGACGTTAGTGATGCCTAGAGATCTAGTAACCCTCTTTCTGGAAACACTAGTCTGTATCTCAGTGATGGATGAACAAAACAGAAAAGGGGTTGCAGAGTTGTCAGAAATGGACGCTCACTTGATAACTGACCATATTTTTCCTCTTCTTTTTTAGCCTCCACGAACATCTCATCCTGTTGTGAGGTTCTCCTGCGTAGATTGTGAGCCAATGGTAATAGACAAACTTCCCTTTGACAAATATGAACTTGAACCTTCACCTTTAACTCAGTACATCTTGGAACGCAAATCTCCCCATACCTGCTGGCAGGTACTTATCCTCACCTGGTAGTCAGAGGTCTGTAACTACTCTGGGATCTGGGAATTTTTTAAAATGAGTTTCAAAGATTAATCTGAGTCTGTTAATGGTATTTCTCACAAATACTATCAAATAAGAAACAAGGCCAAGCAAATAATTTCAGACTGATATCTTAGCCTGCTGTACATTGCCATTTAAGTCAGTAGACTATGATATAACCTATGTATTGAAGGATTTGGGGGAAACCTATCCCCCTGAAGCCTATCCATGGACCCTAGTTTCAAGGATGAGTTACAGTGGGAGTTCGGTGGTAGAATTCTCGCCTTCCACGTAGGAGATCTGGGTTCAATTCCTGGCCAGTGCACCTCTTGCACAGCCACCACCCATCTGTCAGTGGAGATTTGTCTGTTGCTATGATGCTGAACAGGTTTCAGAGGAGCTTCCAGACTAAGATGGACTAGGAAGAAAGGCCTGGCGACCTACTTCCGAAAATCAGCCCATGAAAACCCTATGGATCACAATGGTCCAATCCGCAACCAATCATCAGGATGATGCAGGAGGGGCGGTGTTTCGTTCTGTTGTGTATGGGGTTGCCACGAGTCGAGGGCCGACTCAATGGTAGCTACCAACAACGACTTAAAGGATGTAATCCTATTCAGGTATGGCTTCTGCAGCTGAAGCAAGGTTCTCAGCCCTTAGTTTGAACTTGGCAGATTGGAAGTACAGAATCTTTTTGGCGGAGAGCCATAAGCCCTGAAATGAATTTGTATATCAGTGTAATATAATAAAACTCTTCTGCTGCCTGTAGTAACAAATATCACTGGTGTGTGTAGTGTGGATTTTACTTGGATGAGGCAAGTGCACAGAGATACCATACACTGGTTCTTCCAAGTAGTCAACTTCAGCCAGAAGAGCTTGGAGATTGCTTAATAGATTTGCCTATGGATTTTAGTTTGTAAGAATCTAGGCACCGCCTTTTTATTTGGATACAACAAGGAAGTCCTACGCTGTGAGGATGTCTGTTCTGTTTATGAACCACAGGACCATATAGCCATCAGTAGCTGTTAGGTTTTATTTACATAAGAAACACTTTCAGACGGCCATCTGTTTCACCCCGAAATGTGTGATGAATGCTACTAGTTGTCTTTAAGCCACTTAAGTTCTCCCGAGATGTGAAAACCAGGTTGAAAAACAGAGACTGGCGTAAAACAAGGATGTACAAGTGCTAGAAACAGAAGGCTCTCACAAACGTAATATTGAGCCAAAGAAGCCAGACAGAAAAGATCACAGATGGTGCGATTCCACTTCATACAAGTCCAAGAACAGATAAAACACACTTGCTGTGTGGGAAGTCAGGAGTGTGGTTTCTCTTGGAGGTGCAGGCTAGGGACCAGAAGAGGACATGAAGGGGTTTCTGGTCAGGTTCGGTTTCCTAACCTGGGCGCTGGGTACACGTGTGCGTTCACTGTAGGAATGAAAAGCCATTGAGCTGTACATTTGTAGTTCATGCCCTTTTTTGGGGGGATGCATTTATATTTCAAGGAAATTCACCAAAAAAGTGCTGGAAATTTAGAGATGTGAATAATAGAATGCTACCTTAAAATCAAGATATAAGGTTTGATTTATAGGATGAAAAAAATGTTTTTGCAATGGAAGCACATAAAATGATACATTATACTTTTCCCCTAAACTAAACCCTCTTTTCTATATAGCAAATTCCTTATAAACTTCTCCAAAGAAATCCTGGCCTCACTTCCTGCACCTCCCCTCAAATATGCCATGTGCCTTTCTCTGTACCTTATGTTGCTTTGATTTAGAATAGTTTTCATGCGATAAATTAGTGGGAGTGAAAAAGAATATGATGAACCAGGAGCCAGGAAATTTGGCAAAACCGTAATGGAGACTGGATTCTAGCCCTAGCTCTGCCACCAACTATGTGGCTTTGGACCAGACACTTACTTTCTCTGGACTAGATGGTCTCTAAAGATCCTTCCAAGCTCAAAATTCTATGTATGTGTGGGTAATAAGGTATTTGGAAAAACTCAAGAGGCTTATGCAGAGAGAGAGAGAGAGAAAACAAACAAACAAACAAAAAAAAAAAAACAATGCTAGTGTTTTTCCTTTCATGAGAATCATGTGTATGTGATTTTTTTTATTCTTTACGGTTATCCCCACCCCCTAATATGCACACTTAGGAAGTAGGAGGAAATATAAGATGCTATATTACAGCTATCTTTGTTTCTATTAAGGTTCAAATTAAGACATGAAATCTAAAATCATGTTTTAGCACAATTCATTGTTTCATGGAGTCATAAATTACGTAGCAAAAATTTCTCCTTAGCTATAATGAAATATAGCAAGAGTTTAATGAACTGATAAATAAGATTGCTGGTACAAAAGACTAGCAAGGTAAATGGATTCTGTTAAATATCAGGGTTTGACCTTGTCTTAAATGATCCTGCCAAAAGACTTTGGAAAAGGTAATGTCTAGGGCTTTAAACAATCACCCAGCTGTCAGTTTGTTGTACTGTGGTGGGTTGTGTGTTGATGTGATGCTGGAAGCTATGTCACCAGTATTTCAAATACCAGCAGGTTCACCCGTGGTGAACAGGTTTCAGCAGGGCTTCCAAGCTAAGACAGACTAGGAAGAAAGGCCTGGTGATCTACTTCTGAAAATTAGCCAATGAAAACCCTATGGATCACAACAGAATATTGTCCAATATAGTGCTGGAAGATAAGCCGCTTGGATTGGAAGTTACTACACAATACCCACAACAGTGAACTCAAACATATCAATGATCGTGAAGATACCACAGGACCAGGCAACATTATGGTTTTTCTACATAAAGTCGCCATGAGTTGGAGCCTACTCTACAGCAACCAACAAGTCCCTAAAAGTATATACTGGGGTCCTGATTTGGACCAAAGAGTCTTAACATGGAACACAGAGAAAACTTGGTAGGACTCTAGCACAGCATAGCAAATGTGTGGGGGCTGATGATGTAAAAATATATCAAATCCTGCATCTCGATAAGGAATAAGATGATAGTCATATGGAATAGAGATACATGTCTTAATCATTATTAAGTGTTTGCTCTACTAGCATAACTTAGAAGAGAAAATGTCTTCTAGATTGAACCAAAGCATCTCCTTGCTGCCTCAAAATAATTAGCACCAGTGCCTGGCTTATAGTAGAAAAAAATCCAAACTAAACCCATACCATAAAGTCGATTCCAACCCATAGCGGCCCTAGAGGACAGAGTAGAACTGCCCTATAGGGTTTCCAAAGAGCGGCTGGTGGATTTGAACTGCTGACCTTTTGGTTAGCAGCCATAGCACTTAACCACTGCGCCACCGCGGCTCTGAAATACTTATTCAATGAAAAATAATGAATGGATCGGGGACGGAGCAGCAAAGGGAAGTAGAGCAGAAAGGGGTAAGCAAGACTTAATAGCAGTACACACAGGACCATTAGCATAATCCTTTAACTGGGCCCTGTTTTGGTAAACGTGTGCTTTAGGCATGGGACCTTGTTCCATTTTCCTAAAGTCTTCACTCTGGTCACTACTTGTCCTTTTGAGAAGTTAATTTGCTTTAATGGCTGGTATCACTCAGCTGTATTTCAGCCTTACTTTCCATTGTGCTAACCAAGTAAATCTTTGGGTACCGTCAGTATAGCCTGTGGTCTCCGAATGGCTATTCATAGTGTAGCTTCATTTCTTAATATAATTTACAAAGGAATTTTAATCGGAACATTCCTATTTAATATGACATATTTTGACATAACCATAGGCTAAAAGCCCTATTCTTGTCTTAAAATTACCATTAACTTGGGCCATAGACCTTGCTATACAATACCATGTGCTTGGCTTTACATGAAATCCTTATTGTCATAACTATACATTACTTCCTGTTCTTGTCAGGTATTTGTTAATAACAGTGGAAAATACAATGAACTTGGATATCCATTTGGTTATTTAAAAGCCAGTACGACTTTAACTTGTGTAAACCTCTTTGTGATGCCTTACAACTACCCAGTTTTACTCCCTCTTTTAGGTAAGTACAATATGTGCCATTTCATCATTTTTAAAATACAGCAAAAACAAAAATAGGTCATGGACTAAGCATTTTAAATGTAGTCAAAGAATAATTGATAGCAGGATGTGTAAGTCTAAAAACTGATCTGGAAGGGTTAAATTTGCATACTGTTTTTTGTTTTGTTCATTTTGAGACAACCTCTGGTGCACTTAGCTTTTTTATGGACTAGTTTGGGCCAAAAATACTATGGATTGAGGTCAATTCCCCAAGAACCGCATGGTTTTCTTCAGAAAATAGAACTTCCATGGGGGAATTGGCTTACACTCTTTTCTCTACAGAAAAACAAACAAACAAACAAACTCATTGCCATCGAGTTGATTCCAACTCATAGCAACCCTATAGGACAGAGTAGAACTGCTCCATCGAGTTTCCAAGGAGCACCTGGTGGATTGGAACTGCAGAACTTTTGGTTAGCAGCCACAGCTCTTAACCGCTATGCCACCAAGGTTCTGTTTCTCCACAGAGGAATGCTAAATGCTCTTGAGGCATGTGTTTTAGGCAAGGTAGCGAAGTAAGGAAATAGGTACAAGACTAAATTTTGCAATAACTCTAGTTGTAGAAGCTTTGGTTTCCATGGCAAAATTGTAAAAGGAACAACTCCAGAAGCTGTTACTCACATACTACTAAAAATGTGTGTGGAGAGTTTTTTCTCGTTTGAAGAGCCACATCATTTTAGAGTAATAAAGTACTGCATGGTATTCTTCTATTTGTAAAGTTGTGAACATTTTGATTTGGTAGGGTTTCTTAATTTTTGTGAAAGGGATCAGATCTTTACTAAGTTTTCATATAGTCATTAAAAGCATGAGAATTTTTTCATGCTATAAATACTGTATATGTTGAGTGTACTGAAAAAGCAATACTTTAAAATGTCGCGAGTTAAGAAGGTTAAGAGTGGGTCATCATCATAAATATATTAGCATGACTGTTTTCAGTAGCCTGTCTACTTTATTGGGAAACCCTGGTGGCATAGTGGTTAAGAGCTATGGCTGCTAACCAAAAGGTCGGCAGTTCAAATCCACCAGCTGCTCCTTGGAAACTCTATGGGGCAGTTCTACTCCATCCTATAGGGTCGCTATGAGTCGGAATCGACGGCAATGGGTTTTTTTGTTTGTTTTTAATCTACTTTATTTGTTAGTCCAATCTAAAAATGTCTTATTTCTAAGAGTTGGTTGTCACTGATATAACATATAGATTATGTTTCTGAGATTAATAAGACTGACAGCACCAGCGTGTCTGTATTTTGTGGGTTTATTTACCGCCTTTTCTTAGATGTGCCTTTATGACCTCAATTTCCACAACTATAAAGTGAAGACTAGATGATCTTCACGTAGACTCTGTTAGTAGTAGTATTTTTCTGTTTTTTAAAGTAAACTTTTAAAAAGATAATTGTAGATTCACATGCAGTTATAAGAAATAATACGGAAAGATCCCACGTGCCCTTTACCCAGTATCCCCCAGAAGGATATCTTGTAAAGCTATAGTACAAGATCACAACCAGGATGTTGACACTGATACAGTCAAGACACAGAATAGTTCCATCAACAAGGATCCCTTATGTTGCCTTTAGTAGCCACACCCACTTCCCTTCAACTGCCACCCCCTCGTTAACTGCTGGCAACTACTAATTTGTTCTCCATTTTTATAATTTCATCACTTCAAGAATGTTATATAAATGGAATCATTCAGTATATTATCTTTTGGGATTGGCTTTTTTTCACTCGGCATAACTCTCTGAGTTGTTGTGTATATCAATATTTCATTTCTTTCTTTCTTTCTTTTTTTTTTGCTGAGTAGTATTCCATGGTATGGGTATACCATAATTTGTTTAACCATTCACCTGTTGAGGGACATCTGTGTTATTTCTGCTTTTGGGCTGTTGTGAATAAATCTGCTACGAACATTTGTGTACAGGTTTGTGTGTGAACAAGAAGTTTTCATTTCTCCGGGTTAAATGTGCAGGAATGCAATTGTCAGGTCCTGTGGTAGTTGTATGTTTAGTTTTTAAGGAACTGCCAAAGTATTTTCCAGAGCGGCTAGACCATTTTACATTCGCACCATCAATGTGTGAATGATTGAGTTTTTCTTCATCCTCTCCAGCATTTGGTGGGGTCAGTTTTTTTTTTAATTTTAGCCATTTTGATAGGTGTGTATGGTGATATAGCAGTGTGGTTTTAATTTGAGGTTCCCTAATGGCTAAAGATCCCTGGGTGGTGCAAATGGTTAAGCTAATTGAAAGACTAGAGGTTCAAGTCCACCCAGAGGCACCTCGGAAGAAAGGCCTGGTGATCTACTTCTGAAAAAATCAGCATGTGGAGTGCTGTTCTACTCTGACACATATGGGGTCTCCATGAGTTGGAATCAACTTGACAGCAACTGGATTTTTTTTTTTTTTGAAAATGTGCAGCACAAATGGTTAAATGCTTGACTACTAGCCAAAAGGTTGGTGGTTTGAACCCACCCAGAGGCGCCTCAGAAGACAGGCCTGGTGATCTGCTTCTGAAAGGTCACAGCGTTGAAAACCCTATGGAACAGTTCTATTCTGCACATATGGGGTCGGAATTGACTCAATGGCAACTAACAACAACAATGATATTGTATTTCTTTTCATGTGTTTACTTGCCAATTTATAACCTCATTGGTGAAATGTCTCTTCATGTCTTTCGTCCATGTTCTAATTGGATTGTTTGTTTTTGTTACTGTTTTTTTTTTTTTAATTTGTACTTTAGATGAAGGTTTACAGAACAAACTAGCTTCTTATTAAACAGTTAGTACACGTATTGTTTTATGACTGGTTAACAACCCCATGACTGTTACTGTTGAGTTTTGGGAGTTCTTTATATATTCTAGATACTAGTCCTTTGCTCGATATGTGGCTTGCAAATATTTTCTTCAACTCTGTAGCTTGCTTTTTCATGTTCTTCACAGGGTCTTTTCGAAGCAAAAGTTTTTATTTTTGATGAACCTCAATTTACCAATTTTTTCTTTTATGGTTAATGTTTTTGGTGTCAAGTCTAAGAGCACTGTGCCTAGCCCTAGACCCTGAAGATTTTCTCCTAAGTTTTTTTCTAAAAGTTTTGTAGTTTTATGTTTTACCTTTATGTCTGTGATCTATTTTGATTTCATTTGTGTATATAATGTAAGACTTAGGTTAACGTTTATTATTCTTGCCTGTGGATGACCAGTTGCTGTAGCACCATTTGTTGAAGAGGCTCCCTTTCCTCCACTGAATTGCTTTTGCACCTTTGTCAAGAATCAGTTGGCTGTATTTATATGGGGTCATTTCTGGGTACTCCGTTCTATTCCATTGATCTATTTGTCTATCCCTCCACCAATACCACACAGTCTTGATAACTTGTAGTTATATAATAAGTCTTGGAATCAGGTAGACAGATCCGTCCCACTTCATTCTTGTTTTTCAAAATTATTTTGGCTATTCTAGTTCTTTTGCTTTTCCATATAAATTTTAGAATAACTTTGTCTATATCTACAAAAATTTTTGCTGGGGTTTTGATAGGAATTGCCTTAAATATGTATATAAATTTAGGGATAGTTGCCGTCTTTATACTTTTGTGTTTCCAATCCATAAACTTCTAACACTATGTTGGATAAGAATGGTGAGAGTGAGCGTCTTTGCCTTGTTTCCCGATCTTAGTTAGAAAGCATTTAATCTTTCACCATTAAGTATAATGTTAGCTGTAGGTTTTTTGTAGATTTTCTTTATCAAGTTGAAGAAGTTCCCCGTTTCTGTTTTTGTGAGAGTATTTTTTTTTAGCATGAATGGGTGTTAAATTTAGTCAAATGTTTTTCCTGCATCAAGGGATGGGATCATATTATTTTTCTTAGTTAGCCTGTGTGTTAGTATCTAGTGCTGCTCTAACAGAAATACCACAAGTGGATGGCTTTAACAAAGAGAAATTTATTTCCTCACAGTAAAGTAGGGTAAAAGTCCAAATTTAGGGCGTCAACTCCAGAGGAAGGCTTTCTCTCTCTGTTGGCCTTCTCATCAATCTTCCCCTGGACTAGGAGCTTCTCCGTGCAGGGACCCCGGATCCAAAGGATGCGCTGTGCTCCTGGCACTTCTTTCTTGATGGTATGAGGTCGCCAACTCTCTGCTTGCTTACCTTTCCTTTTATCTCTTATGAAAGGTAGTGCAGCCACACCCCAGGGAGACTCCCTTTACATTGGATCAGTGATGTGATCTTAGTAAGGGTGTTACAATGCCACCCTAATCCTCTTTAACATAAAATTGCAAACTCAAAATGGAGGACAATCACACAATACTGGAAATCATGGCGCAGCCAAATTGATACACACATTTTTGGGGGGACATAATTCAATCCATGACAGTCTGCTAGTATGATGGATTACATTGATTCATTTTCAAACATTAAACCTGCCTTCCATCCTTGGAATAAAGCCTACTTGGTCATGATGCATAATTCTTTTTATATATTCTGAATTCTACGGGCTAATATTTTATTAAGGGTTTCTGCAACTATATTCATGAAGGATATTGGACTGTAGTTTTTTTTCTTGTTTTAATTGTCTTTGGTTTTGGTATTAGGGTAATTACTAGCTTCATAAAATGAATTGAGAAGTGTTCCTTCCTATTCTATTTTTGGAAGAGATTGTATATAGTTGGTATTAATTCTTTAAACATTTGATGGATTTCTCCAGTCAAACCAACTGCGCCTGGAGATTCCTTTTGGTCAGTCTTAAGATTATTAGTTCAATTTCCTTCATAGTTATAGGGATATTCAAATTATCTATTTCATATTGGGGGAATTTTGGGAATTTATGTGTGTTAAAATCTCCAACCATAATTGTGGATTTGTTTATTTCTCCTTTCAGTTCCATCACTCTTTTTGCTTCACATATTTACAGTTCTGTTATTTGGTTCATACGCATTTAGTATTACTGTGTATTCTTGGTGGACTGATCATTTATCATTTATCATTTATGTAATGTCCTTCTATGTCTCTGGTAATTTTCTTTGCTCTGAATTCTACTTTATCTGATATTAATATTGCTACCCCTGCTTTTCTTTGATTAATGTTTACCTGGAATATCTTTCTCCATCCTTTTACTTTCAACCTGCCTATATGATTATATTTGAAGTGAGTTTCTTGTAAACAGCACATTTTGGGGTGATGTGTTTTATTCTGCTTTGTCAGTCTCTATATTGTAATGGGTGTATGTAGACTATTTACATCTAATGTAATTATTGTTATGTCGGGGTTTAAGTTTTCCATTTTATATTTTTGTTTTATCCATTTTTCATTTTCCTAATTTCTTTTGGGTTACTTGAGCATTAGTCTGCACCACTATATTCCCCAAATGCCATGTTCCCCTTCTGTCTGAAATGTCTGTCTTCTATCACCAGCAAGGCATGTGTGACATCTGTCCCTGGCCCTCCTTAGCCTGCAATCTTGCCTAGAGCATAGTGACCTAAATGATTCTAGCTGTCCAACGGCCTTCTGGATGTTTCCAGGGTAACTTCAAGCCAAGCAGAACTTATCTTACCCATTCCTGCCATGCTCTTCCTCCTCTCTCCACAATCTAGTTAGTGGCATCACCATCCCTGTACAAATATCCCAGCCCTCTACAAATATCCCAAACCAGAAGCCCTGGAGGCATCTTTGACTCCTCCCCCTTCCCTAACCCCACACATCAGTTGAGGGCTCTCGCACTCTTAACTCAGCTCGCATTCTGCCCTTTGGCTTCACTCGTCCCTCTGCGCCTTGCAAGGAGCATAGAGTTTCTCACCCTCTTTGAAGCTATAAGTAGTTCTGCCTCTGAATCCCCAACTTAGGTTTCATGTCGAGGTTCTGAAATACACACAAACTCAACATTTCCACCATTACTTCACTTTTTAGATGGTGTAATATCCATAGTGGTTAAGAGTATGAGCTATGAGACATTTATGCCTGAGTATGAATCCTCGCTCTGCCATTTGCTAGTTTTGTGACATTGGACAAGATACTTAACTTCTCTGTGCCTTAGTTTCCTCATCTATAAGGTGGGAATAAAGATAGTACCTACCTCAGAGGGATGTAGTTGGAATTAAATGAGTTAACACAGGTAAATTGCTTAGAACGATGCCTGGCAAATAGTAAGTGCTCAATAAATGCTATTATTATTATTGTCTTTATTAATGTTGACATTATTTTAGTAGCTCTTGAAGGTTTTGGCATTCCATATCAAGGACATAATGTAAGGATATAGGAGAGTTTTGAAGTTTTAGTGGTCAGGGGCACTTAAGAAAAAGTTAAGACACACTTCATAATGTCTAGAAACATCATTATATTACTGTATGATACAATAATTGTCCGTAGTGGTGACCCCAGTTTCCTCTTCATTAATGCAATATTTCCATCACAGATAGCTAACAAAGATTTAATTATTTAAGCACTAAAGTTTACCTGGAAAACGTGAAATATCGAATTTCCTGGTGATAGATAAATGAAGCTTAATTGGATCAATGAGTTACCAGAACAATCGTATCAGTAGGGTGGTCACCAGATCGTTGCAGTTGGCTAGGGGATTATCTCTCAATTAGGAAATTATTTTTTCAATTGAGGGCCAATAACTGCAGAAACTAGGGCATTTGTAGCAACTTTGCTTTTTTTTCTTTTCTTAAAGAAATACTCCACCTTCAATGAACATTTCTTTTTAAAATCAAGAGCTGGGGACTTGTGCAAAACAAATAAAATTTTGCACCATATTAAGGCCGTTTATGATCAGGAGGAGGAAGGAGAGAAGTGTGGGGATAGAGAACAGGAGGATAATTTGTTGTGTACCAATCACTCTGTATCTAATGCTTTACGGTTTGCCAGTTCTTTTCATTTTATGCAGTGTTTTCACATATGTAATCAAGTTCCTTACAACAATCCTGTGTGGTAAGGCAGTTATCCTTAAACCCATTTTATAGATGAGACTCAAAAAGGGGAAGTGATTTCTTGAAGCTTACTCACCTAAGGATGTGACTGAGCTTAGATTCAAACCCAGGTCTTCCCCCTCTGTGAAGACGGAAATGAGGAGAAAGGAACTGGAAGAGAAAATATCAGTGATTTATGAGGTGTTGGCAGTATCATTTTACTCTGACTCTACACTATCACCTCATCGTCTTTCAAATGTTGGTTAGCTAATTGTTCCTGATATCTTTACTGTACCATGCTAGAGACTCCATCTGAATGGAAATATAAAAACAGGAAAATCATTTTTCTGAGCCACAGAGGTAGTAACTAAAGCAGTGTCACCCTTAATCTAGACTGTGAAAAATAAAAAATCTGGCAAGACATAATTAGACTAAACCGGCTCCTGGATGGAATTGTTGCACCTGGCATTGGTAGAAGTATTAAGAGTATTATTAACTCTGATGACCTAATGTATTTATATCTAAAAGTCTCTCCAGTCGTGTGGTATTTAAATTTGTTAGCTACTTCCCCAAATCTGCCTATTCCCAACAGATTCCACATAAAGACACAATATAACACGATATGTCCAGGATCTCTCATTCCTTTCTGTCAAGATAGGAATGGCCTTTAAAAGCCCTCCTTGCTATAATGAGGCAGAAATCTCAGATCTGTTTTACTTTGCTCTTTCTGTAATAAAAGAACAAAAGATCTAAATTTTATGACTTTGTGAATTCATTTAAATTAGTGTCAGCTAGAGGGAATAATTTATTATGGGAGTGAAAAGAAGAAAATATATAGTTGCTTTTCTTAAATAAAGTAATTCAGAATTTCAAAGAACAGCCCTGTTTGTACGAAAATCATGCATGTGGCAGAGGGATGATTTTGATTTTTTTTTATAAGAACCAGTAAAACCTGAAGAAACAAAATAGAGGATGAATTGAATGTATAATATCTTTGGTATTTAGAGTAAGTGTGGCAGGTTCATGTTGATGTCTGGAGGTACCAATTTCGAATGATTCTATTAGAAAGAAACTTTTTTTTTTTTTTTTTTACCCAGGGAAAGAAATAATGAGATGTTTTGGAAATTTCCATATAGTATGTTTAATATGGAGCCCTGGTGGCACAGTGGTTGAGAGCTATGGCTGCTAACCAAAAGGTTGGCGCTTCGAATCCACCAGCCCGGTCCTTGGAAACCCTATGAGGCAGTTCTACTCTGTCCTATAGGGTCGCTGTGAGTTGGAATTGACTCGATGGCAAAGGGTTTGGTTTATATATATATATATATAAAATATATGTAGATTATTAGAATAATTATAGTTGCATGTGAAAAGATAGGAGATATCTGTTTATTTGAGGTAAATATCTTTAGCTATAATAATGCATATGGTATTCAAGAAACATGTTCAGTCGTATGAAATTTTAAACTTCAACCTAACACCACTATATGCTATTACTAGTACCAGCACCCAATTGTTAACTAATATTCGAAAGACTCAAACTTTGGCTCAAAATGTTTGATTCCAAAAATCAAAGAAATGAAGTGAGGAGGGATGAAATATGACGAAAGAAAGTATGGGCAGATTAAGGAGACTCCAAAAGATAATTTAGTTTGCCTTCATTGCCTAGAAATTAGACGCTTAGCTTTTGTCCTTATACACTTTGTAAAGTCTCTTGCCTTGACCTTTCAACAAAAAGCACAACACTGTCTATGTTTAAATAAAAGAAATGTTATTCCATCAACCAGTGACCGTGGATTTCCCCTCAGGTAAAAATTCTTACAGTAGCGTTACCAGTATGTAACAGGTCAGAAAAGTATTTCAGGTGGATCAGAATCGGTGTTGTTATGTTGTATGTAGCTTCACAGATAGAAGAGTAATGTTTAACTTAATGTCTTAGTTTCCAAGGGCTGCTGTAACTACCACAAAATGGGTAGATTTGAAGAACAGAAATTTAATTTCTCACTGTTCTGGAGGCTAGGAGTCCAAATTTCGGGCGTGGGCAGGCCTGTGCTCTCTTTGTCTGCTCTAGGGGAAGATCCTTTCTTGCTTCTTCCAGTTTCTGGTGGCCCTGGGCGTTTCTTGGCATTCCTTGGCTTTTCAATGCATCTTCACATAGCGTCTCCTCTTGTGTGACTCTGTCTCATGTCTGTTCTCCCCTTTTATAAGACACCACTGAGAAGACATTAGGACCCACCCTACTCCATTATGACCTCATTAACTTTACTGATAACATCTTCAAAGAAAGACCTTATATCCAAAGGAAGTCATATTCACAGGTACAGGGGCTAGAACTTCAACATATCTTTTGGTGGGGGAACACAATTTAATCCATAACACTTAAGAATTTATTTTATTTTCTAGAAAAATACTATATATAATTTTAATAAATATTGCAACCACCAAAAAAGATCATCAAATAAACTCCAATGAAATGTTCATCTAATGTATCTAAAAATTGAGATTTCCAGTAAGTGATATAATAGATGTGGATTGCTTGATTTTGCTTTTGGCATGCAGAACTGGAATAATGTAATGTTTTACTTGGTTTTCTATTACAGATGACTTGTTTAAAGTTCACAAACTTAAGCCCAATCTGAAGTGGCGACAGGCTTTTGACAGCTACTTAAAAACTCTGCCTCCATACTTCTTATTAGTATGTATTTATGTGTATATATGTATTAACTATAGAAATGATGATTCTTGTCTCGAGCTTTACCCCTGAAATAAGATAGTTATCTTTTTATTTCATAAGTATTTGTGTTGTCACGGTCTTCTCAAACCATGTGTAAGAGTTTGGAGATGACAATGGCGGCACAAAAAAAAAAAAAAAGAACTGTATTTTATTTACTTTAACTGTCATGGTTATTTTTATAAAATACCTCTCTGTTTCTCTTATTAAAACTAACCTTAGGAGATTGTAATTTTGGAATTTAAGAATAACTAGGTCTGGATTCATGTATTACATCAGCTTCCCTTTTTAACTCTAGAAATTCTCAATGTGGGGTTTCCTTCTGAAAAAAGAAAATTTTCTGGAGTCATTATATTTACTTATTTCCTGTTAAACGTGTTTTAGAGACTGCAAGAGGTGGGGGTGCTAGCGGGGGATCCAAAAAGAGTAAAAACCTACTTGGCCTCATTTTGGCTTTTACAATTTGACATAAGTATTCATGATAATTTTTGAACTGGTCCCTGGGTGGTGCATATGGTTTGCTCTCAGCTACTAATCGAGAGGTTAGTGGTTCAAATCCACCCAGCCACACTGCGGAAGAAAGGCCTGGCAATCCGCTTCCATGAGATTACAGCCAAGAAAACCCTATGGAGCAATTGTACTTTGAAGCACATGGGGTCACCATGAGTCGAAATCGACTTGACGGCATCAGGTAATATAACCTAAATTAAGATCATCAAATCATTTCAGAGGTTGACTTGGTAAACTTTAAGCCAAGTTTCTAGAGGTGAAAAGGTAGAACCTTAACTGGTACCATTGGTGTCACCGGGAGGAGAAATTGGGGTGTGTTAGGATTGCCATGGCAGGAATGGGGTACACAATAACATGCAGTGTAAAATGGTTTTAGGGCTTGGGACTTAAGACTGAAAGCAATTTACCCATTGTTTGAATTTGTTGTTACTTGCTCTTCTGATCCCACTCTCCTCTGATTTTTTTTTATTTTCTGCTCCTTACTTCTCTGCTATTTTTCATTCCCACTTTTTAATGTTCCATGTTTGGTTTTATGTGCAGCACCTTGACTTCTAAGAAATGAATCATGTCCCTTTGCCCCTTGTAACTGAACTTTGAGTATTTTAAGATTTATTCTATTCTTACTGTTGTGTATTTTGTTTCCTTATAGCCATTAAAGAAAGCACTAAGGATGATGGGAGCTCCAAATCTGATATCAGATAATTTAGATTGTGGACTTAGTTACAGTGTTATCTCTTACCTTAAAAAACTCAGCCAACAGGTAGTATTGGTAAAAACAAACAAACAAAACTCCTTTGCCCTCAGAAGTGCATTTCCTTATTCTTTAGTGTAATTGTAATTTTTCAAATTAAATGTGTATATATTTCTACACTCTATGGATTAGTAACAATGTGATTCTCTATGGCTTCTAGCTTCACCATTAAACTGCAGCTAAGGGTCTGTCAGTATCATTTGATGCTGTGCCATTTCTCCTTTTACTTACCTATTTGCCCTGCCTACAAGCTGGTGGATATTCTGTGGCTTAAGAGGGGCAGAGGCTTAAAAGAATTATCTCTTGGGTCACATTTTTGTCTATCCTCAATCTAGTTTCTCCTCAAATTACTTTGGACCAGTGCCTCTTCTTTTTTGAGGTCAGCACGCTGAGGCATGGTGTGATTACACGACTTGCCTACAAGTAATTTTCAGGCATGTGAAGGACTTACACTCACATGCTAGCCCTTGGATAAATGTCCCTATGCTTTTCTTGGGGAGGAGGAGGGGGGAGACGAGACCAATGTTCTTCAAACCGGAGGGTGGTAGGCCCCAAGGGGACCTGAAGAGAGAAATTCCTTTTTACCCCCACCTCATTTACCATTGTTCACCTTGTCCCTTGCCTGCCCCTCTCTATTAGTACCTCATTCTCCACTCACCCCTCCTTACCATACTTCTCACCTCTCCGTAGCCCATTCTTGCGGGATGGAAATGTTTGCGAACTACCGAGTTAGAGCCTTACTGCCATACCATATGTATTATGTTATATGAAAAATCAATGCTGCAGTTTTACTTTCTTCTTATGTACCAATGTATTCCCAGGTAGGAAACAGTAGTAGCACTTGCAGTGACTATAAGCCTTCAAGCTGGAGCTGTTTGGAAGTTGATCCTTTAGAAAACAAGAGAGTAGTAAGCAAAGTGACAGATTTCACTATAAAACCAAAATGACTCCACGATTGGGATGCTGACGCACCTTGCTAGGAACTGGCACAAACTTGAGTACCCTCTGCAGTTTACCAGCTCCTACCAGTCCAGTGTGCTCATAAGTGAAACAGAAAATAAAGGCAAACCCAAATTTCTGATCTACCAAGTATCCCCTTAACCCCTTTTCTTTTCTGCTAATAGATTTTTATTTTTGTTGTTGTTGATGATGTTTTGTTTTGGTTATTAATTTGTTTATATATTGGTTTATTTCTTTATTTGATGCTTACCTTGGGCCTTTAAGGCTGTTTCAGCAGGGTATGGCCAGAAGGAAGAATGCTAAACAGAGTTGAAACTAATATAAGTTCTGGGACCTTCTAGGACACATTACTTGTGTATTTTTGTAAATGAACTTCTAAGACCATTTAAGGAAACAGAGCCTTCATTTGCTCTTATCCTGTATTTCATGACTTAAGAATTTTTTAAAGAGATAAACATACTTAATTCCAATAATTGGAGCAAATTGATAAATATCTCTGACCAAACCCCAAGAACCCCGTAATTATTTTGGACTTACCGAACATTGGTAGAGTTCCATCTTTAGAGAAAAACAAAAGATCATTACTAACTTATGATTATGTAGGTATAAAAGCTCTATGTCATCAGTGTTCCTTGAACTGTCTCTGATGTACATAAAACATAAAATATGCTCAATATGCAATATTGCAACAATTCACTCTTAAGCAATATTTGTCAATATGAGATAATAGTGTCTATTGAGGGGATTTTTTTCATTATAAGTTAGTAGGAAACTTATTGAGTATACATTAAAAATTATTTACTTGGCCATATCTGTTAAATTAAGCATTATCTTCTCAGATGTTTTTTGGATGGTCTGATATTAAGAATATATAGTTTAATTTTTTCAGATATAATGCTGACCTATGTAACCTGAATTTCAGTACTAGTTTGCATTTATAAATACAGAGTCTTAAAACTTTTTGTCTGGGTCTGAGATATTGTCTTAGACTAGTTTTTACAGTAACAAGATGTGCTTCTAAATGTCTATGAAAGAAATTCTTATCCCTGGTGTCCGTTTTTTCCATGACTCAATCATAATTTGACACTCGACAAGAGAAAAAAGTATTCAAGTTAATTGCCTATCTATTCTCCCCTCTCCGTGTGCTGTGGTAGTACAGAGAAGCATAGGGAAATTATAATTATCCATTTTTCTGTGATTTGCAATGGAAAAGTTCTGTTGGGTTCTTAAAGTATTTATCTTTCTTAAATAGTAAGGAGACAGTGATATTATAGGTCTTTTCATAACATGCTATGTACTTTCATTTTAGACCAAACTAGAGTCAGAACGAATACTAGCATCAGTAGGGAAGAAACCTCCACAGGAAATCGGAATCAAAGTGAAAAATCATTCTGGAGGTGGAATGTCTTTGACTCACAGTCAAAATTTTAGAAAGCTGTTGAATGAAATCACAGGGGAAGCTGCACTAAGACTGGCAGAATTGAGTACCAAAGAATTTGCTGGTTTCCAAATAGGGCTCTTAAACAAGGTAAATTGTGACATGAATAGTTTGCATTTGTTTGAGTTTATCTGATACATTTATGTCTTTCATATTACTTTTGTTTTGAAATAATGATGATTCAATTTGAGGCTTAGTAATTACTAATTGACCAGTTTAAGAATTGGGTAGGTTGGATCCTCCTGCCAGCAGACGTCAATACAGAATTAAGTGGGGATTGTAACTAATGTCACAAAACAGTATGTGTGTAAATTTTTGAATGAGAAATTAACTTAAGCTGTAAACTTTCACCTAAAGCACAATAAAAAATAAAAAAAAATTATTCACCCCCCAAAAAAAAATTAAAAGTACAATATATTTTGGGGAAGTAATACCCATGAAAAATAAAAGGGAGAGGAAGCAGGAGTAAGCAGGGAGAGTCTTCAGACCACAGTGCTGATTTTGCACCTGTGAGGGGAGAAGGGGAAGTAAGGAGGATTGGGTATAAAGAGTGGTACAGCTTGTAGAAAGTCTTGGAGACCTCTAGCACCAAGATTTCCCATAGAGGAGGTCCCCACTGGACAAAACTGGGCAGTCACTAACACCCCGCCGTTCTCAGTCATTGTCTGGGGCAGTCTGGGAAAAGCATGGCCTCAGCTCACTGCTGTGGCAGATCCCAAAGGTACTGCAAGCTGATGGCTTTCAACTAACTGCACTGCTCGCAGTGGATCAGCCATTGTTTCCTGAAGGCAGGTCCTAGTGGCTCACTCACCTCCATGGCTGTCAGAGATGAAATCTAGATGACAAGCCACGGTCCTGCAAGGCTGCTGCAAGCATAAATCTCAGGATTTCGTGTTTCAGATAACATACTTGATCAAGGATATTCCTAGTGGCTTTAATGCTTTGTAGGTATATTAGAATGAGGAACAAGGCCAACAAGTGGAAATTTTCCACTGGGAAAATTCTATTGTAGTTTGTTTTGTTGATTGTAGAGTCTTTCCCTAAGATTTTAGGAGGGTTAAGTATTACATGTCTGTATTAAATGCCTCAGGAGTAACTGAAATGATTTGTTTCATCTCAAACAGGATTTGAAACCTCAGACATACAGAAATGCTTATGATATTCCACGTAGTGGTCTTTTAGACCAATTAACCAGAATGAGATCTAATCTGTTGAAAACACGCAAGTTTATTGTTGGCCAAGATGAAGGTAAAGGAACAGGGAGGCACATTTCCTTGATTATGAAAATGTCAAGTCTGACTTACATGAAGGTGCTTCTTGCACAATGAGTAGGTTATTTTGTAACATTTTAATGTTTAGAATGCCTGTTTTCACTGAATCCCAGCGTTTACCCAGACACAAGTATTTCTCAGATACAAGAAGTGTGAGTTAATCAGTGCTTACGCTACACTCTCCATGCTTTATCTCTCATAATCCTCAAAACAACCCCGTGAGGTAGATACTGTTTTTATGTCCATTTTATGGACATAGAAACTGAGCATGAGTATTTAAGGAGTCTGCTCAGCTTTAGCCAGTTGGAAAGTGGCAGAAGCTAGGTCTGTCGGTGTTTGGAGACTGCACATCCAAACACTATACCACACCACCTGCCATGATGAGTTCAGTAGAGAATTCCTCATCTACGTGAGAGTAATGAACTTGATAGGATCCAGGATAATTGGTGACTATTTAAAATTCCCCTTTACTCCATTTTGTTAATTTTAAGTGGGATCATCTGTCCACTAGATTGAGCAATTCTTATCCTGGACAACTCTTTCAAATTATACACCAAGTTTTGTGTGAAAGCAGACTTTTCTGGGAAGAAAGTCTGTAGATTAAATCAAATTCTCAAAGAGGTTAAAACCCACTACCCAAGGTTCTCTGGATGATAAGAGACTACCATGGAGCTTAGATTCTTCTTAATGGGGAACAAATATGGTTTTCTGAGTTGAGATGGTGGTATAAGGGAGGTCAGCCTGGTTTGAAGGGTAAGGGAATTGTTCTGGGCCTAGTTATTTGAGAAGTAATGGTGGATTGATTAATGACTTGAGATGCAGGGAGAATATTCTAGATCCTAGGATAGGATGATGCTATTTGAGATTTTAGACTCTATTTGGTGCTGAGACAGCAGTCTATGATCATGACCTCCCAAAAGGTCATACACTTCAGATGTATAAGCATCCGTTTCTTTTCCGGCGATTTTGCAGATTCACTTCATAGTGTTCCAGTTGCACAAATGGGAAACTATCAGGAATATCTGAAGACGTTGCCTTCTCCACTTCGAGAGATTGATCCAGACCAACCAAAAAGACTTCATACTTTTGGCAATCCATTTAAACAAGATAAGAAGGTAAGATACCTATTTCTATGTCTGTGTAAATTGTGACTTACGATGTATTCGAGTTATAACAAACTACACTTAGACGACTGTCTTTTTTTGTAATACATCTTATTGTTAGTAATATGTACTACATAAAATGTTAAAATATATCTGTAAGTTTATATGTAATGTTTCCAACCCCCAAAGACAAATAAAGATCAGATTTATAAAGATACTGATAATAAAAGGCAATAGTAATGAAAACTAAAAAGAAAATGAGGTATTCGGCTTACGTCAGAACTGACTTACTATGATACAGAGTTGTCAGAGTGGAACTCTGTCGTAAGTCGGGGATTACCTGTACTTGCAATAATTCTTTTCTTCTGGCAAGATGAATGCATTCAGATGTTCTCTGTTTGTTTAAAAGATAAAATATGACACTGGGGCTGTTACGTGAATGGAAATTGGGAGTCTCCTGATACAAGAGTTTGTTGATTGAACAGAAATAATACCTGCCATTTATATTGGGTACCTACTAAAGGGTGGTGTTTTGAATTATTGCATTTAATGTTTGCAGTTGTTCTGCAGGTAGGTATTACTATCTGCCCCTTGGTAAGAAGAAATCAAGGCTGACAGTGGTCAAATGCCTTGCCCCAAGTGACAAAGCTGCTAAGAGGTAGAGGCAGGATTTGGACCCACATCATTCCAGCCCCAGAGTTTGTACTCTTTCCCACCACTCCACACTAACTTCTTTTGAAATATATATATATATATATATATTTTACCAGGAGATATCTCGTGGTAAAATATATATAACAAAAAGTGCCATTTTAACCATTTTAAGTATGCAATTTAGTGACATAAATTACATTCACCATGTTGTGCTTTCATCACCGCTATCCATTTCCAAAATTTTTCAGCACCCCAAACAGAAACTCAGTGCCGCTTTAGCTGTAACTCCCATTCCCTCCTCCCCCCAGCCCCTGGTAACCACTGATAAACTTTTCTCTCTGTCCATTTGCCTATTCTAGAGAGTTCATATAAGTGGGATTACACAATATTTGCCCACACTAACTTCTTTAATATCAAGATCACCATCTACTCCCTCTATTTCCATTATGGCGATCACTAGTGCTCCATCTAGACAATAACTAAGTGTTCCTCTTGAAATATGAGGTTCCAGGGGATGATGCCTCATTTGGATTGTCCTACTGGAGATCTTAGGAGCCCTGGTGGTGCAGTGGTTAAGCACTCAGCTACTAACCGAAAGGTCGGCAATTCAAACCCACTAGCTGCTCCGCTGGAAAAAGATATGGCGGTCTGCTTCCATAAGTAAAGATTACAGCCTCGGAAGCTCTGTAGGGCAGTTCTACTCTGTCCTATAGGGTAGCTATGAGTCAGAATCGACTCAATGGCAGTGGGCTTGGTTTTGGTTTCACTGGAAATCTTAACGTAGGATGTATGTGTGTGTGTGAGAGAGAGAGAAAGAGAGAGACCTACTGACTTGACCATCAAAGCCATAAGACAAATGGAATTGTGTTTGTACTCATAGAGGTTATTGGTATTAAGGCCCAGAACATGCAAGAATCTCTTCTGTAACAAAAGTAGACTTCAAGGTATTCCACCTTACCCTAATCTTCAATTAATTGGTGTTTTTCTTAATCGTTCTATGCCTTAATTTCCTTGTTCATAACATTGGGGGTAATAATTGCACCTGATTCATAACATTTTGCAAAGGATAAAGCGAGTTAATACATGTAGAGCGTTTAGAACAGTATGTGGCAGGTAGGAAATGCTCAGTGAAAATGTTTTCCCCTTTTCTGCACTTTTCTTTTATGGGAAATGCAAATGGTACAAATAATTTCTTTATCATGATTTTATTCAAATAACAAAAGGTATATTCTTGTGTTATCCTTGGATGAGAACAGTTTTAAGCTAACCTTCTATACCACTGGCTCTCATCTTTTGCCTATCCCCAGCAGTGAAAAGCACCTCCCACTCAGCTTGGCACCAAGGTGCACGTATTTGAATATCTGTGGGGTTGGGGGCTGGGCAAATTACGTTTTCCTTCTACCTGCCTTTCACTGTCTACATCAAGCATTGTGTACAGTGATAATCAACATTTGCTAATGACAAGTTTAAAGCACAAAAAAGGGAATTATTTCCCCTAACAAGGATTTGTATTTCTTCAATGAAGTAAAGGTGGGTTTATCCCATTTTGGTTGACGATATCTGCTCATTCCCCCAGCTTTCTTATTAACCATGGTTGTACCATATTTGGCTTTGGACAACACCTTGTATTTTACCTTTCTTCAGACTGGATTAAAATTGAGTTACATTTCTTGAGAACAGAGCAGGTTTTGGGGATGATAAATCTTTGGCCCGTGATTAAAACTTATACTAATTATATAATGCATGCTCGCTTCGGCAGCACAAATACTAAAATTGGAATGATACAGAGAAGATTAGCATGGCCCCGTGCAAGGATGACATGCTAATTTGTGAAGTGTTCCATATTTTTATAATACATGTGAGGAATGTGCTTCTTAGCTCAGTCAGATATAAGAGACCAAGTGGGCAGCTCCTGTCCAAAAGAAGGATGAGAAAGCAGGAAGGGACAGGAACTGTTCAAATGAGGGGGAGAAAGAAAAACAACAGAAGTACTCAGTTTCAAATTTTAGCTCCAACACTTGTTAATCATATGCTTTTAAGAAGATCTCTTAAACTTCCTGAGATGTATCTCTATCTAAAAACATGCATTTAAATACTGTATAAGGTTGCTGTGAGGAATAAATGTGATAACTACCTGAAGTACCTAGTATAGTCCTTGGGCATATTTGATGTTCATTGAATGGTAGCAAAACTGTTTTCATTAGTGAGTCTAAATATAGAATGTAGTAATCCCTCTTGACAGCAAATTTCCTTTAATAAAAGTCAAATATGTGAATTTAAAAGAATGATGTAATACATGGTCGTATATACCTCTGAAGACTGCAATTTTGAGAGATTTGGATATTCATCATTAATGGAATATGTTCCTTGATGTTTTGTAGGGAATGATGATTGATGAAGCAGATGAATTTGTAGCAGGGCCTCAAAACAAAGTGAAACGTCCTGGAGAACCCAACAGTCCTCTGTCATCTAAGAGAAGGCGGAGTATGTCCCTGCTGTTGAGGAAACCACAAACACCACCTACTGTAACTAACCATGTGGGCAGAAAGGGATCACTCTCAGCCTCGTGGTTCCCATCTTATCCAAACCTCATAAAACCCACACTAGTACACACAGGTATAGAGTAGTGGTGTGAGTTCCTTATGGCCCCTAGAGGACTAAGACCCTAAACAATTCTATTTTCCTTTGTATTAATTTCTTCTGTGTTCTGATTTTGTTCATCAAGTGAACCATTATTAAATCATCCGCGTGGTAGGTAAAATAGGCCCAACAGAAAGCAGAGACCGTGTCTCAAGGGGCTCCATCTATATGAGGGGAAATAAGATCCATACTAAAATAGTAATTAACTCAGAATGGAGAAATGGACAGATATGAGTCAGTTGGCTTTGCTAGGGCAAGGCAAATGAGGGGCAACCATTTGGGGTTGCTGCAAGAGTTACAAGGACAAAACAGGTTCCTGAGGCAGTAGGAGGGTGGGCTCAGCCAGAGGATGGGTCTGCCCGCGCTCTCTGCCTGGCCTCACCACCTGTCCATGCTCTAACCCAGTGCAGTCTGGCATCTGCATCCTCAACTCTGCTGAAACTGTCCTTGTCAAGGCCACCAGTGTCTGCTGACATTGCCATGAATTGCCGAGCAGCACTTGCCATGGTTGTTCATATCCTCCTCATGCAAGCCTTCTTGAATTCCCATACACCAAACTCTCCTAGATTTCTTTCCTCTTAATGATGACTCCCTTTCATTTTCTTGCCTGGGTTTTCCTTTTCTTTCCCACCTCTGCGTATTGCAGGGCGCCAAAGCTCAATCATTGGCCCTCTCCACTTCAATACACCCTTTCTCTAAGTGATTCCATGCAATCTTTGGGCCTTAAATAAGATTTACATTTCAACACCCCCCAGCCATGGTCCTGAACTCCAGAGTCAAATACAAATCCATACATGCAATCTTCACTAAGGTGTGTAATCGATATCTTAATGCTCACCTGGCTCCATGTGTTCAAGCTGAACTCCCAAACTAGCCTCTCCAAACCAGCACTACTTACCAACTTTGCCAACTCGGTTAAATGACACCACCCATCAGTGTGTTGGTAAAACTGTAACAACTGACTGTTCACCATTTTGGGGGTGGAAAGGCAAAGAAGCCCTGGTTTGTAGTGTTTGAAGATACCTATAGTGTAAAAACTCCCAAAATGATCAATATCAAGTACCAATGTGAGGGCACTGAATGCAGAGTCAGGAAGAGTTGCTCACAATTTGCTCTCACAAGTAGTTGCCCGCCGCCTGCCGCACTATATAGCCACTACCATTTACCCAGTGGTTCAGGCCAAACCCTGAGAGTCAACTGTGATTTTTCTTTTATTCTTCTCTCCCTTCCTATCCGTTAGCAAGTCCAGGCCACTTGAGGTTCCGTATAAACCCTGCACCACACCATTTCTCTCTATCCCTCTATTTCATCTTACATTGATCTCTCACCAAGTTGCCACAAGAGCACCTTAGTTGATCTGCCTGTTTCCCGTGCTTGATCCTGGCTAACTCGTTTTCTGCCCCACGGTCAGGCTGATTCTGTCTGACATGTGATGCTCTCCTACCGGTCTCCTCCTCACTCTGTCTGCTGTCTGTCCTTTCTTCACTTGTACCAGGCTGGCTCCCTCCTCACGGCCTCTGCATGTGCCCTTCCCACAGCCTGGAGTACTTACCCTGGGTCTGCACATGGCCAGCTCTCTCTCCTCCTCCAGGGCTCTGCTCAAAGGACGCCTCCTCAGAAAGGCCCTGCCTATCCACCCTGTCCACTGAGGCCCCTCCCCTACACTCCATCACGTCCATGCTCACCGCTCTCCTGACACAAATTCACGCTGTCATCTTTCTGTTTGCTCGTGCACCTTACTGTCTGATTCCCCACAGGAATGTCAGAGCCATGAGGATGGGCATTGTTTCTGTCTGTCTCTCTTGTTCACTGCTGATCTCTGGCACGGTGCCTGGCACAGAGGAGGTTGAATAAATGAGGTAGAAGTGTCAGACATTGACTAAATAGAAACCCACTTCTTTGAGACAGAAGTGAAGGATGAGGAGCATGATGTATAGACAGGGCTGTTTGGTGATGGAGGAGAGACAGAGCATTTGAACCTAATGGCCACTTCTGTTTTCTCAGAAAGTGTGAGGTAGAGGTGAGGGCTTGTGGGGACCCACGTTGTCTGGCTTTCAGCTCAGTAAAACATGGCAGTTTATATGCAAATTTCAGAAGTCATGGCATCACGTGAGACTTGTCAAGGGCTACAACATGGTGCTCAATTGTGAGTACCAGGGATCTGTGAATGTTTGCATATTAGTCGTACCGTCTTACTTGATTTTCGTATGTATTCATAGTGTCAAGAAAGGAAGAAGGTGGTTTTCTTGTATTATTTTTTCCTGAGCTCAATTTGAAGGGTCTGAGATTTCCATCTGTCACATCCTCTCGCTTCTTGAAATAAATAATTTTCTCAAAACTGAGGAGCACAGAGATGTACCTATGGGGTGATGAAATGCACCTCCCTCGCAGCTCAACCTCTTAATTTGGCTTCCAGATGCTACTGTCATTCATGATTGCCATGAGGAGGGGATGGAAAATGGTCAAACAGCACCTGATGGCTTCTTGTCAAAATCTGTCCCTCCAAAGCTCGTGAATATGGCAGGAGATGATATTCCAGCCAACAGATTGGATTCTCCGTCTGATGACTTCGCTTGTTTCAGGAAAGATGGACTGATTCACAAACCTGGTAGTAATGCACTTGGAGGAGGAACTGTAAACTGCAGTCTCTCAATAGACGGCCCCAAAGTCACAACAATGTCTACTTTGGGAACTGTGGCAAATACATTGCAAATAACTCCTGCTATGGCACAGGGAATCAATGCCGATATAAAACATCAATTAATGAAGGAAGTTCGAAAGTTTGGACGAAGTAAGTAGTGAAAGAATGTCTATTAATAAAAACAATGTTTACGACTTAGGCTAGGTTCAAGCTACCTCTTAAGATAAATTTTTGGGCAGAATTCAATTTACATATAAATTAAAGTGGTTCCTCTTAAATTTAACAAAAGAACACAATGCACCCTTTTCTTTTTTTCCTACTTGATGTATTAGTTTATATTGCTGCTCTAACAAATTTACCACAAGCTTCGTGTCTTTAAAACAACACAAATGTATTATCTTACAGTTCTGGAAGTCAGGATTCTGAGTTCATTGTCACTGGACTGGTGGTGCAATGGTTAAGAGCTCGGTTGTAACCGAAAGGTCAGCGGTTCGAATCCACCAGCCGCTCCTTGGAAACCCTTAGGGGGAAGTTCTACTCTGTTTTATAGGGTCGCTTGAGTCGGAATCTACTCAACAGCAACGAGTTCGGTTTGGTTTGGGACTAAAATCAAAGTTTTGACAGACCAGTGTTCCTTCTGAAAGCTCTATGAGAGAATCCATTTCCTTGCCTTTTCAGCTTCTAGAGACTCCTTGGGCCATGGCACCTTCCTCCATCTTCAAGCCAGCAATGTAGCACCTTCTCTCCTCGCTGACTTCTGCTGCCATCCCTACATCTTCTCTCTCTGACCCTAACTTTACTGTCTCCCTCTTATAAGGATGCTTGTGATTACAGTGGGCCCACATGGATAATTCTGGATAATCTCCCCATCTCAAAATCCTGAACTTAATTACATCTACCAAGTCCCTTTTGCTCTATAAGGTAACATACTCGTATGTTTCAGGGATTATGGACAGCGTTGGAGAGCCCTTATTCAGCCTAATACACTTGGTTAGTGTTCACAAGCGTTTCCTTAGTAGATATGTGATGATATTTTGATTTAAGTGTTTAAACTTCAAACTTTTGTGTAGCTTCCACTCATGAAGAATGAGTACTGAGGATTCCCAAAGACTGAGTTCTGTTTACTCTTCATATTTTTAGAAATAATGAAGGTTTTCTTTTTAATATCTTCAGAGTATGAGAGAATTTTCATTTTGCTTGAAGAAGTGCAAGGACCTCTGGAAGTCAAGAAACAATTTGTTGAATTTACCATCAAGGAAGCAGCAAGGTGGGTGTCAACAGGAACTCTCTCTTTCTTTTTAAGCAGCAGAACATTTTACAGGATGTGGGGAGAAACAGGTTCTGCCTTGCGTTTTCAAACCCTAGCCCTCATTCATATTTCATGCTGTCTCCACTGGCATTTTGATTGACTTGATCTGAATCTAACTCATTCCTCCAAGCCCATAGTTCCTTCTAGGTTCACCATAGTCTGGGGGGCTTGGGCCCTTAATTAACACTCTTCGTATTTGCTAAACCATATCTTTCCACGGGACTCCCTGGGTGGTGCAAACAATTTACGTGATCAGCTGCTAACCAAAAGGTTGGAGGTTTGAGTCCACCCAGAGATGCCTCAGAAGGCCTGGCAATCTAGTTCTAAACAATCAGCCATTGAAAACCCTATGGAACACAGTTCTACTCTGACACACATGGGGTTGCCATGAGTTGCAATCAGCTCTGTGGCAACGGGTTTATCTTTGTGTGAAGATGTGTCTTATATTCCCACGTAGATTGTGCCCCTCACAGTACCTTTCTGTGTCCCCCTCAGTGCCTTGTACATCATGGGTGCTTTAAGTATCTATCTGTTAATGACATGTCTCTTAATTTTCAGGTTTAAAAGACGAGTCTTAATTCAGTACCTTGAAAATGTACTAGAAAAAATAAATTCCCACCACCTTCTCAACAAAGTTAATCACATCAACCACAGATCCTCATGTTATCGCAAAGATCAGTGAGAAACAAGGACGAGTCTTCCGTGCTCTAGAATGGAACCAGATATTGCTGAAACTTCCTAGAGTGTGGCAGTCAAGGGAATTGTCTTCCAGAGGCCAAAAAAAAGCAGTGGAGCTTTTCAATGTTATGATCCTCTGTCAGTAAAAGCTGAGATTTTGCCCTAAGAATTTTCTTTGAAAGTATAATTTGTTGGTTTTTTGTTTGTTTTCCATTTGAGGAGGGTGATGTTGTTAATTCAGTAAACATTGCTGCCCCTACCAAAGTGATAAGGGTTCCTTCATTTGAACTGTGCCCTTCTGGGCATTTTCAGAGTGACTAGGGGCCACTTGTAAGTGGAACACTCCTTGGTGCTCTTACAATGTCCTTTAGAAGGAATAGGTTCACAGAATCCATCTGGTAATCTTGTGTATGCCAAACAAAGTTTTCAGCAATTCCTCGTTGTGCCTTTTAAACCATGAAAGATTCAGGATGGTTTGAATCAAAGTGTAAAGAAGCTGCTATTTTGGATTTTATTGAACAGTAAAGGCATCCCTATAACTTATTTCTCTGTGGGAGGGGCAGGAGGGAGTCACAAAGCAATCTACCTCCAACTCCTTTCTATTTTGATGAGAGACATTATAAAGTGCACCTGAGGCT
>NW_004444015.1:12330091-12331677 GCF_000243295.1 Trichechus manatus latirostris | reverse complement strand
AGTGTGATTATGATATGTCTTGGTGACTTTCTCTTGGGGTCTATTCAACATATGGCTCGTTGAGCTTCTTGGATGGTCAGCCCTTCATCTTTCATGATAGTAGGAAGTTTTCTATCAGCAAATCTTCAATGATCCTCTCTGTGTTTCCATTTTCTCCCCTGATCACGTGCAAATTTTTGCTCTTGATCGTGTCCCACATAAGTCTTAGGTTTCCTTCATTCTTTCCTCTGATTGTTTTCCTCAAACAAAGTGACATCACGGATTTGTCTTCAAATTTGCTGATTCTGTCTTCCATTGTTTCAAATTTGCTCCGAAAACCTTCTATTTCATTGTCCATTTCCGACATTTTGTTGACTTTTGAATATCTAATAGCTGTTTTTGTATGATTTCTAATTGTTTATTTATTTTGACGTTTTCCTCTTTTATTATTTTCCTGAATTCTTCTATTGCTTTGTTTGTGTTTTCCTTGATTTGGCTATTTTGGTAGGTTTTGTCTGTGTTTTCCATGATTTTGTCTATGTTTTCCTTGATCTCTTGGACAGCCCTAATTAATGGACTTTTGAATAGTCTATCAGGTAGTTCCAGTGCCTTTTCTTCTGTCAGAAAGTCAACAGGTGCTTTATTCTAGTCACTTACCGGAGCCATCTTGTCCTGTTTTGTTTTGTTTTTTTTTAAATATGTTTTGATACTGTCTGCTGTCTCTGAGACATTCAGGTATTATTTTATTTATTGATTGATTGTAGGTTTGTTTGTTTCATCCTGCTTTTTTGTTTTGTTTGGTTACGTCTGGACAACTGGGCTGGGCATGCTTTGTTGCTTGCTCGTCTGTGAGCACGACATTTCTCACCACCTTGTCCGGGTGGGCAGGGCCGGTCATTCACTCAGCTGTGGTGCAGCAGGTCAGGTCCATCGGAAGGGAAGGGGCAGGGATGAGTCGTTTGTCTGCAGTGTGAACCAGGCCAGGGGCTGGAGCAAGGCTGTGGTAGTCAGCAAGGGAGGTCTAGGGCCGGCGAGGTGGGGCTTGGGGTCAGGACCAGATTCCGTTGGGCCCGTGAGTGGGACAGGAGGGGGTCTGGGACTGGCGGGAAAGGGTCTGGGCCCTGGGCCAGGTACCCTCAGGGTCTTGGGCGATGGCAGGAGGGGTCCAGAGCCAGGAGGAAGGGGCCTGGTGTCCGGGCCAGTTTCCCTCGGGGCCGTAGCCAGTGAGGCAGAGGAGAGAGGTAGGAGGATGAGTGAAGGCAGAGGCAGAGGGGGCTAGATGGAGGAGGGTAATAACGTGGGTTGGTACTGTGGTTCCTGGCAGTCGAGGTTGCTGTGATGGGGATTATAGCCACTGTTCACCAGAGGGGTGGAGGTTGTAGTAGCATGTTCCTGTGGTTACCAGGTGAGAGAGCTCGGGCTCTCCATGAGTTGTCGCCAGCAAATGTGGTCTTACTTAGTCCTGGGTGTGTCCACATCATACCTCTACCTCCTACTAGGAATTCCATGGAGGTGCCTTTCTGCATGTGGGGTTGTTGACTTTATTCCAAGATGGTCACGCTGAGTCATGCCATTTGGCTGGGAATTGCCACTCCATATCTCTATTC
>NW_004444015.1:12326474-12328883 GCF_000243295.1 Trichechus manatus latirostris | reverse complement strand
AATGAACTTAGCAAATAAGATTAAAATCGTTAGGAAGAAAAATATAAGCTTGACTGGAGAATATGGAAGAAGGCTTAAAAATAAACAGATTCCAAAGATGAAAAGAAATACCAAGTTCTTGGATAAAAAGACGGAATTTTGTAAGATTTCCATCTAATTTTCCCCCAGTTAATCTATCGGTTTAGGGAAACTCCAATATAAATACTCCCAAGTATAAGGACCACGAAGTAATTTTCTAAGTCATATAGAAAAAGAAATAGGATTATAGCCAAGAGTATTTTGGGAAAGAAACATAATATGATTTGTTGCTGTTGTTAGGTGCCATCAAATTGACTCCGACCCATTGTGACCTTCTGTATAACAGAAAAAAATGTTGCCCCGGTCCTGCGCCATCCTCACAATCGTTGCTATGTTTGAGCCCATTGTTGCAGCCACCGTGTCAATCCATCTCATTAAGGGTCTCCTTCTTTTTCACTGACCCTCTACTTTACCAAGCATGATGTCTTTCTCCAGCGATTGGCCCCTGCTGATAACAAAGTAAGCAAGATGAAGTCTTGCTGTCCTCGCTTCTAGGGAGCATTTTGCTGTACTTCCCCCAAGACAGACTTTTCATTCTTCTATCAATCCATGATATATTCAACATTCTTCACCAACACCACAGTTCAAATGCGTCAATCCTTTGTCAGTCTTCCTTTTTCATTGTCCGGCTTTCGCGTGCATATAAGGTGATTGAAAGTACCATAGCTTGCATCAGGCACAGCATACACCCTAGATATTTAAACATATTAGGAAGGCATAAAATATTGTAGCTGTGATGAAAATAGGAACCAACAGATTGTTGTACTAGAATAGAAAGATGAGAACATATTTAAGTACAAGTAAGCATTTGTTAGAGGGCGGTGATGGTCCAGTAGTATAATTCTGGTTTCAATTCCTGGTCAATGTACCTCAAGTGTAGCTACCACCCATCTGTCATTGGAGGATTCTGTGTCGTTATGATGCTGAACAGGTTTCAATGGTGCTTCCAAACAAAGACAGACTAGAAAGAAAGGCCTGGTCATCTACTTTTGAAAATCAACTAATGAAAATCCTATGGATCACAAAGGTCCAATCCCACTGTACATGGGGTCACCATGAGTCGGGAGCCAACTTGACTGCAGCTAACAAGAACAACAACAAGTATTTATTACACAAAGATTTTAGCATTTTAATTAACAAAAAATATTACAGATTTTCAATAAATAATCCTAGGGCAGATGATTAACTATTTTGGGGAAAAAGAAAACAAAGTTAAATTCTGATTTAATACCATGCACCAAAATAAATTCCAGATAGATTAAAGAATTAAATGGAAAAAGTTAAAACATTTAAACTATGAGAAGACAATATTGCTAAATATGTAATATAAATTTTAGTAAGGGAAGACCTTTTGGAGCATAGCACCATACCAGTAGACTGTAACACCATGCTAGCTGTTAGATATTTTGACTATCTGCCCTAGTGGAGATTGACATATATCTGAGGTGGTTGGTGACCTGCTTAGGATAGGTTCCAGAAAATTATTTATAAGAATCAGAAGTTTTCCAGGAAATGATTTAGTTTATGGAAAAACAAGTCAAGTATGATGAACTTGACCCGGTATCTAGGCAGAGTGTTTGTAGTTAAGTATTGTGTGGGGATCCAGAACAGTGGCTATTTCCAGATTTTGTCCCTATTAGCTCTGTGGACTGGTTACTAGGGTTTCAACAGAAAGATCTGAAAGAGCCGTTTCATCAAAATTCACAAAGCAACGTGGCACCGGCAGCACCCCTTTGATACTATTACGTTTGTAACAGAATGAAACCCAAAGTGGATGTATGTGGGGAGATTGATGGATATGTTTTCAATTAGGATGAGCTAGAGTATGATGAATTAATAAATAATCCCCAAATCTCCATGACTTATTTAAAAAAAAAAAAAGAGGAATGCAGTATGGGTGCAAACGTTTTCACTGAGCATTTCCTACCTGCCAGGTAGTATTCTAAATGCTTTACATGTATTAACTCACTTAACCCTCTGCAGAGGCCTATAAGTTAAGGTGTGATTTTTATTCTCAGTTTAAAAAAACCAAGGCGTAGAAAGACTGAGAGAACTCCAAATAATTAAGGACTAGGGTGAGAAGGAATACTTTGAAGTTTACTTTTGTTACAGAATATGTTATTGTATGTTCTATGCCTTATACCAATGAGTGTGGATATAATCCCATTTGTCTTCATACTTTATTGGTCAAGTCAGTATGCATCACATATACACACAACACATCCCAGATTAAGATGTCTAGTAGGATAATCCAAAGCGACATAACCTGGTACCTAGTATTTCAAGAGGAACACTTAATCATTGTCTATATACACGACTAGTGATCTCCAT